>NC_141548.1:23333409-23645000 GCF_021556685.1 Rattus norvegicus | reverse complement strand
CACATAAAATAATGACCTTTCATTCTCTGTGTGCAGCAGATTTACTGTATCCATTCATCCATTGATGGGCAACAAGGTTGATGGTTACAGGTCCATCATATGGAAATAATATGGAAATAATAATGACTGACCCTTTTCATCCTTTCTTCATACAAGTATACATAGAGGGTTTTGCATAAAAAGACTATATTACATTTTCCTCCTTGTCTATGTCTTAACCATCTCTCTATGTCACCAAATGCCCGTCTGTGATATAATTTCAGTTGCCAAGTAGATATGGCTATACTGTCATTTTTGATAATGTCCTTCTAGGTTGTTTGGTTGATTCTTTTGTCAGAACTACGTAATACGAGTGTAATGGCTGATCTGATACCCGCTTTCCTGCTTCATACATGGCTTTTACAGTTCTCTGTTCAGAATGCCAGTCATAGCAAAGAGTGCAGAGTAACATCCTCCCAACCTTCACCTGTGTGCTCAGTGTACACACACACACACACACACACACACACTCACTCACATTCACACACACTCACTCACACTTACTCACACACTCACACACACTCACACACACTCACGCACTCACACACTCACTCACACACTCACACACACATACTCACATTCACACACACACACACTCACACATTCACATTCACTCACACACACTCACACACTCACTCACACACTCACACACTCACTCACACACACTTACTCACATTCATACACACTCACACACACTCACATTCACACACTCACTCACACACTCACACACTCACACACTCACATTCATACGCACTCACACACACTCACACACTCACATTCATACACACTCACACTCACACACTCACACACTCACTCACACTCACACACACTTACTCACATTCATACACACTCACACACACTCACTCACTCACATTCACACACTCACATTCACACACACTCACATTCACACACACTCACACACACTTACATTCACACACACTCTCACACACTTACTCACATTCATACACACTCACACACTCACACACATACTCACTCACATTCACACTCACACATACATTCACACACACACTCACTCACACTCACACACTCACACTCACTCACACTTACTCACATACTCACACACGCACACTTACTCACATTCATACACACTCACTCACCTTCACACACACTCACACACTCACATTCACACACATTCACACACACTCACTCACTCACACACTCACTCACACTCACACACACTTACTCACATTCATACACACTCACACACACTCACTCACTCACATTCACACACTCACATTCACACACACTCACATTCACACACACTCACACACTTACATTCACACACACTCTCACACACTTACTCACATTCATACACACTCACACACTCACACACATACTCACATTCACACTCACACATACATTCACACACACTCACTCACACTCACACACTCACACTCACTCACACTTACTCACATACTCACACACGCACACTTACTCACATTCATACACACTCACTCACCTTCACACACACTCACACACACTCACACACACTCACTCACTCACACACACTCACATTTATACACACACACTCACATTTATACACACACACACACACACACACACACACACACACACACGGATTTGCGGGGCTGTCTAAACAAAATTCTCTGGTGATTCCTCGTCTATTCTTTTTCTTGGAAAAGACTTCCTGAACCATACACTGAATTTTCTTCCTGATCCACAATGAGCTTTTACTCTCAGTTCAAAACATGGCCTGAGAGTTGGGGTTTCAGGAACCAGGGCTGCACTGTGTGGAGAGCAGCAGGACCATGTTCAATCCTTGTGAGCGCCAATAATAACTATTTCTGTGGCACAGTTCCAACATCCAGGAGGACTCGAGTGAAACAGTGAGCTTAAATGTCAGCTCTGCAGAGCACACCAGCTGCTAACCACGAGGGTCTTTACTTTTCTTTTTTAAAAAGTATTATTTATTTAATGTATACGAGTACACTGTAGCTGTCTTCAGACACACCAGAAGAGGGCGTCAGATCCCATTACAGATGGTTGTGAGCCACCATGTGGTTGCTGGGAATTGAACTCAGGACCTCTGGAAGAGCAGTCAGTGCTCTTAACCACTGAGCCATCTCTCCAGCCTGTGTCTTTACTTTTCTGGCCCTTATTTTCCTACCTGTCAAATGAAGACAATGGTAGTGCTCACCCCACGGGATTGTTAGAGGAGTTAATTGAGTTGGTTTAAAAAATATTTAAAGGTATGGCGATGAAGCCTTGTCACAGCACTTGGGAGGCCTGGGTAGAGGCAGGGAGTTCAAGGACAGCCTGGGCTACATAATGAGTTCTAGGCTAACCTAGACTACAGAATGAGACTCTTAAAGCAGCCCTTGCCATGTAGAAGATGTATTTTTATTAAATTGGCATGATGGAATCTGCTGGAAATCAAATGGCCAATCAAAGAGTATATAAAAACACGAGACTTCCAAAATACATTAGTAAATAACCGTTCTTCCTCATTCTTCATTCCTTGCAAACATTTGAGCCTCCATATTTTTTTTCTGCTCCCAGTAGGAACAGAAGTGGCGTCCTGCAATTCTGGACACCCTCCTTCTTTAGCTGGAGTGTGTGGGTTGGTAAAACTTTTTCAAGGAATGAGGAAAGATGTGGTCTGTTTGCTTGAGGAAAGAGCTATGTAACATGGTTCTGCTTGGCAGAGTTCTCCTGCAGAATCAGGGAAGGAGAAACGCTAAGGGTGCTCATGCAGCTGGCAGGAGGTCCTAGCAGGGACAGGGCAGTGAGAAGGTGAGAAGAGTCCTGGACAAGGCCTTTCTCTGGGCATCTCAGCTCCACCCTCATGACGCTGCCATCCGCATCTAGATCTAAAACCCTGCCTCGAATTAGCAATTTTCTCAATTCTCTAATAGAGTCTCTGCTGGGCATGTTTGCCATTGGATGTGTGGTTTTGTTAAAAGTTAGGTGTCACCTAAACACACACACACACAACACACACACAACACATACACACACACACAACACATATACACACCCCCACACACACACCACATACACACACACACATACCACACACACACACACACACACACACCACATACACACACACACATACCACACACATACATACACACACACTGTGGTTATCTCTTTTGTAAACTTACAAGCTACAGGAAACCCACTCAGACCCACCTCTCATGGACCAAATAGGCTCCACCCAGATAAGTACCTCTGCCTAAAGTTCCCACTTACGACCTATTCCAAAGGGTGGGATTCAAATGTACATGTAAGAAAAAGTTTTCTTTGATCCCAAATGCACTTAATCTTACTCTCTACCTATAATAAATAAATATGTGTGTTCCAGCATCTTCTCAAGTCCAGGCACTTACTACACCCAGGACAGCTCCAGAGACGTGACCTCCAGAGGTTCCAATCTCCTCTCACAGATATAGACACTTCTATTGGACCTGTTCCTTCTGACCTTTCCTCAGATGGCTCCACAGACCCTGGACAACAAGGAAACAGCCAACTCTAAGACTGGACAAACATCCCATACCCATTTCTCTAGGTTCCCTAGAGGCACGTCGCCCCAAAGCAAGCAGGAAGTAGTCAGAGATCACAACAACCCTATTCCTGTTCCACCGTCACTTCTTAATTTTTCTTTTTAATTAAACCAAAATGGGGGAATGTTGGTATTCTGTCTAAGCTCCACCCCCACAGCTACCTGGGAACAGCCAGGTATACTCCGCCCCACAGTTGCCTAGCAACAGCCAGCTGTGCTCAACTATATAAGGGGCTACTTGCCCCCCTCCTCTCTCTCTTATTTCTCTCTTACTCTTTGTTCTTCTCTGTTCTTGCCCCCTTACTCCTCCCCACCACGTGCCCATGGCCGGCCTCCTTTCCTCTCCTCTCCTCTTCTCTCATTAAACCTCTCCACGTGGAACCATGTTGGCTTGGTATGTTCTGTCTGGGCATGGGTCGAGATTTAAACCCTAACACACACACACACCACACACACACACACACACACACACACACACACACACACTCCGTCACTTTCTGTTTTACCATATAGGGAAATGCATATGCAAGCCAAGCTCCACCCTGTCCACAAAGATGGCTCTGAGCCTTCCTACCCAGGAGGGCCTCCCCTGGCCATGACACAGAGTCTGACCATGTGCCTCTTTAGGAAATGGCTGCAGAACAGTGTGAAGTGTGTGGAATCTGTGTTGGAACAAAGCGACACAATGAAGTAAATTTTCTTAGACTGTCGAAAACTAAATTCGGAAGGGGGCGGGTACTGAAATCCTTAAAAGTGAACGGTGAAACCTGCCAAATGAAATATGGGTGGATGGACTCAGAGCCGTGTGTGCTAGAGAAATGAGCCTGGCCTTCTTCAACGGGATACAAGCACAGAGACCCGAAACGAGGCAGGGGTTGGCAAGAGTTGGACAGGGGGAGTAAGTAAATTGGGAAAGGTGGGTAAAATTTCAAATGTCTCTATAAGACAGACCTTTTATACTTCTGAACTTATACATGTCTAGATGAGCCACCCTCACCTTGACCCAGATCCCAAGGTGGTTTAAAAATTGCTGGATTTTTCCTGTAGGACTCAACTGAGGCTTGTCACCTTGATTCCCTTTGGAGTCTGTCACCTGTCAACATCATCCTCCTTTTCTGGCTTCTCTCTGTGGTCTATTATACTGCTGATATGAGATATGGAAGAAATAGCCAACTTTGTGGTAATGATTTAAGAATGGCTTCCTTTGAGTTTGCTGCAAGCCGATGTTGGAGGGTCAGAGCGCAGAACTGTATTTTTAATTTTTTCAATGCCTACTTTTAGTGATGGTTCTTAAATGCTTTAACCCCCCTCGTAGTCCACCAACCACCTGAGGTAGTAGAAAAGAAAGGATGGAGGGGATTGCGGGGGTGGGGGTGGACCTGTTTAGAAAGGTTCTTGGAACAACTCCCATCTATGTTGTCTGGAAACCAGCAGTTCAATTCACAGGTTGGCAGTGGCAGCTGGATCCATTCACAAACACTTCATGGATACAACAGCAATCCAGTTCGGTAGAGTCAGGATAGCAAACATGAATCAGCAGGTGGTACTACCTAGCAGAAACAGCCAGGCCTCAGCCTCATCTTGAGTCAGCAGGAGGGACCAGGAAAAACTCTGGAAGTTTTGGGCTGTGCCTCTCTCAGGGGAGCGAAGATCAGTGAAGACACAAGACCAACAAGCAGTTAAGTATGCAAGCAAGTCAAACTTAGCCTCTGTCCCTGTCTGTTCCTCCAAACATCCGGCGTTCTCCCTGTGTCTTGCCTTAGCATGTGAGTCTGTCTCAGCTGACATTACTCTGCCAATCAGCCCGAGTCTACAGAAGCAATAAAAAACCGCAGGACACCACCAGATGTACGGAGTCCTAACAAATGCGGCTCAACTACCCAAGGTAAGGCTGACCAATACATGCTTGTTGTTAGCAAAGAGTCCTTCCTCACGTGCCCTTTTGCATGCCTGCTTTAGCAGAGCATCCTCTCTCCTGTGTCTGCTTCAGCTGAGTGTTCCTTCACGAGTCTGCTTCAGGAAAACACCATCCAACACAATTGACTTTCCAAAGAACCCTTAAGTTTCCACTTCACAGAGCATCACATCGTTGTGTTGAACCCTTTGTGGCCTAAGAAAATACATGAGGTAGTCCATCGGAAAGGGTGAAGGTTTGGGCCTTGGAGGCTTCCGTTCACAGTCAAGTTGTCCTCGGTTCTCAGGCCTGTAGGAAGACGGCTCATTAGCAACAACACGAGATGAAACCAGGCACCTCCTGGCTGGGATGCAACAAGACAGATCTGTAGGCAAGGGTCCCAAAGTCCTCAAGGGCATGTCCTGGAGAACCACAGCTCTGCCAGAGCTAGTCCCTTTAACTTTCCTACCGACTCCCAAGAACACCATCAAGGTCCGAGTCGTGACTCGGGAGTCTTGGAAGACATTCCTGGTCCGATTTATCACAGGTGTCCATGGCTAATATGGACGCAGTCCTGCGTGACTGAGCTTTGACCAAGGGCTGCCTTTCTCCCTTGAGGAAGAATTCTGCCAGAATATTGCAGCCTGTCAATGCTGGAAACATTAGACCGTGAGAATGTGATAACATGGTTTATTTTAGGATGAAAACTAAAGTGTGTGGAAGGAGGGCACCAGATGTTTCAAATGCTCCTTTACGTTTATTTATTAATTAATTAATTAATTTGTATGTTTTCAGAACAACAGAATCAAACCTCAGGTGGTTTTCTTTTCTTTTCTTTTCGTTTTATTCCCTCCTCCCCACTCTTATCACCAAAAGAAAACGCTCTTCCTCAGGTTGGGCAGCAACTGAAAAGGCCTATTGTCTCTGGAGAAGATGCTTTGCCGGGGAGGGGCTGGGTAACTACAAGAGCTCTGTTAGATGGCATCCTTGCAGTAGGGAACTTTTTGTGTATAAATAGGGAGGATTGAAATGGATCTAAGTTGATTTTTGTTTCTTTGGGAGGACGTTAAGAAACGTCATTGCTATCTAGAGGAAAGAGCAGCTGATAGAGGGCTTATCTTTTATAGAGTATAAACTATTACAGAGAAATGAGAACGGTCCCCCGGAGTACCCGAGAACGGCCCCTTGGGAGTGCCAAGGCCCTGGCAGTCTGCTTATTCCAAAGAACGCTGAAAAGACTTGAGCGTAGAAGGGGCCATGCGCATGCGCGCACAGGTTGGGGGTTATTTTCCTTTGGGACTGGAGACTTTCTGAAAAATGGAAGTCTTAGACATCAAAAATTTCACTTATACCCATGAATCTGTTAGCAAGATGACATGTAATATTTACGTGACGATCGATCTTTGTTCAAGGATGTGGAAGGTTTACAAAGTTGTCACCGAAGTTTCAGAGAAAGCGTGGCCTTGCTGAACTCCAGGCTGCTTTTCAAGCACCAAAGCCACTGGGCCACAGGCTGGCCTTTCCAAACCGAGGGTTCCACAGGAGTCGTTCAGCTGGCCTAGTGTAAACACCCCAAAACTTTCCCCTTTCAACAAATTAAGACAGTAATAACCATCAAAGATGACGATTTTTAAATCTCCATTTTTAAGATGCCTAAGCATGGCGGTCTGTCTACTGGGAGGAACATAGGATTCGGGAAATCATCCAGCTGAGTGAGTGTGAACAAGGGAGCCAGAGGACAGAGGGAACAGACACAGCGTGATCTAGCAGGGTCGATTACTACTATTGAGAGGCTTTGGACTTGGGAGGAATGAGATGACTCTCTTGGAGATACACAACCAACCGTGGAGTTAAAGGGAGTGAGCGTGAAATGAGTTCGTCGAGGAAAAGGCTCGAAGGTTTGCTTATAGATGGGAATTTTACTGACCGTTAGTAGAGGGAGATTTTGAACTTGGAGGAAAAAGGGAGGACTGGGTGGTAGGTCTGTTGGAATTCGCTATTGTTGAACACTGTCTCCTTTTAAAGGCACAGATGAGAGACTTGTCTTAAAACTCACAAACAAATCGCTTGAACCCCTTTCTGTCCTCAGGACAGTTTCCTATTAGTGTCGAAGTTCCCCCGCCAACAGATTTGTCTGGTATATACGATCTCAATTTGAGCGTTGCTTGCGTTGTGTGTGGAAAAGTCTGTGTTAAGCAGGGGATAAACACATTCCAGGCACGTGGTCATTAGCTGGTTCTCAGCATCTCAGTTTCCTTTGGCCAGTGAAGAGTCTACGACTTTGTCACACTAGGCACGGGAGTCGGAGCAGGTGACGAGACTCAGAACTGGCGCTGGGTGCGACAGAGATCTGGGGCTGCTTAAACTCTAAGTGGACGACAAGAGTTTGATTGTCCTACATAGGCAGATCAGGGTGGGCAGGGATTTCGCTGAGATATCTGAACATCCATGTTGTCCTAGAGTACAACCCCCAAGTTTATCAAAGCATCGTGACCCCCTCCCTAGACACAAATGCATTTTTCTAGAAGGGAAACTTCCTAGAATGTTTCCAGAAGGCAAAATTCCACAGTTTTTGGCTATTTCTTTTTCACAAAAATGAATCTGAATAATTTATTACTTCATTTATGGAGAAATTTTAGTCCTTAAAAATACAGACCATGGAGGGGCTGGAAAGATGGCTCAATGGTTAAAAGCATTGGCCACTCTCCCAGAGGACTCGGGTTTAATTCCCAGCACCCACCATGGCAGTTTACAGCTGTCTGCAATTCCTCTCCCAGGGGATCTCCTGCCCTCTTCTGGTCCTTTTGGGCACAGCATGCATATGGTATGCAGACTTCTATTTTGGCCTACTCCTGAAATAAAAATAAAGAAATAAATAAGAACAGAACACAGGTTGATAAGATGGGTCAGTGGGCAAAAGCACTTGTCACCAAGTGTGACAAGTCACCTGGGATCAATAATCCCTGAATTCCAGATGGCAGAAAAGAGAGGTGACTTCCCCACAGCTGTTCTCCGGCTTACACACACACACACACACACACACACACACACACACACACTCATACAAAATAGTACATGTAATAAAAGTTATAGGACAGTATTTTAGCTCACCAGATTTAATATTCCATATTTTATGTGAACTAGTTTTCTGGTTACAAGCGAAAATCTCTGCATACATAAAAATGTCTTGTTCTATTTTGTTAAATCAGAATTCAGAATATTTTAAACAAAGCGTCTCAAAGATTTCTTGGATGGAAACAACATCTTGGCCTTTTCCAGACAAGGCTTCAGGAATACAACGGGGCAAGCCCTTGCTTAAGGTACCTTGCGTAGGTAGGTAGCTCAGTGGTAGAGCACTTGCCTAGTAAATGCAAGGCCCTGGGTTCGGTCCCAAGCTCCAAAAAAAAGAAAAAAAAATGTTCACTTAAGCCCAGAAAGAGCAAGGGGGCGGGGTGGAAAGTAATAGCAAGTTTGGTGAATTCTGCTGGCAAGAGAGTAGAGTTTAAGCTAATGATATCCGTAATCTAAGTGTAAGTAATAACCAGATACACCATTTAAAGACTTGGTTTTCTGAATGATGTGCGTGTGTGTGTGTGTGTGTGTGTGTGTGTATGTGTGTGTGTGAGTATAGGCCACATGTGACCACAGAGGCCAGAAGAGAGCATCCTATGCCCTGGGATTGGAGTTACAAATGATTGTGAGCCATCGCCATGATGGCTGTGAGGAAGGGTCCTCTGGAAGAGCAGTTAGCGCTCTTCACCACTGAGCTGGCTCTGGGGCCCTCACCCCAACCCCCAAACACACCATTAAGATAAAGATGACCTAATTGAATTAGATGACCAGAGATGACCTAATTGAATTAAAACAAGGCCCGGTTACATGTAAATCCACTTTAAATCCGAAGACTTGGGTGGAAAGCAGAGGGACTGAACGAGATCTAATGTGAGAGCACAGAGTGGAAGCTTGAGTAAAGGTTGGTTAGACCCCTTCAGACCAGAGGGCCCCGTGGTACTAGAGATCACAGGGATGGCAGGCCAAGGTGAAACACCACTGTAATTCCAACACTCAAGAGGCAGAGGCAAGAGGATCAAAAGTTCAAAGCCAGCCTGGGCTACAACCCAGATGGTCTCAGCCAATCAATAAATAGATGTAAATATAAAAGTACTTTTTTTTTTTTAATTCAAGGTCACACTATGTAGCTCTGGTTGCCCTGGAACTCACTGTGTAGACCAGGCTGGCCCGCCTTTTTCTCCCCAGTGCTGGTATGAAAGGCATGTGCCACCATTCCCAGCTTAAAGAGACTTTTGGCAGTGACAAAGAAGTCAGTTACTCAAGAACACATAACAACACTAAACCGTACACTCCTAACGACAGCCCTTCAAAACCAGCAAGACAAAGACTGACAGAAATAAGCACACAAGGGCTGGGGAAATGGCTCAGTCAGTAAAGCGCTCACCCTATGGGAGAGAGGGCCTGAGTTTCAAGCTCCCGCAGCACCCCCCATAAAAACCTAGGTGCAGAACCTGGGCTTGGCTCAGTGGGTAGAGCCACCCGCCAACAAACCCGGTGACCTGAGTTCAATCCACACAGCGGAAGGAAAGAATTGAATCCTGCAAGTGGCCATCTTGACTCCACAGGTTCACAGTGGCACGCGCACACCCTTCCCACACAAAATAAAGGATTGTAATTTGGGGCTGGTGGGAACAGTGGAGGGCCGGGGGAGAAGAAGCTGCTGGGAGATGGGGGAGAAATCTGGGGGCAGGGGCACACACTGTCATCCCAGCACTTTGGAGGGGGAGAGAGGAGTTTGCCTGGGCTGAGTTGGTCATCTGGTCTGGCCTAGAGAGCTAGCTAACATAAACCGTGCTCTGAGCTGTAAAACAAATCTCATCACCATGAATGGACAAGAAATCACATAAAGACTGTCCTTAGAGCATCATGGAGTTAATGTAAATGAAGAAGAGAAAGCTATCTGGAAAATTCTAAGATATTTGGAGGTTAGAAGACACCCTCTCAAATACCATGTGGGTCAAAGGGAAGGCCTACCTAGAGGGAGGCCAGGACAGGGTGTGGCCCAGCAGAGTTGCCATAGCTTGCCAGTAAAATAGAAACAGGAGCCAGGTCCTCAGGGCCCCCAGGGAGGGACACAGTTGAGAAATGGGATGAGGCTTAAGCAAGAGAGGAGCTGGCTGAGGGCTGGGGCACAGAGTTTGGGGTCTAGGACCCCGTGACAGATCCTAGCTCCTCAGCTGCCCACGGCTGCCCACGGCTGCCCATGACTGCCCAGCTCCTCCTCTTCAAAGTGATCTCTTTACAGAACAGAACAAGCCTTAGTGCACTGGTTTTAATGGAAGCAAAAAGCCAAAGGGCGTGGCCCAATGTTCAGGGCTCAATTCTGAGTCCCTTGTCTTTGCTCCCTTCCTTCCCACTCTTAAAGTATCCCCGGCTTTCCCCCTCAAGTTAAATCTCAAAATGAAAACTATGGCTTGCTTCCTATGAGGCCCACATTGCACAAAGCATTTTGAAAGTGTCATTTACTTAATGGGCACCTACACACACGTCACACACATGTGTTCCTCCTGTGGGAGAAGTATCCTCACCCCTGTCACGGAGGAATAAATTAATATGCAAGAGGATTAAATAGGCGAATGGCCTACACATGGTAAAGCCGGTACTCTGTCCCTATTGTGTTTGATAGAAGTGGAGAGTGATGGAGAAGGACATTTGATGTCACCTTCAGGCCACACACACACACACACACACACACACAACCAAAACAACAAAACCATGTATGAAATTGTTCAAGGCCCAAGGAAATTTGGGACAAAATGTTGATTCTTTTTCAAGACCCTCATTAAGTGTACTTTCCCCGTGAATCCCAATGAGCCTTTGCTCTCCCTAACGGCTGGAGTGATAAGTGCTTAGCATTTCACTGCGTCTCAGTACAACACAAACAGTAGTTTATATGGAAACATCTCAGGATCTCCTTGGCAGCAGGGATAGGGTCTGGTTCCTCTTTCTCGTTGGCCCTTCCCGGGTACTCCCTGACTGGCAAAGGAGTTCAGTGGCAGTTGGGTTGCACTGGGATCTTGGCTGACACTAAAGCAATGTTTGTTAAGTTGGGCCAAATGGAATTGATATGTGAAGATTGGGCCCACCCAGGAGAAAGGAGAAGCTGTCCTGAGGTACTGCCATGTATCTGAATGGAAGCCAGCCCTGTGGTTCTGTTTGAGAAGTAACAAAAACTCATTGAGTCTATTGGGGTGCACATAATTCTTCAGGGAATGTGACCTGGCCAGCCTTCATATCCTAGGACCCAGTTCTAGTCTGTGTCAAGGCCAAAGATCTCTAAGAAACTTATGTGAAGCTGCACCATGTGTTGCTTGACATGTTTAAGTTTGCGTGAGCTAAAACCAACTTTTTAAAAATCAGAATGGCTGGGCTGGAGAGATGGCTCAGCGGTTAAGAGCACTGACTGCTCTTCCAGAGGTCCTGAGTTCAATTCCCAGCAACCACATGGTGGCTCACAACCATCTGGTGTGTCTGAAGACAGCGACAGTGTACTCACATGCATGAAATAAATAAATCTTAAAAAAAAAAACTCAGAATGGCCTGTTCACTTGTTCATTCAATCCACTGAAGTTAAAATTGATATGCGTCAGGTCTGTTATGTGCCAGATGAAGCAAAGCCAAGGAGTCAGATGCAATCTGTAGGATAGCCATAAATCTTAAAGGTCTGACACAAGAAGCTTATCTCCAGTGTAAATTGGCACATGGACACACATACACTCAAGCACACAGGAATCCTCAACATATATATGCACAGCCTCAGACTGTCTTTTTCAGAACTCACGTTCTCAGTTATACACACTTTCACACATACTATACCAGACACAGTGCCTTATATATTCACACACACACACACACACACACACACACACTCATACAGACACACAGACTATATATATATATATATATATATATGCACTCAAACAGACACATATTCACACAGATACAGACACACAAACACACACAGACACACAAATACATAGACCATACACATTTGCACACACACTCAAACTCAAACAGATACAGACATACACACACACACAGACCATATACATGTACACACATACTCACAGAGACACATTCATACAGATACACACACACACACACACAGAGTCACACAGTCACACAGGTACACAGATACACAGATACACATGCACACACACAGACACACACACAGACACACACACATACACACACACACACACACACACACACACAGAGAAAGAGTCACAAACACACTCACAAATCCCTCCATCAACTGTGCTGATGTCTGGGGTGAGTGACTGAAAGGACTGGGCATCACCACTGTACATGAGTGACTTTCAATGTTTGACTCCTAAACCTGAGGTTCTCACCTTTAGGTAAGTCTGTTAAAATTTCCCATGGTGTTTAAAATGCCCTGCATGGAAATTTAGAAACTGACTCCGCATGTCTGGGCAGAGCCTTGAGTTCTTAAATCTTCATTTCACAGCCAGATCAATAAAAGGAGATCTTTGGATCTAAAGACATGACGGCTTTTTAAGCCGTCAAATACATCTACTTAAATTTTAGCACTGAACCAATGAGACTTTAGTGAGTGGATTTTGTAATTTAGACATGGAGGTCACTGCAGCCTGGTTGTCTTTATCTGGAGGCTCTGGTGTGGCTCCCATGTTTCTGTCATAGGGGCTAAATCGAGAAATTGCCCTTATGCATTTGTACCTGAGGTGAGCAGGTGTACCATCTGTTTGACATAGATCTTCACGCTTAGTCAGGAACACATAGGTCAAGTATTCTCTTCTGAAGTGTTTGGGATAAGAAACACTTCAGCTTTTAGATGTTTTGATTCGGAGATATTTACATTTATACAATGAGATATCCGGTTACTGAGATCCAGGTCTAAACATTAAAATGTATTAATGTTTCTTATTTGCCTTGCATCCATAGACTAATGATAATTTCACACAGTGCTTTCAGTGGACCGGGCTCTGTATATGGTTGTATGTGTTTGTGTCCATGTTTGTGTGTCTGTATGTGTATAAGTGTTTGTGTTGTGGGTAAGTGCATGTGTGTATTTGTGTGTACGCACATGTATATGTTGTGTGTGTGCACATGCACACCTAATTGGGTAGCTCAGATGAGTATATTAAATGTCTTCTTTAATCTCCGCTTTACTTTTTGAGCTAGGGTTTCTCACGGAACCTGGAAGTCACAGATTTAGCCAATGAGCCCTTGGATTCCTCTTAGCCTCACTCCTTAGAGTTGAAGTTATAGGTACACCCCTCCGTTGTACCTTGCCTTTTAAGTGCTACTGGGGTCCGAATTTAGATCCCCGTGCTTGAAGGGCAAGCTCTTTACAAACAGAGCTACCTCCTGATCCTGAACCTGTGCTCTGGTTAGAGCTCGTCCCATGAGGCTACTGTGGAATTTTCCTCTTATTGACATCATGGCAAACCTTAAGAATATTTTTAGGCTTTCAAACTTCCAAGAAGAGTGCTTGATTGGCATGTTGGCAGAGTGAGCTTTTGAACACAAACTCTTCAAACTTCTTTCTTTTCTTTTCTTTTTTTTTTTAAATACACCTTGCAGGTTTCTTTTTTTTTAAAGATTTATTTATTCATGTATTATATATAAGTACACTGTAGCTGTCTTCAGATACACCAGAAGAGGGCACCAGACCTGATTATGGATGGTTGTGAGCCACCATGTGGTTGCTGGGAATTGAACTCAGGACCTCTGGAAGAGCAGTGGGGCGCTCTTAACCGCTGAACCATCTCTCCAGCCCACTTCTTTCTTTTCTAAAGACAAGAGCTCATCGTGTAACTCCAGCTGGCCTGAAACTTGTAGCAATCCTCTTGCTTCGGCCTCCAGAGTGCTAGGACTATAAGCATGTGCCACCACACCCGGCTGAACCCAAATCTTTGGATGATGCCAAACCTAACGTATGTGTCTCACTGAGCCATGGGAGCCTCATAAAAAGAAGTCTTTGTGGCAGGTGACACTAAGACACTTAGCAGGCCCTGCTGGAACTGATGTGGATGAGAGAGCTGGGGTGTTACAGGAGAAGCTGGTGCAGGCCTCGGAGCCCCACCCAACGATGATGGTAGAGTATCCCTCAAGACATTATCACGGGAGATTCAGGCTCCTAATTAGGGATAGGAACGAAAAAGCAAATTGCTTCCACCCAATTTCCAGGAAACGAGAACAGACAGAAGACGGTACAAAAAAATATAACTGCATGTAACGCATACATATAACTATACGTACAGCTCTTTCCTTGGGTCCAGATAGATGGCTGAATTACAAAATTGGTTCTCGGGATGAGGCTTCAGCCCAACAGTAGAGCAGGTGTTTAGCAAGCACAAGACATGGATTTGATTCCCCAGAATAGACAGACAGACAGACAGGCAGGCAGGCATGCAAGCATGTACACACACACACACACACACACACACACCCATGCCCAGAGAGAGGGGGAAGGAGAAGGGAATGGGAGGGAAGGGGAGTTCTTAAATGAATGTAAGAATGGTGATACTTTCCCCCCTCCTAAATGTTTCAGATTTGCAGTCTAGAGAGATAAGAGTCTCCATGTCTTAATTCATGACTATCCCCACAAGAATTTAGCTAGCACTTATTACCGTGCTCTTTAATCTTCTTACTACGGTGTTCCTCTCCTCCCTGGGCTAGGACACAAACACCTGATGAGACCAGCGGAGAATGCTGGGAATGCCTGCAAGGGTAACTCATTATGTTTGAACTAAGCTCATAGTTTTGCCTGGATTCAGCCCAGGTCAGCTGTCCTTGACCCATGTCAGGAGCCTGCAAAAGTCCCACGTGAGTCCCACGTTCTTTGCAGCTTGCTGTGTAGACAAAGATCCAGGCCTCCATGGCCCCCACATCCTGGTCTCTACCTTTTCCACCTGATCTGGTCCCTCCCCCCACCCCCAGTTTTATAGTGAGTGTTTAATGCTTAATCCTTTAAAGTTCTGGGATCCTTGGTTCTGTCTTTTGTGCCGAAGTGAACTTGTTTTGTTTTGTTAATGGCAGTTTCCAGCCCCCCTTCCTTTCTTTGTATAACTGTTGTTCTACTCCACCCCAGAGCACTTAAAATGATTTCTAATTTCAAATCATGTCATTCTGATTTAAAATCCCACACTTAATTCAGCCATGCTTAATAACCATGCCCCTAAGGTATTTAATGTAATTGGAAAATATTTTGTTATGGCCTCACTTCCCTAAAACCATTCCGACACCACTCATTCAAGTAGCCAAAATAGAAGCTTGATCTCGGAATTAATTAGGGATTAACACGGAATCTTAATTTTAAATGTACCAAAGGAAGGAAAACAATTTAGACCCCAGTGTACATCAAAGCAGAATTCCATCTGGCAAGGTACAATGGCCTTCGCTGCTGCCTAATCTCTCACCACACCCTAATGCTTCCATGGCTACCGCTCCATGGAAGCCCGGACATCTCTAGTCGTGCTTCTGCACCCATGGAGTTCTTGGAAGCACTGTGACTGGGATTTCGATAATAACGACTGTTTACAAACTCGCAGATGCTAGTGGAGTGGTCGCAGAGTAACCTCTCCTCTCTCCTCCAGCGGTGCCTTTGGTGGCCGTTGATGATCGAAAGGCCTCTGATAATGAGAGCGGAAAACGGATGGAACTGGCGTGGATTTGGCTTAGGCTTTCCCAGCTTGTCATTTCTGCAGTAGGAGAGGCTGGGGCACTGGGCCAGAGGCGGAAGAGAGAGCCAGTCTGAACAGGGTGGGAGAGAACGCAGAGGCCAGCAACCAGCTGCCTTCAGGGTTCAGAGCAGTGTCAAATGTCAGCACTCCGCGGCCGGGAGATTCATGTACACAGCCCTCTGGTAGGCAGGAGTGTAGGTGCACTTTTCTCTTGTGCCACAGAGAAAGGGATTACGCACCGGGAGTGTTTCATTTTCAAATGTTTTTGCAGAGGGCTTTCGCCTCCCACCAACACGGCGATCCCACAGCGCAAACTTCCTCGGGGAGGGGGGAGATATCATTTTAAAAGTGAGCAAATACCATAAAGTCTAGAGTGTTGGATGCCAGACTCTCTGGAAAAGAGACTGCTGAACAGAGAGAGGCACCCACCCGTTTTATTTAGGGATCAAGTTCTTCCAAAAATCGCTCTCTCAACCTCGAGTCAACCTGCTTATAATTCGAGCCTTCTATAAGGACGCTGGAGAACCAAATTCCTGTTTAATCAGAATGCAAACATTTTAGGTGTATCTTGCTATCTGACCACAGCTCCTAAAAAAAATGAGCTTTTTCTCCTTCCTTCCTTCCTTCCCCGTGTTCTCTTCTTTCTTTTCTAATAAATAACCAACGGTTTAAAGTTGTCCCCAGTACAAATAGGGAGCATTACATTCTCTGACTTTGTGAACGCCCAGCTTCCAGTAAGGTGCAGGACTCAGCAGCTCCTAGAGCAGAATGAATATGAGGCCCCCTTTGTTCTCTCCCCTCTAGAGGTCTATCTCATTAGGATAACGGGTCCTTTACCCAGAGCTAAAGCAGTTACTGGTGCTATAAACAAGACCTAAACTGTCACCTGCATGGACTCAGGCAAGGGGGTGTCTCCATCCCTAGGAAGAGTTTTTGGTTTGAACTGATAAACTAAAAATATGTTGTTATATTCTCTGGTGGTATAGTGTATCATCCAAAGCATTTTTCCTAAGAAGGAAATGGTAAGCCCTTGATAAACGAAATTAAACTCTACTCTCAAAGATAAAGGGCTACAATGAGAACTCTCTCCTACTGTAAGATCCGGGTGCTAATCTCGGCCTCCCCGAGGTAGAATTCCCAAACTGCTGAATGCATTCCATGCTTCTCGGACCTTGTTTTGGAAAAGGACACGGGGTTCATCTCCAGAGGGTGAGTGGTTTGCCTTATCAACCTTCCAGTGGGGCCTCAGAGATCTTTAACCCTTTAAGCAATGCCATTGAAGTCTTGAGAACACCCAGAGGCATGTCCCGGGTATCAACATTCTCAGGAGGGGACAAAGCAAGAAGGAGGAGGAGGAGGAGGAGGAAGAGGGGGAGGAGGAGGAGGAGGAGGGGGAGGAAGAGGAAGAGGAGGAGGAGTTCTCATATTGACAAAGCAGAGAAGGACTAAGGCAGTAGTTCAGTTTGGATGAGATTGGAGATCTGAAAGGTAAGCTGAACAAGTTCCCTGTACTACCCGAGGCCTGGCCTCCTTACCCTTCTCCCGGGATGCTCAGTGACTAGAAGAGGTCCAGCTTCTTCGAACAATGCTGTTATTCTCTCACATTAACAGATATTTTAAAACCCCATCTTATCTTTCCTTTCTACATAAAAAAGTGGTTACCTAAACTCAATGCTGTCTCCAGGCTGCTGGCAAGGAAGCCACAGGGCCATCAAACTTTAAGGGGACTTTCTTTCCAACCCTTTATTGCTCCAGCAATAAAGTTATACAATACAAAACAGTTACACCATGAGAGAATATCCAAAGAATACGGAATCTCTGAAATGATCCTTCTTCAATCCCTCCTAAAAGGAAGTCTTTTTCTTTGGAAATGAAAGGAAGGGAAAGAAGGGAGGGAGGGAAAGAAAAAGGAAGAAAGGCACACTACTATTTGTTTTAAATATTTAATGCAGTTTTATTGAAAATGTAAAAATATTCTGGTGGCATTTGTCTCGCTGTCGGGCACATAAATCCAAAATTTGAAACCCACTTTTGGTTGTCTCTGGGTGGATTCTTTTCAAGAGAGTGGCTTTCCTCTCACTTCCTGTCATGTCATCATCATTGAGGTTCCTGGTCAGTCTTAAGTCAGGATGCCCCCCTCCAAACCTCAGTACTTATAGAACCCTGGACTGCTTTTGTCAAAACAAAACAAAACAAAACAAAACAAAACAAAACAAAACAACAAAAACCCAAAACCAGAGAATGGGAGACTGTTACTAGGGCTGGCACAATGCTAGAGTAGAGTCAACACCTTGGAAATGAGAGGCAAAGCTTTGGACTCTGAAGTATCCTTTTACGGATGCAGGAAGTCCCAACGGTGCAGTGCCTTGCTCAAGGGCCTAGCACTAGTGTGGGATGGAGTGGGGATTAGAACCCGTTGAAGGAGCAACGAATGCTGGGATGCTGGACATCACCACAGCAGCAGAGACAGATGCGCTCCAGGGACTAGACAGAATCTCGTGCCTGAGACTAGCTACATTTTATTCCAGAAAGTACTGCCATCTGCTTTTTGTCATTTTATTTTCACTCTCCTGCCTCAGACAGAGCGATGGACATAGAGACATGTTTCCCAACTGTAAAGAAATTGCAACAAAATGGAGACCATAAAAATCAATTTACAGCCTGTGACCCCAGTGCCCCAGGGAGGTGGGTGGGGGGACACCTAAGGAGGGAGAGCTACCACATCTCAAGGAACTGCCAACACTAGACATTACTGCAGTCTAAAGCATTTCACCCCAGCACTGGCAGACCTTAGGACTTCGCAAGAGAAGCAAGAAATGAAGAGTTAGAGTGTGTGGAAAGTGTCCAATTTAAAAATGTTGAGGCAAATGTACCAATGTATGGGTCAAACCAATAGACAAACAAACAAACAATAAGTAATAGGCCTTCTGGGATCCAGGAAGTTGTCATCCTTAAGGGAGGTCGCAGAGCCAGCCATCTAGCCTGAGGATCGTACAAGAAACGAAAATGCCGTAGCTGAGACCTCGGTGACAGAGGAAAGAGGCACTGTCCCCAGGGCTCACACTGCTCTCAGAACCTAGTGCTACTTGGCAGTCATGGATGTGCAGGGCTCACTGAACACGCTGGACATCCACTCTCTGACTTCCATATTCTGCCGGGCCTTCTGTCTCCTCTTTTCCAAAGAAACATGATTCCAGTGGCGGCATCTTTAGTTTATAATCGACGCGCCAACGGGGGAAGAACTGTGCTCTTAGACTTTTCAAAACCTACCTTAATAAGGATTCTTAAACGCTTCGACCTCCCTTCTAGCCCCCTAACCAAAAGTAGGGGAGAAGAAAGGTTAACAGGAAATGGGGGGTGTGGATCTGTTTAGACATAATGTTTTGGGTCGATTCCAAACTCGAAGCAGCAGCAGCTGGATCCAGAAGAGATTATGAGGCTCTGCCGAATTTGCTTGAGTCTGTGGAAGTGGCAAGAAGCAGCCAGAATCCCACAAGAAGATCAGTGAAGACCAGCACAGTGTTGCAAGGTGAACCAATGCAAGACCATCATTCACTGTCCCTGTCCGGGTTCTACTTAGAATCTTTCCAAACGTCATGCGTCCTCTCAAGTGTCCGCCTCAGTAAAACATCCTCTCATAAGACAGCTTTCAGAAAAACACTTGTGGACACAGCTGAGTGTCCAAAGAAACCACATCACCGTAGACTGGAATCCATATGTTGTGATGTGCACCTAACATATATGAGTTGCTAAGATGTGTGACCCATGTCGTCATGCACAAGAGTCTTCTCACATAGATCACCTGTGGTCCGCCTGTCATTCTCGTTTAGGAAAAAGAAAAATGTTGACCTTACAAAAGATTTTATTTGTTTATTTATTGTGCCTAAAATTTGTTTGCAGGGGAGAAGCAACCCCTTTCTGTCATTTTGTTTCCTGCTATCGATTAATTTTTGTGTGTATATGGAACTGCATATGGGTGCATGTGTGTAACTGTGCACGCATGAAGGCCCAGAGGTTGACATCAAATACCATCCTCTGTTGTTTGCTGCCATTTTGTTTTATTTTGGGAAAGAGTCTCTCACTGGACCTGGAACTCACTGATTGATTGACAAAGCTGATGAACCACTGAGCTCTTAGGAACCACCTGCTTTCACCTTTCTATACTTGGGTTACAGATGTGCTGGGGGTTTGAACTGAGGACCTAGTGCTTGCATGGCAGGCACTTTTACCACTAAATCATCTCCCAAGCCTTGAATTCCTTCCTCAGTTCAACCCATGAGCTAGGACATTGCCTTTGAAAGGAGGACGTGTAATTTCATTTTGGCAGCCTAATCTGCACATAATGATCAAAGTAACCAGCATAGTGCTTCTTTATGTTTCTATTTTGTCTGAATTTTCTGCAGGAGTGGTAATTATTTTTGTACAAAATCAAACTGTCACCTGAAGTGCTCGGGATAGCCTTTGGGTGACTTAAGAAGTCACCCAAGAGGGGGTTGGGGACTTAGCTCAGTGGTAGAACGCTTGCCTAGCAAGCGCAAGGCCCTGGGTTCAGTCCCCAGCTCCGGAAAAAAAAGAAAAGAAAAGAAAAACAAACAAACAAATAAACAAGAAGTCACCCAAGAGCTAGGAAGAGCCTGACTACCGGGTCAGCACCCAGAGTTCATTGTCAACCTTGGCCTTGAACTTAGCTTCTGAGCGCAGTTTACCTCTTACGTTAAGATGGATGCGGTGACGCATGGGTATCAAGGTAACCGACCAGCTTCGTGGTGTCGTGTGGCACGGAGCAGGTTGTGAACAGGAGGAAGCTGTAGTATCTGTGGGCAGTCCTCTTTCATGTACCTCCTAGGCTCTGTGAGAACTGTGGAAAACTGATGAACGTTAAGTCATGTGTGCTCACAAGACCCATGTATCCAGTGAGCACCGGGCAGCTGACAGCTCCATCTTGTCTCTCCCGGTGATGTAGGAGACTTTCACGCACGCTTTCAGAATTCAACGTTGTGTTTGGTTCTGTGTGAGGTGTCATTTTCAAAAGGATCAGGGGGTTAAGGTTTCGGAATTGCTTGCAAGTTCAATTGCTTTCATGTCTCCAGATTCAAGAATCAGGCATCATTGAGTTCCCTGGGGCTCTTCCCCCACCCCCCCCCCTTGGGGCTCTTTAGCACAGAAACAAACTTCCGCAGCAAACTTGAACCTTGGGCTAAAAATCATGACGCTTTCACCAGTGCTCTGCAGCGTAAATATTCAGAAAACACTCGTTATACTCGGTTACGTGCTTGCTCCCCTTTTGAAAAATGGCCGCAGTTCGATAGAATACAATTCGAAACAATACCTCGATTGCTCGACTGGATTAAATCTACAAATCTTCTGCAGTCTGCCACGAGTCTGTTCATGTTACTGCGGTGTAGAATTTGCATTCTTATTTATTATGCCGGTCACATTTTCACTTTTCTTCTTTTCTTAAGAAATGTAGTTCGGCGACTAAAGACTCCGCCCACTAAAGACTCCGCCCACTGTTAGAAGCTTATCCCAGCCCTCTCTGGGCTTTGGCTTCTGGCCTGGCCTGTTGTGGTTTGCCTCCTACAGCCTTGTCCACCCACACCACTCTCTGACCCTGGCTTGATACTGACTAGATAGCGAGCCCTGATGTTTATTGAGCACTTACTATGCCTGTCACCGCACTAAGTACGCATTCTGTCACCCAACCCTTGTAAATCCCGATGAAATTGTTCCCACTTAACAGAGCAGCAAAGAGAGACTCAGAGAGGTGAATGCAATTGCGCATTGTGTTTTGGGACTTCGTTCATCCGCTGAGTCGCACACATTCTTCACGGTAGAGTTCACGGAGATGGGAGATCACGCGTGATGGAGGTGCCCTTCTCGGCTTTCTCCTTAGTCCAAAGTGTCTCTACCGTCATCAGTTCACCTTTGTCACCTTAACTATCTTCCTCTTTTATCAAATGCCTTCAGGGCTGGGAGTGTTGCATTTGAATGTCCACAACGCCCTGTTGGCGGTAGTGAATGAACTGGGAAGTCCTCAAGTGTATCTCTCTGATCTTTACAGCCTCCAATCCGAGCAGCAATGGCCGGAGGTCCTCTTGGAAGTTCTCTACCGGATGTGCTGAAGTGGACTCCTGTGTGTGTGTGTGTGTGTGTGTGTGTGTGTGTGTGTGTGTTACATGTACGTGTTCTCACACGTGAGTGCATGTGGTTGGGGATCTCAGAGGTCCACACCCAGTGTGTTCCACTATTGCTTTTCCCTTGATCTATTTATCTTGTGACAGAGGTTCTCCTTAAATCTGCTGCCCACTGACTGGG
Source organism: Rattus norvegicus (assembly GCF_021556685.1). Classification (NCBI taxonomy): domain Eukaryota; kingdom Metazoa; phylum Chordata; class Mammalia; order Rodentia; family Muridae; genus Rattus; species Rattus norvegicus. Next base: position 23,622,466 of record NC_141548.1, on the reverse strand, counting down.
TTAGATTGGCTGCCTAGTGACCACAGAAGATCCAGAATCTGTCTGTCTGTCTGCCTTCACCTACCCCATATCCCGGCTCTGGGATTCAGACGTGTGCACCCTTGCCTGACTTTTTTCTTTTTAAAAACATTTATTATATATATGTACATTGTAGCTGTCTTCAGACACAGCAGAAGAGGGCATCAGATCTCATTACAGATGGTTGTGAGCCACCATGTGGTTGCTGGGATTTGAACTCAGGACCTCTGGAAGAGCAGTCAGTGCTCTTAACCTCTGAGCCATCTCTCCCCAGCCCTTTGCCTGACTTTTATGTAGGTGCTGGGAATCTGAACTCAGCTCCTCACGCTTCTGCAGCACACACCATTGGGCCACCTCTCCAGGTCTTAAAGTTGTCAAACCCTAATGCTTCGGCTCTGATAGTCAGTGCCCTGAGGAGCCCAGTGTCTTGCGCCATTCAGCACCCAAACATACCCCTTCTTCATGTTTTTCATTCTCTCCCTGAAACTTCCCCTGACATAAGCTTTGTCTAAGGGTTGTCTCTCGGTGCTCCTTCTTTTTGTTCCCTCCATGATTAAATTTGAACCAAGACCTTACGCCCTCACCTGCCTCTACCCTCCATGTCTGTTGTTATTTTCCTTAGTGGCAGCTCTCCAACATTTTAAGAAGGGAAAAACCAGGGAGAAGGAACCACAGTCTAGATGCAAAGGCTTTTAGGGTACCGGGTTTAAAGCAAAGAAAACTATCACTTGATTAAATTTTTATATTATATGTGGGCAGTGCAGGAAAATTTTATGAGTACCTTTTAAATAACTGAGAAAGTGTTGTATATATCAAATTATCCACGCATATGTATGCATTAGAGGAGAATACTACAACAGGAGACCAGATTTCACGGAGCAATCAAAATTGTTCCTCAGTCTCTTTGACTCCAAGCACTTTCTCTTCTGTTGCTCAATACATCTCCCTAATTCATCATTTCTTGGGAATGACCCCAAGCTCTCATGTATACTAAGAAGGTATTCTACACCTGAGCTATGACTCTAGAGCCTACTACTGAAGAAAAAGTCATTCTTGTTTATTTTGTTTCCTTCCTTCTTTTCTTTTTCTTTTTGTTTTGTTTTGAAGACATGGTCTCTCTATGTGTCATAATGTCTAGAACTCACTATGTAGACTAGGCTAGCCTCAAACTCACAGAGATCCCCTGGCCTCTGCATCCCAAGTGCTGGGACTAAAGCCCTGGGCTACTACACCAGATATTTGTGTTTTCCTTTTTGAGTTAAGGTCTCACTCTAACCTCAGCTAGTCCGGAACTCAAGGTGATACTTGTCTGGTCCCAAAGCAACCCAAGACTCACTCATTACCTATGGCTCCTCCCAGCACGTCTCACCAGACCCCCTACCCTAAACCTCCTCCAGTCCGGGCTTCTCTTTCCTTCCTCTGGTTTCTCTTTCCTACATAAACCAGTCATTTTGGCCACTAGCTCTCAGGACTCCTCCCTTGGTGCCTATTAACATATTAAAGCATATGCTGGCCTGCTTTCCCAGAATCATTCCGTAATCTGTGTGACTCCTTTCAGCACTTCTCACCCCGCCCCCTCCCCACTTTAGCCTCACCCTCCCAGGGGCGGGGCTTCTTCCCTTTTCCTTCTCCATCCCGCACCCCCAGGCCGATCCCTATATAACTCAGCCATTTTGGCTATGTCACTCTCTTGACCTCTTGGTCTCTATGTTTTGGCTGCTTCTCTTGGTCTGCCACTACTCTCTTGATCCCTCCCAGCTCCCTCCATGAGCGGAGGCTCATGGTCTGGTTTAGTCTGCTAGCCACGTTTAGCCCGGACTCTTCTCTCTGCCTGTTTTCTCTCTTATTATCTACAATTAAAAACAATAAAAAATTTCTTTGTACTTTAGGAGTACTTCCTCCCCCCCCCCCCCCCCGTCTCTCCCTCCTTCCGTCCTTCCCTCCCTTTTTTTTTTTTCCAACGGCCAGGTATATTCTGCCGGCCCGGTTCAGTCTAGACTCTTCTGGATGCCTCTAGCTGTTCTTACATATCTGTAATAAAACCCTTTCCACAAGCTTGACCTAGGAGTCCACATTTTCATTTGGTCCTCCCCATGCCACTCCTCATTCACACCCCCCCTTCCCTACCCCATGCTAGGATTACACCCCATCACAGCAGACTAGGAACGGGCCCTTCATACTACAGTCTCTCCCTCCCCCCCATATCCCAGGAGTTACCACTCATTCCACTAATTCGAAACACTTTTGGCATAGTGGTTTAAGCACAGAGCTACGTTTCTTACACAGTAAGCACTTAAAAGAGGTTTGAAGACCCAGCAGGGCTGGGACCAAGCTACTCTTAGTTTTCTGTGGCTTTATTCTTCTTATCACCTCATGACCTTCGGATTCACTTCTTAGAATCCAGCCCACAGTCTCAGAAGAGAAGAAAGACATTGACAGGTAAAAACATTGGAGGAACATGCATTCTGAGGGAGCATGTCATATTTGTGTGGGCGAAGCCTTTCTGGTGTCCTCACCTAGCAATCTACTGGGTATGACTCAGACACTGAAAGAAGGTGTCACGGGTGGGCAGTGACTGGGTGAGGTGGGGGTTGGGGGGCGAGGAAGCCTGCTGGTCTGCGCACCTCACTCTACCACCTCAAATGACCTTTGCTCTTCATTTCATTGAAGTCCTTTCATTATTTACCGTCCTGAGAAGACTCTGGATGTCCCTCCCGGTCTGCATCTTCCTCCAAGGCCCTCTGACAGAAATCTCTCCTGAGATCAACCACTGTTTCTGCCACACACAGAACTCCTCAGTACGCTACGGCTAATTATGTGTGTTGTCTCCTTGTGTGTAATTCAGTGTCTGAGGGGACAAGGAATGTGACCTATTCATCTTTGTATTTAGAAAGCAGCTCAGCACAGAGTAGGTATTCAATAAATGTTGGATGGAGCCATGCATATTCTGTAATATTCCGTCTGGAACACAAAACTCCTGCAGAGCCCACGCTGTCCATAATGGCCCCTCTGATCCATGGTGAAGGGAAACATCTGCAGTCCACTGTGAATATTGGCTGCTGTCTTCTGTCCTCGGCCAAGGCAGGGACATCTGTGGTGGCGGCGTGACGATCTCCCCCCATGCTTTTCATGTCTCTGCTCAAAAATGCAGCTGTTCCTTGGGTGGGAAAGAAAGAACACTGGAAATCAGACAAAACAACAACGGGTTCAGCAGGGGATTTGGGGCTTAAGAACCTCAAAATTGTGTTACAGCATAAAACACAGCTATACCAATGCCAATGGGTAGCACGGATCAGCAGCTCCGCGTGTGCCAGACACTGCACTTTCTATACATCGCCATCTGCCAACTTCTCAGGAAAACACACTGTATTCATCTATGATGTCAAAAAAAAAAAAAAAAAAAAAGTCTCAGAATGCAAGTCTCGCAAGGTTCCATAGCTTATAAATGGCCTATGAGGGAGAGGTACGAGCTCATACTCATATTTCCAGATAAGAAAACCAACCGGAAGTCAAGTGCTTTGTGCAGAGCAGAATGTTTGGCCTTTAGGAGGAAGGGATCTTGGTTAGATTGTGAGCATCTGAGTCCCCAGGCTGTCATTTGTCTAGGTGTTGGTAGAAGTTGTTTAGTTTCCACGGTGTCCCTTTATCTGTAATATAGAGACAACAGTTGCTTTAGAGTTCATGAAAACACCAGGTTTAAGTGCAATGGCAGAGTCCTGCCTAGCAACAGGTCCAGAACAAACATTCAATAGCTCTGAGTCAGGGTTGCTACTCACTCCTCTGACATGGCAGCCATAGCATAGGCCAGCACACCCTTGATGTTCAACGAATCTAGTTGATGAGAGATGTAGTTTGGTCATTCTGGAGACAAGTTTAAAAAAAAAAAAACAAACAAAACAAACCACTTTCTCACTCCCAGTCACAAAAAAGAACCCCTTAGGTTTTGCAACCCCAGTCATGGGAGAGAATACGTTGGAAATACAAGGAGCCTTGCAGAATTTCTTTTCCACTTCCAACCTTGATAGGACAGTAATTTTGGAACCAATTTGAAAAGGGCCTTTCATCCTGAGCTCTGTGGATGGCCATTGATATCTCAAATTCATTTTGTCTAGGACACATTTCCCCCACAGTGGTACCATCTTCAAAGGGGTAATCTAGCGCAGGCTCCTTGGTATTCACACCCTTATAAAGAGTCCTGCTACACTGGGTCTAAATGATCTCTGCACAATCTGTGAAACACAGTGCAAGCAGCATCCGGTGACTTCTGAGGCAAGGTCGGAGGTAGACCAGTAGCCTCTACCCTGCATCTTCAGAAAGTTCTTTGTGGTCCAGGCATGGTGGTACACACCTTTAATCTCAGGCAGATGCAGCAGAATCTCTGAGTTCAAGGAGAGCCTGGTCTACAAATCAGGAGTTCCAAAACAGCCAGGGCTGCACAGAGAAACCTGACTCGAACAAAGCAAAAAGAAAAAAACAAAACACAAGTTCTCTTTGTGTGTACCAGCTCCCTGTACCAACAATTAGCTGCTACCAGGCTGTGGGAATATACCAAGCTACCAAAACTGAGAAAGGAGATACCTGGCCACTTCTGGGAATCCCGCTATCTATGGGATCTAAACACAGGAAGAAGGACATTCAATTCAGGTGATCATTCAGGTGATAGTCACCACAGTCGCCACCTGAGGACAACTACCCAGCTATGCCCAGTCTACCTGCAGAACCATGAGAGGCAGCAACCAATTGTTCATTCTACTCTGCTCTGTTTGAGGGTTACCTACTACAAAGCAGTAGAGGACAGAAAGCTGTTGGTGCTGTTATAGCACAATCAGTGCAACTTATGTGAGGATGGGAGGCTGTTTCACTCCAGGAAAGGTGGAGGTGAATGTGCAAACTAAACTCCTCAGGAGATAGAGATGGTTTGCAAACTTTTTACAATTCTGTTTACATTTCTTTCTTCCTTTGTTTGTTCTTTCTTTGTTTCTTTGTTTCTTTTGTTTGTCTGTTTCTTTGTTTCTTTGTTCTTTCTGTTTCTTTGTTCTTTCTTTGTTTCTTTTTTGTTTCTTTGTTTCTTCCTTCCTTCCTTCCTTCCTTCCTTCTTTCCTTCCTTCCTTCCTTCTTCCCTTCTTTCCTTTCTTTCTGTTTGTTGTTGTTCTTTTTTGGCACAGGGTTTCTTTGTGTAGCCCTGGCTATCCTGAACTCCCTCTGTAGACCAAGCTGGCCTGACCCAGAGGATCACCTGCCTCTGGAGTGCTGGGATTAAAGGCATCACAGCCAGCTCTGCTTTTTCCTCTTTTCTATCCCCAGTGCTTAGAGCCATGCTTACTACAAGTCTGTGATCAAACTCTTGTTGAATTCATGAAGGAGGAGGAGGAGAAGGAGGAGGAGGAGGAGGAGGAGGAGGAGGAGGAGGAGGAGGAAGAGATTATAACAGGAGTCAAGTAAAAATAATCTAATATGATGATACTCATGATATATTGTTTTAAAAACTAGTTAAAGAAAAACAGACTATAGTCAGGCAGTGGTGACAAAGTCTTTAATTCCAACACTGAGGAGGCAGAGGCAGGTGGATCTCTGAGTTTGCGGCCAGCCTGGTCTACAGAGTAAGTTCTAGGAGAACTAGGGCTACACAGAGAAATCCTGTCTTGAACCCGCCCCCTCAATAAATCAGACTGTAAACTATTAAGTACTGGATTGTTCTAGTTAAAAGTGTTTCAGACTTATTTATTTTACATGGGTGAGTGACTGTGCTTGTATATATGTGTGTATATGTATGTCTGCATATCACATACATACCCTTAGGGTCTGAAAAGGGTATCAGATCCTTTGGAACTGGGGTTATGGACAATTGTGAGCTGCCATATGGGTGCTTGGAACCAAACTTGGGTCTCCTGAAATAGCAACAAGTGCTCTTAACCACGGAGCTGCCTTCCCAGCCGCTGTTTAAAATTTTGATATGTATACTTGCAAATTATGTGGCCAACAGCATTTTATCAGGAAATAGTTTACAAGAAAGGTTTACAAGAGCGCTCCCCCCACCCCACATGTTTTCTACATTGAAAAAGAAAGAAAAGAATAATGTTAGTATTATCATCTGGAAAAGCAAGTCTTAGATAAAGCCCAGAACTCAAAACATTGACATATCTATTTTTTTTTAAATAAATGTATCGTCTAAAAACCTACAAAATTAAAGGCCTTGAGTTCTTCTCGATTAAATCTGTCATGGGCGTTGCTCTGCGCAGCTTGCCTATCTCACAGTAGAGCTACTACATTGCTCTCCTGCCTGTAGGACTGGGAGAGAACATAGGAGTCACACAATCGTCCCCAGATAACCTGTGATCGTCACTCTTGGAAATCAAATCTACAGGGGCTGATGACTGCGAGATTCACAGACAATCGGACAATTGTAAGACGGAGTGCTCCTCTTGCTTCGAGCTTAGCTTTCCAAACACACCAGGAAAGCCCATGTTTATAATTATGTAGAAAGAAACTTTCTAGCCCACGGCCGGAAATGAAAGTTTACGGTCACAACTTCTCATGCGTGTTTGTCTCTCGAGTTCTCATGAGAATGTCAGTGCTCTGAAACTCACCAGGCTATGAGGAAAATCGTGACCTCTTCCATGAAGGCATCCGGACAGAGCATCCCCGTTCTGAATGCATTCTTAGCACAGGAGGACATTCCTTATTGCACCTTCTCCTCTGTACTACTCAGCTTGCTCTAAAGGACTGGAACTGAAAGAATAAACACAACAAAGGGTGAATTCTTCAGATTGTGCTACATGATATAGCGGCCAATAAGAAAATGGCTAGAGAGGCTGAGCATCCAGTCCCCACTCAGCCCACGAGGCTGTATGTGGCTGACACTGAGGGCCTGAAGCATTCCCAGAGAGGCTAAAGAACCTCGTCTCTGACGTCAGCCAAGAACGGAAGCAGTAGCAGCCATGGTGGTGGCAGCAGAGGGTAGATAAATTAGACAGCAAAATACAAACAGGGCAAATGCACTTGGCCAGAAAGATAGAAGCCAATGTGAAGGCAAGTAAGCAAAGACTTCCTTCCTCTTCACTCCTTTTTTTTTTTTAAGTTTTATTTATTTATTTATTTTATATGAGTACACTATCACTGTCTTCAGACACACCAGAAGAGAGAATTGGATCCATTACAGATGGTTGTGAGCCACCATGTGGTTGCTGGGAATTGAACTCAGGACCTCTGGAAGAGCAGTCGGTGCTTTTTTTTTTTTTTTTTTTTTTGGTTCTTTTTTTTCAGAGCTGGGGACCGAACCCAGGGCCTTGCGCTTCCTAGGTAAGCGCTCTACCACTGAGCTAAATCCCCAGCCCCCAGTCGGTGCTCTTAACCACTGAGCCATCTCTCCAGCCCTCCTCTGCACTCCTTAAAGATGCTACCCACACTCAGGGTACGTCTTCCACTGTGCCATCCAATCAGAATAAATCCTTTACAGGCATACCCCATGGCGTATCTTTTAGTTGATTCCTGATCAGTCAAGTTGAGCCACGATTAGCCATCACATCCTCCAAGACTCACTGTGGTGAGCGGAGGCTGCCAACTTATGTGATATTGTGCTGGCCATGATAAATGAGGCTGCAGAGTGGAGATGCTCAAGGGAATGAATGTTAGGAGCTCCACTGTCTTAGAGTGTGGTAGTGTCCTGTTGCTGTGACTAAACACCTTATGAAATCAACTTAGAAAGTTGATGTTGCCCCTTAAGTTCAGTAGTTTCAGACCATAGTCAGTTGGGCCTGTTGCTTTGGTAAATGTGGCAACACAGGCCATTATGGAAGGGAGCATGGGGCAGAGCAAAGCAGCTCACTTCGTGGCACAGAGGAGCAAAAGGGGAGCAAAGAATAGCACTTCCAGAAAGTCATCGAAGAGGGCACCCTCAGTGTCCTTTCTTCCACTTGGCCCTACCTCCTAAAGATTCCACCATCATCCAACAGACTGAGGGCCAGACCTTTAACACTGGTCTTTGGGGACATTTATGGGTTATTCTGCTACATCTTTATCAGTACCCAAGCTTTGAGCATAGCACAGTGAAGGTACTTGTATTTCTGTTGCAGTGTATAGGATCTCAGGTAGACAGGCCTGAAAGCTAGGCATGTTAGCTGGCCTCATGACACACAGACAAGAGTTATCTGAAGGGAGGGAAACTTAACTGAGAAAATATTTCCATAGGATTCTGTTGTAAGGCATTTTCTTAATAAATGATGAGGGAAGACCCAGGCCATTGTGCCATCCCTGGGCTGGTTCTATAAGAAGCCGGGAAGCAGCACCCCTCCATGGACTCTGCATCAGGATCCTGCCCTGTTTGAGTCCCTGGCCTGACTTTCTTTGGTGATGAACAGTGATGTGGAAGTGGAAGTGGAATAAACCCTTTCCTCCCCAAATTGCTTTTTTGGTCAAGGTGTTTTGTTGAAGCAATAGAAACCCCAACTAAGACAACTGGGGTTTAGTGACAGCTATGGTCACTCAAACGGACGGTGTTATCTTCTGAGGTTACTTGGCTGCTGCCTAGGACATATGGACACATGGCCCCTCAAGGGAGACTTTGTTCTTGGTTTGTATCGGGACTCCTGATAGCATGGAGAGGCCGTTGGTCTCTAAAAGCAAGTGACCCAAGATAACCAGTTGGAAGCGATCACATCATGAGCTAGCCTTGGGTATATACAGCATTGATTCTTTTGTACTCCGTTTTCTCTGAATGGTAGGCAGAACAAATAGTCCCCTACAAAGACAACATTATAATCCCCAGACCTGTAAATATGTTACCTTATCTGGGAGAATGGATTTCACAGATGTGATTAAGTTTAGGACCCGTGGGGAGAATCTCCTGCATCATCTAGGTGGACACAATATAATCCCAACAGCCCTTACAACAGGCATCCAAAGGGGTCAGAATCTGATAAAGAGATGGTGAAAGAGACACCAGAATGATGCTAGCCACGAGCCCAGGAATGCAGGCAGCCTCTCAAAGCTGGAGAAGGCAAGGAAACAGACCCACAAAGGAAAGCTCTTTGAAGGATTTTGTCCTGCTGAGACCCATTTTGGAACTTCGACCTTTAAACTGTAATACATCTGTGTCATTTCAAGATGTGTTGGCTATTCGGCACAGTAGCTATGAAAAACCGGTGTACCCAGATTCAGGCAGAAACACACATCCCCCTGTCTCTAGGGTGGAAAAGTACCAATTGTTGTGTTTAAGAACATGTGGGGGGTCAGGATCTGAGGCTCACACTTGTAATCCCAGCATTTGGGAAGCTGGGGCAGGTAGGAGGCTGAAGTGAGTTTGAGGCCAGTCCGGGATATTGAGTGAGACTCTCTTATCTCAACATATGAACTTGGGTGATATATTAAAAATGCTATACTAAAGATGGCCAGTGGTGGCCAAGAACAAGGCTTGCTCTCATAGTTGCCACTGCAGACACCTACATGAGGTCTTAGATTAACAGCTTCCACACAGACACAAAGGATTTGCATTGTTTAAGCCGTCCTTTGTGGTACTTTGCCGTGGTAACCTTAGAAAGCTAAGACAAAAGGTCTGTCTATACATCTGAAAACAGCTGTAGAAGAAGGAAGCCATGGAGGAAAGAGGAAGAAATGAAGAGGAGGGTGCTGTGTTCCTCTCAGAGCATAAACTAGTGGTTCTCAACCTGTCGGGTCTCGACCCTTAGGGGATGAATGGCCCTCTCACAGGGGTCACCTAAGACCATTGGAAAACATGGATATTTACATTATGATTCATACCTCTAGCAAAATTACAGGTATGAGGTAGCAATAAAAATAGTTTCATGGTTGGGGGAGGGGGGTCACAACGACTGTATTAAGGGGTCACAACATTAGGAAGATTGAGACCCACCGGCCTGAACATTCAGTACCTAACCCGTTCTAGTAAAAGCTTGAAGTTCAGGCAACTCTTATAAGGACAACACTGAATTGGGGCTGGCTTACTGGTTCAGAGGTTCAGTCCCTTATCATCAAGGAGGGAGAAATAGCCACATCCAGGCAGGCATGGTGCAGGAGGAGCTGAGAGTTCTACATCTTGATCCGAAGGCAGACAGGAGAAGACTGGTTTATGGTCAGCTAGGACGAGGGTCTTGAAACCCCATGCCTACAGTAATGCACTTCCTCCAACAGGGCCACACCTCCCACTCTTTGGGCCAAGCATATTCAAACCACCACACCAGCCTATGGTATCCCAGTAAACAACACAAAACGTACTCAGTCATTACGAGGATGGACTGGTTCCAGCTGAACCCCAAACCTAAGCTATCTGACTTCAAGTCTGTGTTTTTCATAAAGACAAACATACTGATGACAGTCCTGTAAAAGCTCATTTCACCGGCCTATTCATGTGTAGGTTCCAAAATATGACGAAGGAGCACACTGTTGCTGGTTTTGAGGAAGTTTTCTCTGTCGTTGCTTGTCTTGCTTCTTGCTTTGCACTCCAGTAGCTCATTTCTTCGGATACTCACTCTCCAGTCATAATTACGGCATAAGGGAAGGTCAAGAGCCAAGGTTTGCCTGCTTTCTGAAGCGCCCACAAACTGTCTCACACTGAGTTTGCCATTGAGCGTTTTAGATTGAAGAGACAAAACTTGAGAACTGCCCATCGATCAAGCCCACGTTTCAACATTGAAGTCACAAGGGAGGTTTAAAAGGAAGTAGACGGAGCTTCATTGGCTCCTTCAAAGAACCCACTTTGGTTTTCTCCGCCTAGCAAAATAATACTGTAGACCAGTGGTTCTAAATCTGCAGGTCGAGACCCCTTAGGGGGTTGTCAAATGACCCTTTTTCATAAAGGTCACATATCAGATATCCTCCATATCAGATATTAACATTATGACTCATAACAGTAGCAAAATTGCCATTATGAAGTAGCGACAAAGTAATTTTATGGTTGGGGGTCATCATAACTTGAGGGACCGTATTAAAGGGTGGCAGCCTTAGGAAGACTGAGAACCACTACTCTAGACCGAAAGGGAGCGTCTTGTTGTTAACCTTGACAGGGTTGACTGTGTGGAGCAGTCTCTGAGCTTCCATTAGTTTCTGGACATGGAGGTTCCTGGGTTTGCAGGAGTGGAAGACACAGGCTCAGAAGTCAGCTTGTAAAGGACTTCATCAGTGTAGTTAGATGTTAGTTAAAGAGGCTAATAGCTACTAGTAAGAAACTATGTGTATAAATTGCAGTTCAGTGCTAGTAACCTGAACCACAGAGGAAAAGGAAAGTGAGCAGGTTAAAGATAAATTCCTGGGGCTGGAGAGATGGCTCAGGGGTTAGGAGTGCTGACTGCTCTTCCAGAGGTCATGAGTTCAAACCCTAGCAACCACATGGTGGCTCACAACCATCTGTAATGGAATCTGATGCCTTCTTCAGGTGTGTCTGAAGATAGTGACAGCGTGTGTGTGTGTGTGTGTGTGTGTGTGTGTGTGTGTGTGTGTGTGTGTGTAAAATAAATCTTAAAAAACTTCCTGTCAAAGAATTATGGATATTCCAAGGCAGGTACGCCTCTCTAAAACTGTACTTTGCGCAAAATATATAGAGAATCAACTCTACCTAAATCTGAACAAAATTGCCTCCTTTCCTAATATCCTCTCTTCAAAGAAGGGATGTTATCTAAAATTAAAACCTGGTGTTTGCTAGCTGGGTGACCTTAGACATTTGAATCTCTCTCTGTTTCTTTCCTCAAAAATAAAAAAGGTGTGTGTTGGGAGTGGTGGTTGGGGGTGGCGGTGGTGGTAACCATAGCATTAAATATAAAGCCATACCTTATTTCAGGGATTAAGATAATGAAACACAAAAATGCCTGATAATTGTCAGGGATCCAAAGTACGCTGATTTTTTTCCCTGTAAATATATGGTTGGAGAAAACACGCAAATACTCATACGATTATAATTATTCCCCTAATTGTTCATTTAATTATAACTAGCTTGTGGAAACCCATCAGCATTTCTTTCCATAGGTGCCACTAGCCATGTATTTTGTGATCCGTAAATTGGTTACACATACACACTAGCATTTGATCCCCTGTGCTAGCAGTCACACGTGTAGGTGGATTAGTGGCTGATCCAGTTAACGTAGGAGTTGAGCTGAGTGATCCTGGGCTCCTTTCTCCTGATGGTGCTGAAAGTTGTGTGCTGGAGGCATAGCCCTCCAGGAAAGAGCCCAAGGGCTGCCTTCCAGAGTATACTGGGTCATGATGTTTGGTGGGTTGTTTTTTTCTTTTTTTTAATTTTCTAATTCCCAATTCATAAGTGAAAAGATCTTTTTTTTTTTTTACCAACTTTTATAACCGCAATAAAATTATATGCTTCATCGTGAATGTTGTTACAGATTCTCTCTAAAATCCGTTTGAACTATTAGTGAGACAACATAGCAGGACAATAATAATTAATATATATTAGCAATTAATAATAAATTATTGGGGGGCAGACAGGATGGCCTCAAAAATCACTTCTGGGATTAGCAGTGCGTTCTACCATACCAAGACCTGGGGAATCACTCTATCAGCCGAACATATCCCAGCCAGACTTAAGAGTCTCTAATGTAGAGATTGACGTTTAATTTAAATGTAACAAAGATAGCCAACACCCATTATTATTTCTCCTTAAGACTAATCCTTCAGATCCCAGAGTGTGGTAGCACATGCCCTTTATCCTAGCAGAGGCCAGGGAGATCTCAGTGGGTTCGAGGCCAGCCTAGTCTACATAGTGAGTGAGTAGTTCCGGAACAGCCAGGCCTTTTTTTAGAGAGACCTTGTCTTAAGAAAAACAAATAAATAAAACAACAAAACAAAACAACAACAACAACCGAAAAACCATTGACCAAACTAAGCAAAATTAAATTAAGTTTTAAATTTAATTTTGAAAGGCTAGTGCTTCAGCTATGCGGGATGTCACAACATTCTTACTATAAAGATAAAAACAAACAATAGAGACTGTCCTATTGGTCCCTGTAAAACGAGTGAGAGCCAGGGCAGCAAGGCTCACACCTTAGCTCGTGGTCCTTTTGTGCAGAAGGAAGGAGCTCTCTGGTTAGGTTTCATTAACTAGATGGAAGGGAGGCTCAGGTTCCTAAGGACCAGCTAGGGACTGTCTGAAGCGACCTCTCAACCTCTCTGCTCCTTTTCTCTTCAACTCAGATCCCTCCGCAAACTTCCTCCAGGCCTTACAAATCCCACTTTCTAGGAAGGCATCAAGGTAGGGGCAGCTGCTGGGCTTGGCAAACAGAGAGTTCTCGGGAGCAGAAGGAGGGCACTTTTTCTTGATTGGTGGGGAAAAACACACTCCGGGTCTACCTGCCGGCTAGATGGAATTAGCAGGGGAGGACGGGTAATCACCCTAGTCCCTGTACCCTGCAGTCTAACCTTCTAGGAGATCATCCCCCGCGGGGGGCAAAATCATTCCAGGAGCAGCTCCATCTCGGGCGGGCGGAGGAGTCTCACCTTAAGTCTTTCCATTTTATTTATTTATGACTCTGGGAGACCTGTCTGGGTTTCCAAGCGGCGGCAGACCTCAAGGGGGTGGGAACGCCCCGTGTATCGGTAGTCTCTCCTGCTGTGGATGCAGATCGGTGCGGGCCGTTCAGCGGGATCGCCCCGCAGCTTGCTGTTTATTCAAGTGTGGGTCAAGTTAGCCTCCTGGGGCACAAATCCTGCAAAACAAGTCTGCGAGCGGGGCGAGCTCTTGCAGGTAGGAGGGTGCAGCCTGAGAGCTAAAAATAACAAGGGCAGAGAAGCGGGCGTGCCGCGGTCGCTGGGGCCGCTTGCTGGAGGTGTCGGGGAACTGGGAAGCGCCCCAGCGGGTGGTGTGGAGTCGTCCGGGTGACCCTGCACCCGGCCACCCGGTGCGGGGGGTTGGGGAAAGCATTTCACTTGGTGTCTTGGTAGAGACTTCCAAGGAGTGGGGGCGGCAGCCTCTCAGAGCCTTTGGTCCCCTGTGGCCCTTCTGAGGTCTGGGGAGCAGACAGGTTTCTTTTTGTTAGCCAAGTTCAGCTGGGAGTCTGACCAGGGGAGGTCACGAAGATAGAGTGGAAAAATTGCTAGGTCTGTTAGTCTAGGCAGGGCTCGGTAGGCTCCGGACCCGATGTGTCCGGTGATGTGTCCCCTACTTGCCCAGCTTACCTGTGATCTGAGAAAGAATGCCGACATTTTCGTCCCGTCTGTCGGGAGGGTGAGGGCGCTGTGGAAGTTTGGGCTGATCCCCAAGAGCAGAGCTATTTGCCTGCTTCTATCCGCCCCTCACTTTTTCTTTACTGGCAGTTCAGGCTATAGCATCGCTTTCCTTCGATTATTTTCAGAACGCCATGAAGCAAACGTTACTCTAGGATCATAGACACTCAAGGAAACCGAGACGTTGGAAGATGAGCTACGCTACTGTGGGCTAATTTGTAGACGTATATGTCTGTGTATTCTCAGGGCCTGAGAACCCCTAAAAGAACCTGTCCCCTTGGAGGTAGCTAGTGTCTTTGTTCAGATCACAATCTTTTCGCTAGGGAGGTGACAGAAAAATCTTGCTTAGGAAAAGAATCAAGAGAATAACTTCTTCACAGCGCTATTTTCTTTATTACTCTCTCTCTCTCACACACACACACACACACACACACACACACACACACACACACACACACACCGCCCCCAGACCATTTCCCTAAACCCAGGGCTTTCAGGATCTGGAGAGAGTGCTCTTTTCCAACTCTTCATCCTGTACCTGCCTCTTTGGCGTCCTACATTCCTGCCTCAAGAAATATAAACCCCGCTGTGGTGCAAAGCCCTGTTAGAACCTTTGAGCCAAGAGGAACCATGGAGGGAAAGAGTCAAGCATGAACAGATGCCTGCACCAACTCTTTCCTGGCCCAGCTGGTACCCTGTCCTCCAGAATCTGAGAGAAGAATCAGGGATGCAGCTGGCCGTGAGCTGTCTACCATGGAATGTTCTAGTGCCTAGAAGCCAGGTTTTAGTTGGTGTACCCATTCTTTCTTCCAGAGACTAGACTCCCCGAAGCCTTGAGAAGGTGGCTTAGGCGGGTTTCTCAGAAGTTACAGCCACCGGGGCAGCAAAGTTCAGGCTCCAGCTAGCTTGGACCTGTATAAACAATGACTGATTTGGTGGTATAAACTGTCCCTTGTCCCTTGTTGGGAGTGTTTCAAAGGATGGTCAAAGATACTTTTGAAAAAGCAAAGAAAAAGTCCTTGCGAGGGCTGGAGATATATTTAGTCAGTAGAGTGCTTGCCTCACATAGACCAAACTCTGGGTTCTGTCTGCAGCACCTCATAAAAATGGCCTGGTGACACACACCTGTTATCCCAGCCCCCGGAAGTGAAGACAACAGAGTCAGAAGCTTGAGGCCAGCCTCCTGGGGCAGCCTGGGCTGCGGGCTACAGAAGACCTTGTCTTAAAACAGACAAACAGGGTTGGGGATTTAGCTCAGTGGTAGAGTGCTTGCCTAGGAAGCGCAAGGCCCTGGGTTCGGTCCCCAGCTCCAAAAAAAAAAAAGAACCAAAAAAAAAAAAAAAAAAAAAAGACAAACAAACAAAAAAAACGAGCAAACCCAACCCAAGCAAACAAGTGAAAAAAAAAACTATTAAAAATGATACAATAATATTTTAATTACATATAAAGTAAAAAAAAAAAAAAGAGAGAGAGAATTTTACAAATCTCAGATACTCGGTTTGACAAACTGTCCCAAAGCACACATGAAGAACTATTTTTGAGTTACTACTGCTGTGCATAGTCTGTGAGGGGATTCTAAACAATACAGAATGATCCCAGAACACCAAGGAAAGCTCTCCGCCCCACACTAAGATTCTTGCCCTCCGAAGAAACGTCTCTGACTTTTATTTACATGATAAAAGAAAAAAAACCTTGCATCACACATCTCTTTAGGCAAAGCCTTCCTTGTGAAACACTGGGAAGCTTTTAGAACCCACTGAGGGGAGAACGTTAGTTTGACCCAGTTGATACAGAATTGAGAAACTGCAATGGTTCACTTGGTCATCAGGCATCAATATAGGACTAGGCATGTCCTGCTTCTAAAACTTATCCTCTAATGAGCCTGCATTCTTGTCCAGGTCTCACTGTCCATGCACACCAAGCAGAGAAGGAGAATGAGAAGGACCTGTGGGCCCAGAACAAAGGCATTCCAGAGTTTTAAGCATTTTCATACACTTGGTGGCAAGAATTTTATTTCTCCACCGGAGGTCTGCTATAAAGTTAGTCAGGGACAGCTGACCATGTTCGGAGAGAAGCAGCCTCAGAATCCTTCATCATGTGGGGACCAGTTTTGGAAACAAAAGAGCTCCTAAGCTTTGGCCTCTGTGCATTACATGTTAGCATAGTGTCTTGTTTTATGCCTGAAATCACTAGGGCTCCAATTAGAATTCACCACCCTTTTTTTGATGTTATAGTTTGAAAGAATCGTTTTGTTTTGTTTCACATTTGTTTTGTTTTGAGATAGGGTTTCTCTTCGTAGCCCTGGATAGCCTAGAACTCATTTTGTAAACCAGACTGGCCTTGAACTCAGAGATCCACCTGTCTCTGCCTCTCTAGGGCTGAGACTATAGGTGTGAGCCACCAGCATCCAGTTAAGCTGCTTCGTTTAAAGGAGTCATTCCTTTAAAAACAGAAAGACAGCACATGTGAAAGCACAGGACCGACATGCTATTGTCTTCTCTTCTCTTTTCTCTCTTTTTTCTTATGGTGTGGGGAATCAAACCGAGAGCATAGAAGAGGCTAGACAAGTCCCCTGAGTTTATGCATTCAGATCCGATTATTCAATTTGACTAATGTAAATCAAGGGTTGACAACAATCAACAACAATGTTGAGAGGGAAAAAAATGTACAACTGGGTTTAAATTTCTTCTTGGGGCCAGACATATAGTTCAGTGGTGAAGTGCTCACCAAGTGTGTGTAAGATTCTAGACTTAATTCCTAGCACTATACAAATATTTTCAGACCCAGAAATGGGGGGTAGGGTGAGGGTAAAAACCGTATGATTTAAAAGGGAGAGACACATTTCTTAAGGATGTAAAAATCAGAAATATCAGAAGAGGGTATTTTGGATGTCAGGGAGCCTATCACTTTGTGCTTCTTGGTAGATGTGATGGTGGCTATGGGTTATCTTGGTGTAGATATTTCCGTGGATCAAATCTACATAGACATACCCCAGTGAGTAGCAACCTAGGGAACGCCAGTCACACAAACAACAGCTTTTATTCAGTAAATATCTGAGATATCTACAGCACCAGAAAGATCAAAGTATGCGTGAGACACAGTTCCTTGCTTTAGAAGCTTCTTTTCAATTTCGATTGCTGTCATATTAATTGTACAAATGAATGCATCGCTGTGCTGGCATTTGCGTATGTGCCTTTCTCTTTAAGTAAACTTTAAATAAATCTCCATAGTGGGCTGTCTCTTTATGCTCTGCAAAGAATAACACTAGCTAATACTTACTGAATCGTGTGGTACCTGCCATTTTCTTTTACTAATTCACTCAATACTTGTAAGAGCATTATGAAATAAAAAATATTCGCAGACTATGAGGAGGAAACTGAGGTACTAGAGATTAGGCAATTTGACTATGGTGTAACTACCCATGAATCCTGGGCCCTGAGGGATTCCTATGGAACCTGCTGGTCCCTACATTTTTTTCTGAGGAAACCTTGACCCACAGAGAAGATTGGCTTCTTTCTCAAGACCACAGCCTGTTTTTAGGGAAGGCCATAGGAAAGTGTTGTCTTGAGATGGGCTGGTTACATGGGAAGAAAAATCCAGCTTTCTCAGTCTTTATTTTCTTCTGCCATCTAATAACTTTGGGAGCCAGGCAGAGTGGCTGGCTCCTACACTCCCGGCACCAGAGAAGCTGAATCAGAGGAACACGGCAGGACTGAGATCGTTGGTGGCAGAGTAGCAACTGATTCCGTGGCCTGGGAAAACTCTGAAGAGGTGTCTTTTTTTTTTTTTTTTTTTTTTTTTTGACCCATGTCATGATGCTGTCATCTGCAGAGTTCTTGTTGGAGAATCATACAATCGAGGTAGGAAAAATAAATCCAAGGGGGAAAAATATTCCCATAACGTTTGAAGCAAGTTTATGGGGTTTTGTTTGGTTGCACTCATAGTTACCCTGGGTACTCACAGGCTGCAGGTTGTATGCACCTGCACGGACAAGTCCTGTTTAGCGAGGAGCTATGACCACAGGCACCCACTGGTCCAGTTCAAGACTCATGGAGGAAGAGAGAATGACGTGGTCTGAATATGGGGCCCATCGCTTATGAGCTCAGTGACCTCGGAGGATCTATACGATCTCGGTAAAGTTTCAGAATCTCATCTGCAGAAGAAGGGTTTGGCGTGGGCTGGTGTGAGGGCTCAAGAACAAAGAAGAAATTATGGTGATATTCCCGTGAGTGAACTTGGGGTCTCGGTGATTACAAGAATGTCTTCTAACTCCGTTTTACATCGGCCTGTCTTATTACTCCCAGTAGTTAGCAATGGTGCTGGAGATCCCTTCAAAGTATTCCCTTATAGTTTCGATAGACATCTAAATGGCAAAGTTTGAAGACCCCACACCATTCTTCATTTGGGCCCTAGAATCAAGGTACTGTGCCTGCAGAATCAGAAATGTTTTTTGTTTTTATAACTGAGCCAGGAAGTGTAAATCTTTAACCCTAGCAACCAGGAGGCAGAGACAGGTGGATCTCTGTGAGTTCCAGGCCTGCCTGGTCTACAGATCAAGTTCTAGGACAGCCAGGGCTACACAGAAAAACGAACAAACAAAACAAAACAAAACGTAAGAAAGTAGAAATCTCTTCAGTGCTGTGGACCTATTTGATGGGTTCTGGACACACTCTAACTGTTTATAAAGCTTTATTCAAAAACATCCCATACTTATTTAAGAATGCCCTTGTTTCTACTTTTCAATGGTACTTATTCGCTCCGAAAGTATACCCAGACTAACTTTGAAGACAGGAGTATTGGTCAGGGATGGTGGTATGTACCTGCATTCTATCCAGTGAGACCTTGCTTCAAAAACCAACCAGACCAAACCAACCGCCCAGACCAAACCAAAAGTAAGCTGTTGCTTGGCATAACTGAGAGGGGAAAAAGAAAAAGACTAGGAGGATTGGGTCAGAGAGATGCTAATGGGTAGGGTGTTTGTTTGTTTGTTTGTTTGTTTGTTTGTTTTTTGAGGTTGGGCATCTCTCCACATAGTGCTGGTTGTCCTGAACTCACTAGGTAGACCAGGCTAGTCCCAAACACCTAGAGATCATCTGTCTGCCTCTGCCTCTTGAGTGCTGGGACTAAAGCATGAATCACACCTGACAGCTAATGGGCAGTAGATATCCATTTAAAATGGGGGAAAAAAGAAGTTTAACTGTCCCTAGAGATTGCCTCTGAGTCTCCCCACTGAACACCTAGTTCGTCAGGTAGCTTAATCAGAAACTCCTAGACTAGGTTTCACAGACTGGTTGGCCCAATGGCCACTTTTACTGTCTGGGTTTCAGCAAAACAAGACAATAGCTGTCATTCAAACAACAGTTGGGTAAGAAGAAAAATGAACAAACAAACCCTCTCCCCACCCCCAACGAAATTCATTAAAGCAAAAGTCATGCCTCCAAGGACAAGGAATCTCCGATGTCTGTGAGTTTAAAGATTAAGGAACACATGGCTGACGCAGTGGCCTCATTGAGCACTGGATCTGTCCTTCAACCTGCTCTGGGAGCACAGAGCCCGATGCCCCAGGAGTAATGTAATAAGAGTAATGTAATGTAATGGCGTTTTAATTTTGTGTTGTTGTTTTAAATAATTAATTGTAATTTTGGCTGTGTTAGAAGCCGTGGGTACGTTTCTCCGTCATCTTTCCTGGCTGGTGTTTTCGCCTTACCTTGATTAATCAGAGATTAAAAGAGAAGGTATACTTAGAAAACGATTTCGAATGAAAGAAGGTAGATTGTAACTTCACTAAAGTTACAGTGGACCAGTGGAGTCCTCTTCTAACTGAAAGGGATCCGGGAGCCCTGACCTGATCTTTCTGTTCAGTGGATGAGAGAGGTGGTACCCATTGGAATGAAAGGACTTGGCCAGGGGCATACGTGCGCTCCAGGCTGGGGAAGGTCAGGATGTTGTGCTTAGCTCTAACAGTCCTTCCAACCTGACATTCCTCCTCACCCTTTGTCTCTGGCCGGTAGAATACAGGAACTGGTTCCTGTTTTTTTTTTTTTTTTTTTTTTTAATTCTGAAGGTGTGTAAGTGCAAAGGTCAGATGAGCTGCACTAGGTCAAGATCTGCTTTGTAGTGACAAGGGAATATAACACCCACCTCAGAGAACAGAAACCAAGAACCGGAAATTGCTATCTTCCAGCCCTTTGGGAGTTACCTGGAGCTCAGGGCTGCTGGCCTCACCCCTACCCTGAAGCTTTAGCTTTATTTAGCAGAAGCTGTGATTTCCTTCAGTGCTTTGGGCAAGGGCTCTTAGCCTGGCTCTCCCTCCCCATCCTTGTTTGTCAAAACAAAGATGAAGCTGATAGTTCCTTCACAGCGCCTTGCCATCGCCTTGCGAGGCAGTGAGTGAAATTAGCTCCCATTTGGGAAGGTTTAAAAGCGGGCCACATTCCACCTCCCATCAGATAGTACAATTACCAACAGTTGTTGCTATTATTATGAAAGAATCAATTCCTCTTCTCCCTTCTTTTAAAAAGGGACCAATAGGCACTTTTTTTTTTTTCTCCTCTCTACTTTGCCTAAAAAGCACTTGCTTCTCTTGGTCACCTTCCCGGAAGGTCCCAAACAAACTAACCAACAAACAAAAATAACCACCTGACAGTTAAGAAGGCTTCGGAGTTATAAATATGCTTTTCTAATTGTCTTACAAGGCCTGGGCCTGCTTGCCTGCCAAGTGCCTGCAAATCGCCTTGTGCTTTTTGAGAAGTTAGACCTGGGGAACTGATGGAGGGCATCCAGTTTAAGGGGGTGCGATTCTCAGTGTCAGCACCAAGGGTTTCCACAAGAAACATCTTTAAAGAATGTTTTCTTGGGGGGAAAGTCACCTCCTAATAGTTGAAGAGGTATCTCCTTCGGGCACACAGCCCTGTTCGCAGCCTGTTTCTCAACGTTTGGGAATCCTTTAACAGTTTACGGAAGGCCACCCTTTAAACCAATCCAACAGCTCCCTTCTCCATAACCTGATTTTAGAGGTGTTTCATTATCTCTAATTACTCGGGGTAAATGGTGATTACTCAGTGTTTTAATCATCAGTTTGGGCAGCAGTTACTCTAAACTCAGGGAAGCCCAGACTCCCATGGGTATTTTTGGAAGGAACAGAGACTAGTTGGTGCACGCTTTCTAGTACCTCTTGCACGTGGTCCCCAGGTGAGCCCTGGCTGCTTCCCGAGCTGGAGGCATCGGTGTCCCAGCCAAGGTGGCAACTGAGGACTGGGGCGCTGTGCAGGCTTCCGGACCCGGGCCTGCCAGGCGAGGCGAGGCGAGGCGAGGCCCCGTGGCTGGATGGGAGGATGTGGGCGGGGCTCCCATCCCCAGAAGGGGAGGCGATTAAGGGAGGAGGGAAGAAAGGAGGGGCCGCTGGGGAAAGACTGGGGAGGAAGGGAAGAAAGAGAGGGAGGGAAAAGAGAAGGAAGGAGTAGATGAGAGAGGGTGGTGCTGGAGGGTGGGAAGGCAGGAGCGCGAGGCCTGGCCCGGAAGCTAGGTGAGTTCGGCATCCGAGCTGAGGGACCCTAGTCTAAGACGCCGCTGCTACCCAGTCTGAGTATCTGGTCTCCGTCCCTAATGGGATTCTCGTCCAAACCGTCTGGAGCCTGCAGCGATCCAGTCTCTGGCCCTCGACCAGGTTCACTGCAGCTGTCTAGAGGTCCCCAGGAGCAGCTGCGGGCGAGCCCGCTTCTGCAGGAACCTATGGTGAGTATGGCATCCTGGCAAGGGGCGCTCGTTTGAGGGTTCGAGGTGCAACCATAGCTGGGATGGGCTCAGGCTGTAAGTGTGGCAAAAGTTGGCCTATTCCTCCTTCCTTCTCCAACAGTAGTGTTGGAGGTGGGATGATGGGGCTGAAAGGCACCTCCATATGTATTACTACGTCCATCCAACCTACTTTCAGGGAGATGCCGGCCAGGAGAGGCGGGAAGGAGAGAAGGCCTTGGATGGAGGTCATTGGGAAGAATCGTGGGGTTTGGTGGGTTTGATTTCCCCCTAGACTAAAAGAGTGGGAGAGGAGGGAGTCAACTCAGTTTCAACACGAGAGGGGTACGGAGGGACTGCGACACCGGGAGAGAAAACCTAGCCAGAGCTAGCTTTGCAAAAAAGATGTAGTCTTGCTTGGCTCTAAAGCGCGACCTGGGATACAGGGGCTTCCTTGAGCGGGGTGTCACCTAATCTCATCTCCAACGCGCCCCCCTCCCCGGAGAGCTAGCGAACTGTAGCTACAGAACTCGCTCCAATCTCCACGAGTTATTTTTTTAGACATGGGCACCCATGCATTCTGCCTTCAGCCTCCCTTCCAACCCCCCCCTCCCCGGGAGGGGGTGTAAGGTTCGACGGGCCCTGGCCAGGATGCCCGAAGGCTACCTGTGCGGGTCTTCTGCTGTGTTGTGTCGGTGGGGACGAGCCGGCAGGTCTAATGAGGAGCTTTCTTGGCTCACGATGCCCCAAAGGGTTCGGGGATTGCGGGGTCCTTACAAAAACGCAGCGTAGTTGGACCCCCCGGGACTCGGAAAGTTTCCCGCCACGGCTTTGGCTGATAGTTTTTGAATATCTCGGTTTATGAGCTGAAGGTTTTGTGAGATGTTGAATCGCTAACAGGGCCATATTCAGTAAACTGAGGCTAATATTAAGTTTTGGCTTTGGGAGAAGATTATGGGAAGAAAGTGAAGGGTAACTGCCGCCAGGAGCTGTACCAACCCCATTAAGAAAAAAAGAGTACTAGGAGATGAAAATTAACTTGAATTTGTTTTTTTTTTAATTTAAAAAAATCAGGGAAGAAAAGAGTGATTAGAGGGGGGTCCTTGTGAACTTGTAATTGAAACAACTCCTTCGCCTCTTTACTGGGTTTTAACGTCGAGAGCGCTCCCCACACCGCCAGACTCCCAAGGGCACAGGATTGTCCCGGGACCCCGAGCGTCTGCCCGTTCCACTCTGCCCTCGCTCCGCGTGCGCCAGTCACTAGCACATCTCCATCTCCTTTCCCCTTAAAAACAAATAAACACATCAACAAGAAGCCCTTTGCCCTTTCCAGGGCTTTCCCAGTTATTCCCAGCGGCGACGCTGGTCGGGGAAAGGAGAAATTGTCTCGGAAAGCTGCGCGGCTGGTGGTGAGAGCGGATTGTCGCTCAGGGGCGCCCGCGGTCTCTGCACCCAGGCCAGCGGTGTGGGCTGGTGCTTGGCAGCCACCACCGCCAGGAAGGACATGACTCTCCATCCTTTACACTTCTTTCTCAAAGGTTTCCCGAAAGCTTTCCCCGTCCCGAAAACTGGGGCGGGTGGCGGTGAGGCTGGAAAGCAGCCGGACACGTCGAGTTCCTAAGTGAGGCAAAGAGGCCGGGTGGAGCGGGCTCTGGAGCGGGAGTCCCGGGACTCGGGTCCTCCTCGGATGGACCCCGCGCAACGACCTCCATGAACAGAAGAGTTGCGCTTCCTGAGGTTAGAACAGGCCCACGTGTGTGGCATCTTGGGATAGTCAGGTCACCCCCCGCCCCCGCCCCTGTCATTGCCTGAGTTGTGTGTTGGTGAATTTCTTGGAGGAATCTTTGCTGCGATTCTGTAGCTGGTGCAAAGGAGGAAAGGGGTGGGGGGAAGGAAGTGGCGCGCGCGGGGGTGGGGGGTGGTGGGGGTGGGGGTGGTTTAAAAAGTAAGCCAAGCCGGAGGGAGAGGTCGAGTGCAGGCCGAAAGCTGTTCTCGGGTTTGTAGACGCTTGGGATCGCGCTGGGGTTTCCTTTCCGCGCCGGGTCGGAGTTGTAAAGCCTTTGCGACTCTGAGATCTGAAAAAAAAAAAAAAATGTGATGCGCGCTCTCTCTTCGGCGACGCCTGTTTTGGAATCTGTCTGGAGCTAGGAACCCAGACGTCCACCCCCTCCGCCTTGAATGGCACCGCCGACCGGTTTCTGAAGGATCTGCTTGGCTGGAGCGGACGCTGCGGTTGGCAGACACGGTGCGGGGACTCTGGCGGGGCTACTAGACAGTGCTTCAGAAGCCGCTCCTTCTGACTTTCCCACACCGCTCACACCCTGACACCCCCGCGGCAGACTGAGTTGGCGACGGGGTCAGAGTCTTCTGGCTGGGAGTTAGATCCGCTAGGGGTCGGCGCCTGTCGCTGGAAGCATTATTTGGCCTCTCGGAGACCCTGTGGAGGAAGTGCCGGAGTGTGCGAGTGTGTTTGCCTGTGTGTGCGCGCGCTCTTGGAGGGTCCCTACGCGTTTTCCTTTTCTCGTAACTCTCGGTCGTGAGGCTTTGAAGGAACTGTCTTTTCGGTCGCCCTCTCGGCTGCACTTAAGCCGTGTCGGCGCTGTAAAGAGAAGCGTCTTCAAGTGCACCCTGATCCCTCAACCTTCAGATAACCGGTCCCCGAACCTGGCCAGATGCATTGCACTGCGCGCCGCAGGTAGAGACGTGCCCCACGTCCCCTGCGTGCAGTGACTACGACGGAGAACCCCGCCAGCGGCTGGTGTCCCGCCGAGAGCTCCTCCGAGCAGGCGGGGACAACTCCCAGACGGCTGGGGCTCCAGCTGCGGGCGCGGAGGTTGGCCTCGCTCGCAGGGGCTGGACCCAGCCGGGGTGGGAGGATGGAGGAGGGGCGGGCGGGCTCTTCGGTGAGTGGGGCGGGGCCTCTGGGTCCACGTGACTCCTAGGGGCTGGAAGAAAAACAGAGCCTGTCTGCTCCAGAGTCTCATTATATTCAAATATTCATTTTAGGAGCCATTCCGTAGTGCCATTCCGAGCGACGCACTGCCGCAGCTTCTCTGAGCCTTTCCAGCAAGTTTGTTCAAGATTGGCTCCCAAGAATCATGGACTGTTATTATATGCCTTGTTTTCTGTCAGTGAGTAGACACCTCTTCTTTCCCCCTCTTGGGATTTCATTCTGTCTTCCCACCCCTGATCGCTGTCTGTCCCTCCCGTCGGACTTCCATTCCAATGTCCGCGCCCCACTCTCAGGCAGCGCTGTCGCTCTCTTTCCTGGCCCCTGAAGGCCAGGCGCTCGAAGCGTACGGGGTCCTTCTAAAGCGCTCCCACTGTCTTCTCTGATCCGCTGCGTTGCAAGAAAGGGGGGAACGCGAAGGACCAAAGAGATGAAAGGTCCGCAGGTCCGGGCTGTCCCTTGAGGGCTAACCACTCCCTTCCCAGTCCGGTCCCACTAGCCTGGGAAGGCCAGTTCTTTGCCTCATGTCAAAAAAAAAAAAAAATTACCCGTGTTCGCTTCGGAATCACCCCTACCCTTCCCTGGGAACAAGACTTTTTCCTGAACATTTTCAACGCAGCGACCACAATGAAATAAATCACAAAGTCACTGGGGCAACCCCCCTGACTTTTTTTCCCAGCCACTGGACCTTGCTGCCTGGTCCAAGCCCGGTCGTCGCTGCTCTGTTCTCCCCTCCTCCTGTTCTTAACCAGCTGGAAGTTGTGGAAATTGGGCTGGAGGGAGGAGGAAGGGCGGGGGGTTGTGGTGGAGGAAGAGGGGGAGGCTGAAGGTCCGAAGTGAAGAGCGATGCCATTTTAATTCTCCCTCCCCCACCCCCCTTTTACCCCCTCAATGTTAACTGTTTATCCTTGAAGAAGCCACGCTGAGATCATGGCTCAGATAGCCGTTGGGACAGGATGGAGGCTATCTGATTTGGGGTTATTTGAGTGTAAACAAGTTAGACCAAGTAATTACAGGGCGATTCTTACTTTCGGGCCGTGCATGGCTGCAGCTGGTGTGTGTGTGTGGGGAGGGTGTGAGGGAGAAAACACAAACTTGATCTTTCGGACCTGTTTTACATCTTGGCCGTCGGTTGCTATCCCTATATGCATATGCAGAGACATCTCTATTTCTCGCTATTGATCGGTATTTATTTATTCTTTAACCTTCCACCCCCTCCCCTTCCCCAGAGACACCATGATTCCTGGTAACCGAATGCTGATGGTCGTTTTATTATGCCAAGTCCTGCTAGGAGGCGCGAGCCATGCTAGTTTGATACCTGAGACCGGGAAGAAAAAAGTCGCCGAGATTCAGGGCCACGCGGGAGGACGCCGCTCAGGGCAGAGCCATGAGCTCCTGCGGGACTTCGAGGCGACACTTCTGCAGATGTTTGGGCTGCGCCGCCGTCCGCAGCCGAGCAAGAGCGCCGTCATCCCGGATTACATGAGGGATCTTTACCGGCTCCAGTCTGGGGAGGAGGAGGAAGAAGAGCAGAGCCAGGGAACCGGGCTTGAGTACCCTGAGCGTCCTGCCAGCAGAGCCAACACTGTGAGGAGTTTCCATCACGAAGGTCAGTTTCTGCTCTTAGTCCTGGCGGCGTAGGGTGGGGTGGAGCGCCCGGGCCCCGGCGGAGGGGGGCGGGGGGGGGGTAGCTGGCAGGGCAAGCTGAAGGGGCTGTGGAAGCCCTTGGGGAAGAAGAGTTCAGGTTACATCAAAGCTCCAAGTCCTGGAGGCTGTGGAACAGGGCCACTTACCTTCAACTTTCCAGAGCGCAGCCTCTGAAGGTACTTTCTGGAGACCAGTGGTGGTGGTGGTGGGGGAGGGGGGGCGATGTTGAGGAGGAGCGGAGTGACACCACTCAGACGTGGGCTAGCCCCAGCGGTGTGCTTTAGCCATATCAAAGCCGGGGTTTCTGCCCGTTTTGTTCAAAGCACCTACTGAATTTAATATTACAGCTGTGTGTTTGTCAGATTTATTCAATAGGGGCCTTGTAATACGATCTGAATGTTTCCTAGCGGATGTTTCTTTTCCAAAGTAAATCTGAGTTATTAATCCTCCAGCATCATTACTGTGTTGGAATTTATTTTCCCTTCTGTAACATGATCAACAAGGCATGCTCTGTGTTTCCAGGATCGCTGGGGAAATGTTTGGTAACATACTCGAAAGTGGAGAGGGAGAGAGAGAGAGAGGGTGGCCCCTCTTTTTCTTTACAACCACTTGTAAAGAAAACTGTACACAAAGCCAAGAGGGGGGCTTTCAAAGGGGAGTCCGAGGGTGGTGGAGTAAAAGAGTTGACACATGGAAATTATTAGGCATATAAAGGAGCTCGGGAGATACTTTCTGTCTTTGGTGCTTGACAAATGTGAGCTGAGTTCTGCTGGTTTGCTGGCTGCCCCATTTCTCTGCCTTCCCATTAAAAGGCACAGTAATTTCCTCCCCTTAGGTTTCCACTACAAGCAGAGTTCAACCAATTCCCCTATTTTGTTTGTTTGTTTGTTTTTTGTTTTTCTTTTTTCTTTTTTGTCTCAGAAAAGCTCATGGGCCTTTTCTTTTCCCTTTTCAACTGTGCCTAGAACATCTGGAGAACATCCCAGGGACCAGTGAGAGCTCTGCTTTTCGTTTCTTCTTTAACCTCAGCAGCATCCCAGAGAATGAGGTGATCTCCTCTGCAGAGCTCCGGCTATTTCGGGAGCAGGTGGACCAGGGCCCTGACTGGGAACAGGGCTTCCACCGTATAAACATTTATGAGGTTATGAAGCCCCCAGCAGAAATGGTGCCTGGACACCTCATCACACGACTACTGGACACCAGACTAGTCCGTCACAATGTGACACGGTGGGAAACTTTCGATGTGAGCCCTGCAGTCCTTCGATGGACCCGGGAAAAGCAACCCAACTATGGGCTGGCCATTGAGGTGACTCACCTCCACCAGACACGGACCCACCAGGGCCAACATGTCAGGATTAGCCGATCGTTACCTCAAGGGAGTGGAAATTGGGCCCAACTCCGGCCCCTCCTGGTCACTTTTGGCCACGATGGCCGGGGTCATACCTTGACCCGCCGGAGGGCCAAGCGTAGTCCCAAGCATCACCCACAGCGCTCCAGGAAGAAGAATAAGAACTGCCGTCGCCATTCGCTCTACGTGGACTTCAGTGACGTGGGCTGGAATGATTGGATCGTGGCCCCACCAGGCTACCAGGCCTTCTACTGCCACGGGGACTGTCCCTTTCCACTGGCGGACCACCTCAACTCAACCAATCATGCCATTGTGCAGACCCTGGTCAACTCCGTTAATTCTAGCATCCCTAAGGCCTGCTGTGTCCCCACCGAACTGAGCGCCATTTCCATGTTGTATCTGGACGAGTACGACAAGGTGGTGTTGAAAAATTATCAGGAGATGGTGGTGGAGGGGTGCGGATGCCGCTGAAATCAGGCAGTCCGGAGGACGGATGCACACACACACACACACACAAAGCCCATCCGACCACCCACACATACCACACAAACTGCTTCCCTATAGCTGGACTTTTATCTTAAAAAAAAGAAAAAAAAGAAAAAAAGAAAGAAAGAAAAAGAAAGACAGAAA
The DNA here is from genome assembly GCF_021556685.1 of Rattus norvegicus. Taxonomy (NCBI): domain Eukaryota; kingdom Metazoa; phylum Chordata; class Mammalia; order Rodentia; family Muridae; genus Rattus; species Rattus norvegicus. Next base: position 23,593,961 of record NC_141548.1, on the reverse strand, counting down.
AGGAAAAAAAAACCAACCCTAAACACCCACCTTGACCTTATTTATGACTTTACGTGCAAATGTTTTGACCATATTGATCATATATTTTGACAAATATATTTATAACTACGTATTAAAAGAAAATAAAATGAGTCATTATTTTAAAGATACATTACGGCCTTTCTATCTTATTTCCTATTCCGTCCTTTTGTTTTACTTTGAGATGGGGCTGGGGGTAGACTGATGAAAGTCAGAGGTGGCAACTGGAGGTGTCTAAACCGTGGGGGCCCAGAGCCAAGTGATGGCAGCGAGATGGCGACTGCTCTCCATTCTTACTTAATGTTAACAAGGAAGCAGCACCCTCTCCCATCTGGATGACACATGCCATGCAGAAACTGGATGAAAGGAATAGCCAGATGAAAAAGAATTTGGTTTGGGACTTCTGGATCTTCTTGGCTTTGCTCACCTGTTGTAGAGTGTCAGAGCCTCAACCCTGTGGAGAAAGGTTTCCACTCTCAGAGACTCATTCCCACCTTTTGCTTCATGATACCCCGGAGTGTCTTCAGTACTGGCAGGCCTCTTTCTCCTTTTGAACCAAATCCAATCCATACATACAAGGTCTCCTTTCAAACAGGGCTTTGAGTTTAGTGGCTTCCCCCCCCACCTCCCGACAGGGGTCCCACTATGTAGTCCTGGCTGTCCTAGAGCTCACTATATAGACCAGGCTGGCCTCAAACTCACAGAGATCTGTCCCTCAAATGTTGGGATTAAAGCTCTCCTCTCTCTCTCTCTCTCTTTCTCTCTCTCTCTCCTTTTTCCTTTTTCTTTTTTTCGAGCTGGATTTCATAACAATAATAGGTCCTACCTTGAAATAATTTAGTGACCACTCTGGACATATAAGGTGTGGTGGGATGCTTCAGTGTTAAGGGGCTGTTAACCTTCATCCTTCCTTCCCCTTCTTTCAAGTTCAGAATCCCAGTATTGTGTTAGGGAAGGGGAGTTGGCAATGAGATGAACTACAAGAGTTTTGAAGCGGGCCCGCCTGTGAAAGTGTTCTGATATCTCTCCTCTCGGCATTTACTGAGTCATGGATCTCTTGTCTTTTTCTGTGCTAGCTCCTCCACCATCCTCCAGAACCAGCCAGAGTACGATCTGTCCTGTGGAACTGAAGTTTGCAGCAGGGGTTGGTTCTTCAAGGAGAAAGCCTCGTTTGGTGGCTCAGTGAAAGGAATGATCTTAGCTGGAGATGTGGTTCAGATGGCAGAGGGCTTGCCTGGAGTGCAGGAAACCTTGGGTGTGATTCCCTGCTGGAGTCAGGGTGTGGTGGGAGAGGTGACGAACACACCAGTGATCCTAGCTCTCTAGTAGAGGCTAAAGGAACACAAGTTCAAGGTCATGCTCGGTTACAGAGGAAGTTTCCGGCCAGCCTGGGACAAATGAGACTTTGTTGTCTTAAAAAGAAAGAAAGAAACAAAAGGAAGAAAAGGTGGAAAGAAGACATCACTGGGCTTAGAGGTGGGAGACCCCTTCAGTTAAGGACAGAAGGAGCTTTCCAAAGGGTATGTTTGTAGGAATTTAGGGAAACAAAAGAGAGGCCTTTGACTTCTCATTACCAGAGTTAAATTAAGTCCTAGTCAGTTCAGCTCCTTCTCCCTGCTCCAGTTGAATAATTTAGGGTAGAAACAGTGGGGATCCTGGTCCTCTGCAAAGGGCCAGGAAAAGGGCATTCCTCTGTTTCTGCATCGCTCTGAAGGTGAAGGTTGTTTTGTTTGGGAGTTGTGTCAGACACAAGGCACAGGGGCAGTTTAGCCTTCTCTGTGCGTCGTGCGTGCACCTCCCTGAATTCTTTTACACGCAGTATTGCGTGTGCTTTTGGAAGTCTGATGGATGAAGCAGGACTCGTTTTTGTTTTTAATTACTGAAGTCCTACAGTCCTGCAAAAAGGAGCAGCTTAGTGGAAACCAATAAAAATAGAAGTGGGGTGCTTGCCAAAGCCTCAGCTCCCTGGAGAGCGCAGGTGGAGAGAGGAGATCAGAGCCCTGGGCGAAGGCAGCAAGACTCCACCGCACCTCCAGACTCCTTGCAAAAGAGAGCTTTCCCACTGCTCCAGCCCCAAGGGTCACTGCCCCTTACAGTAAAGGTATGGAGCGTGAATCAAGCCTCTGGGGGACAGCCCGTCGTGGATTCTCCTTTGGGAGGCCTCATTTTGCTTTGCCTGGTCTTCAGCAAATCTCTGAGAGGCACATGTCATTGGAAGACAGCCCCAGATCTCCAGCACTTGAACCGAAGGTCCTAGCTTGGTGACTTGTCAGCTCAGGTCGTTTTCTAGCAATCACTCCCCCCCCCACCCCGCCCCCCAACCTCCTTCGACTGGCTTGTTTTCAGGAATGGATAATGTTGTTTATTTGTTCAGCCAAATATTTGGTCTGGGGAATTTACCGTGAAATTCTGTGAATTGCATATACCTAGTTAACAAAATAGTCCAAGTGCCACAAATGTTAGCATAGAAAACAAAGTGCCATGATCGGCTTTAACCCTCTGGACTCTTGTTGAAACCCAGTGAGGAGGCCTAGGGGGAGATGAACTTGAATGTGAGGAGATTACCTAAATTAGGTTTTTGCCTTAGACTGGGCCCCAGAACCTTATGAGAGCTTGCATCTAACTTGGCATCTCCCCTTTTATAGTCTCACCCCTCCCAACCCCCCACGATGATTCCATTACTTAGAGAAGAGGAGGGGAGAATCGCCCTAGAGGAGGAGTTCATAAAGTCCTAACCACATTAGAAGAGCTGTTGACTCGATCCCAGCCCACCCTTAAACTGGAACCGGCTTCCTTGGAACTTAAGACCCCCCTTCCCCCCCGAAAAAAAGCGTTTGTGTGGGGGCTTTCGTTGCGTAATTCGTTTAAAACCTGCCAGGTGACCTGCTGACTTTGTTTTCTGTCTTGACGGTGCTTCATTCCACCGCCCTTCTTGCCGCAGGCCAGCGCCACACTGAGAGGGCCCTGCGCAGCCGCGGAGCTGGCAGACCCCACTCGTCACCCCAGGCTTTGGACGGACTTCAAGATCCCGCCCCAGCGGCCGCCTCCCTCCGGCTCCCGCTGCTGGCTGGCCGCGGCGGGGGCACCAGGGGGCGTCCTTCCCGCCCGGTCCCGCCCCGCCCCGCGGGAGCGAGCACCTGGTAGCACCACCCTGCCCCCGGCTGTGGTTTCAGGTCCCCCAGCTCCAGCCCACGGCGCGTCTGGCTCATCCAACCGCGGCGGCGCAGCCTAGGTGAAGCTTGCGAAGACAGGCGGTTCTGATTAGAGCATGCTGGTCCTTAGGGCTGTTGCTCGGCGTATTTAACGTGAAATGGGGTCACTCGGCCGCGTAGAGGAGCGGAGACTAGGGTCGAGGGGTGGGGGGGAGAAGGCTCAATGTGCGTTGGGGTGAGAAGGTTTCGAGATCTTTAAGGGATCTCAGTGGGGGCAGAGAGCGGGGATTAGAGAGTGAGCTCTTGACATTAAGCTCACAGTGGGTCAACACGCTACAGTGACTTAATGCGGACCTGCATGGCCTTGGGAACAAACCTACTGACTGGGGATCCTATGTAGCCGGCCACTGAAGCCCTAGGTGACCTCAGCCTCTTGGGGGCAAACAGAACGTAAGGTCCTGGCTGAATTTCCTGAGAGCCTAGGTTTACTCTTCCCAAACGTAGCAAGAGAAAGAGAACAGGTGTTAAGAGCACAGTGAGCTAATTTCTAAAGAGGTCACACCAAGTTCATAATTCGAGATACCAGTACCCTACTTGACCTGATCTCGAAGCCACAGTACCACCCAGCTTTCTCCTCCAAAGGTGAGCTCAGGAAAGAAGAAAGCTCACTCTGAGGCCCAGGTGTGCAAATTATCAGCTTTCTCTTAATGATGCCTTTGCCTTTACCCAGCACACATTTTATACTCCTCACACAGTCTCTTTCAGAATCAAAGAAGGCCAGAGCACCATGAATGAGAGACAGCATTATCCCAGCATCAGAAGACCGTCGGAGGTTCCCAGAGGATTTCAGGATGAGTTGCAGCAGTGCCTAATCATGATGTATATGAGGGTCACCATGTGATCCAAATTAGCACAGTTAGGAAAGCTACAGCTAGAAATAAACTCTAGGTTAGGAAGGGCCCACGACAGAGTGAGGGGATCCCAATCACTTATGCGCTCAGCACTTAGGGACCAGCAACAGAGTAAGCAAGAGTCCCCAACTGTGACACTCAGCAGAGGGGTGTCCGGTTTTAGAAAAGATGTTTGAGTGGCTTGAATGTGACATCACAGGAGTTCAACACACAAGGGCAGAATAATTGAGATGTCAGGGGTTCAAGGTGTGTAATGTTTAATCGGCTCTTGAAAAAAGAAATTAGCTTCAGGCGTTTGCCATTGGTACAATGCTGTTGGCAGGTTCCTTAAAGCGCTAACGGAAGTTTTCCTGTTACCTTTGCCTTTTCTTCCTTCAGAAAAGCCCCTGAAAATGCTACCCGCAGATGCAAATGTTGCTCAGAATGCCACTCAGACCCTAGTGCTCGGAAAATAGAAGGTTATAAAAATCCAGAAAGGTTTACTTTTCAAATCTAAACAACATGTCCGGTGAGAAAGGGTGACGAGATGGGAAAGTAACTTGCTGAGATGTCCCTAACGAGTCTCTCCAGCGTTGCTTTTCTGTGAGTCTTGCCATCTCTCTGAAGAAATTGGCATGTTTTCTTAAGTTTACATAACTTGGTTTCCACCTGAAATATTGAAAACCATGAAGCTTCTCTGTCCCAATCCCTTGAATTCCTAAGATAAGGTACCTTAGCAAGATTAGGGGCATATTTTTATTATAACTTTAGTGTATACCCCCACCCCCATTTTATTAACCAATGCTTTGGCCAACACATAGTTTTCCTAAGGGGTGTAAGCCATCCTTACTAAATTGCTGGACTTGATCGCTTTCTCCTGGAACTATTTCTCTCCCCTTAAGATAGCAGCAATTGGTGTAGCTGCTCAAAATTCCCAGGTTCCATAGAGAGCATAGGCTGTGTTCAACTCAAGCTTCATGCTCATTTAATCTTTTAATCCTTGCCACTGGGTTTTCAAAGCAGTTTGGGTCAAGAAAAGAGTCTAAGGGAAGGGCCCAAAGACAGAGAGAGGTGAGGGGAAGGAGGTGGGGGGAGACAGAGACACAGAGAGACACAGAGACAGAGAGAGAGACAGAGACAGAGAGACAGAGAGAAAGGAGAAGGAAGAAGAGGAGAAAGAGGATGAGGAGAGACTTTCCAAGCCTACTTATTTCAGTATTGTACCAGTTGTTACATGGAAATCATTAATCCCTTTTTAAAGGACTAACAGCAGGTATGGTCAATACTATTCCCAGTACTCTTGAATTTCGCTAGAAGCCAGAAGTAGGAAACCACATCTTCTGAAAGATGCCATATAATGTCCTTTAATTTGTCAGAGAAAGTTACGAAGACCCAAGTGTTCACGCCCAGAAAGTTCAGACTGAAGGAAGCTTGTAGCAGGTCAGTGCACAATCTTTCAATTGGGTTGTCCAGTTGCAACTGTCTCTTGCTGTCTTTTCCATTTCTAGTCTTTACTTAAAATAATATTTTAAAAAAACTTTATGAGAAAGCATGTTTACTTAAAGCCACCCATCATCTTAAGCCATTATTTTGGCTTTTTGGCCTCCTTTTTGTCTGTATATTTGCATGGTTTGGGTATACTGTTTGTTTGTTTTTATACCTTTTTCTCTTAGTTTTTGACCAGGGTTATAACCTTTACGTATTTTAAACCCCAGCTGTGCATTTGGTGCCTGTGTCAATGTGGATAATCTCTGCTCCTTTGTGAGGAGGAGGAGGAGGCTGAGTGTAGAATTTAAGTTCTTTTTTTTTTTTTTTTTTGGTTCTTTTTTTTCGGAGCTGGGGACCGAACCCAGGGCCTTGCGCTTCCTAGGCAAGCGCTCTACCACTGAGCTAAATCCCCAACCCCAGAATTTAAGTTCTTAACACTTGACATTTTTAAAGCATCCTTGAGATCCTATTAGGGCTCTAAGCATCATTGCCAAATCTTAATAAAGTTCCTACTGACTCCTCAAGACTTGGCTTGTGCACTGTGGGTCTGGGGATAAGCAGGAACACTCTTTTGTGTGTTTTAAGCGTCCTGAAAAGTGGACATCCTCCGTTAGGTGTTTGTAGGCGGATGTCGTTGGGGAATTTGAATCCATATAATTTGATCTTCATAACGTGCTTTCTCTGGACAAAGTCCACTGTGTCTGACCTGAGAGAAAGAAACACACTAACGGGGTGGGTCTCGAGCCCTTGTAGTCCCTGATGTCTGTCATCTTTGTCCTCATGTTCCTGTCTTGACTTCTTATACTTGTCTTCTTGGACATTGAGCGTGGTGAGAAAGGGAGACAGAGTTACAGAAATGCAGCAAATGCTGAACTGCCACTTATTCAGACAGGTGGGCTATTGGTCTCAGATTGACCTTGGACACTGTCAACCTTCACATTGGTTGGGGTCAGACACCAATGTCCAGCTGCTGAATGGTTTTCACAAGTTTCTTTTGTGTGCCTTCATAGGAACAGACAAAAGCTGTTTTCCCAATGGGACTCCTTCTTTATGAAGCCTGACCCTCAAAGAAGCAAGCTAATCTCAGGTGATTTTGAGGTTTTTGAGGCCACTGAGAGGCCATGTCTAGCAGGGCAAAGTCATTTGTTCAATGGTACCTTAGACCTTCAAAAGGTAAGCTCTTTTCATTGAAGTCCTCCCCGCAGCCTAAGCCGAGACTTGTTTACAAAGTGGAGCTTTCCCTTCAGCTGGCCAGCAGGGAGTGGGACTGTTGGTAGGGGAAGTCACTTTTCGTCAGTCTTTCAAAAATGTGCAGTAAGTGGGCTTCATCAAACTTCCTGTTGGAAACCCTCAAAACCCCGAAACCCCAGGCTCTTTGCTCACTGTCTTGAGGCCAACCTGCTCTTCAGGTTGCAAGAGCTGCAGGATTTCGCATGCCAAGAGGACAGTTTTGCTAACGTTGTTTATTTTGGCAAGTCCATGTAGACTCGCAGGTGAGAACTGGGGAAACCATACACCAAACTCTTCCAGTACCCCTCTTCCCTCTTTTTTCCCCCTACATAACTCAAATAGATCAGGATCAGGAAGGCACTTTTTTCCTACACTGGCCACTTTGCATGGGAAGGAGTCAGGTTTATCTTGATAGTCTGCCATCTGGCTGCCCTGCCTAATCTAGTAGAACTCATTGACCCACTTCAGTCCTGGTGTCTGGGGTCTACACTCACCTATAGGTTATTGTTTATTTGCTTGTCACTTATGGAGTCTCCAGAAATAGCTCATAACTTGTTTTCACCAAATAGGCCCCACCTTGGAGACCCAATAAACACAAATAAAGGATTCTTTACAACATTCTAGAAGACTGACCACTCCCAAAGTCTAATTAGCGTGGGGTCTTACTGGCAGCTCTTTGAACATCTGTCCTTTCCAAACTAGGAGATTAGTCACAGGAGTCTGAAGGAAGAAACCAAACCTTTGATAAGCTCTGTAGGCAAGAAGAAGCAACCGCTAATGTCGAATACTGTTAACCTCTTGAGTGTCTGTGGAAGAATCTGCTTCTAGCAATGTCATCCTAAAACCTTAGTGACACGAAGAAAAGGGAATTGAAGAAAATACCAAGCAGGATAAAATGGCCAGAGGCCTGATGGGTAGTGTTTGGTCTAGGAGACAGGAGCTGACAGGGTAGGACAGGTGGAGTCTGCAGGAGCTGCTGTTTTCCTGAGAGGACTTCATAAGGAAAATGCCTTCTGGTTGGGTGTTTGAACCAAACTGAAATGTCAACAGATAGATAATGTACTTATTTTAAGAAGTGACTGAATCTTTTGGTGTAATGTTGGAACTTCCTTCCCTCCCTCCTTCCTTCCTTCCTTCCCTCCTTCCTTCCTCCCTCCCTTCCTCTCTTCCTTTCAAGTGGATTTAAGATAATAGTAGTGTTAGTATTGATAGGAAAAATATGGCTTTCATAAATGCAAATGCTCCCTAGATCGATTTAATGGGACACTAACTAAAATCTTAAATATATCAGGGAACACGAAAGATGCTCAGATAGGCCAGATGGGATTATATCAGATGGGATGATATAATGTAACAATTTAGTACTGTTTCTGTTAGCAACTGTTAGAGATGGACTGATCAGTGAAGAAGCAGAGAGAATGGCAGTATAAACCATTTCAGAGCTCCTCTAGACAAGATAGAGGTAATGCACAGTACGGGAATCACCCAGACCTTGCTACTCAGTCTTAGCGTTACCTAGGTCTGCATGTTACTCTAGACCTAAGGAGCATCTAAACAGGGCCTGCCAGTGGTGAGGCAGAGGCAGGCAGATCTCTGAGTTTGAGACTAGCCTGGTCTACAGAGTGAGTTCTAGGACAGCCAGGGCTATAAGCCCCGTCATAGAAAACAAACAAACAAACAAACAAACAAACAAACAAACAGACAGAACTGTCTAACCAAATTAAAGAGAAGCATAAGAAAGTGAATTGTCTATCATCCATGCATTGAGGGCCGTTGGAGAAGTCAAGAACTGGACATTACATGTGAACGTTAAAAATGCATGGTAAAATATGAGTGACACACAAAGACATAATACATAGTCCAAAATATGATAAGATGGATAGATATTGACTATCAAATAAGCCAGTCATGGCTATAGTTAGAAGGGTTTATAGTAAACGCAAGTGAGGAGACGCTTCAGGACAGAGGTTGGCAAAGGTTTCCGTAAAGCCCAGGTGGTGATGTTTTCAGCATTGTGGGTTGAAGGTCTTGGCTATGGACAACTGTTCGCCTGTTGTTAAAGCGTAAAGGCAGCGAGAGAACACTGAATGAACGGGCTTGCGCGGCCGCTCCTCACAGGTACGAATCACGGACATTTGAATTTCATCCACTATTGCGTTTTGTGAAATGGGCTTCTCGATTTCTAAAAGATGATTTAAACTTCTTAAATAGTGGTAGTTTGCCAGCACCATAAAACAAAGGATAGAACAACCAACTGACAATGATGGTTTAGATTCGAGACAACGCACTCCTTGAGATAACAGTCTCGAGATCTCCTTTATGGGAAATGGGGTGCAAAACCTGAAAAACCCTGAGGTCTGCATTAAAACTTACAACTCACATCCACACTCTCAAAGCCTCAAGACGGTCCACCGTGAGAACCCAGTCCAAGGACACCTTAACCCATTTGCCCTAGAACCTCTTTTGTTCCTCAGATTTTCAACTCCTCAGGGTTAATGGAGTCTAGCTAATAGCTGTCCCTTTGAGGAGACTTGATGTCACTTTTCTCTTGTCCAGCACGCCAGCCACATTGGCGTTTGGTTTGTTCAGTACCCACCATATAGGTTTTTCCCAGGTCCACCCCACCTTGTTAATCAGTTTTCCACTCAACTGTACATTCCTACAGGTTTTCCCCGGTGCTTTGTTCTAAAACCGTCCCCCACCCTGCACCATCAGGCTCAGCCATGCTATTTACAGGCTTGCTCATTGAATGTTAGGGATGGGGAGATGGCCCAGTGGGTGAAGTGCTTGCTGTATAAGCGTCTGTGTTTGGTCCTATGTACTTATATGGAAAAGGCATGTATGTGCTTGTAATCCCAGTGCCGAGGAGGCAGACACTGGGTGATGATACCTGGATCTTGATGGTCAGCCAGTTTAAAAAATGATGATGATATCCAGGGTTAGCAAAAGACTCTGTCTCAAAAAGTAAGGTGGAGAGTAATACTTGAGGTCAGCCTCTGCCCTATGCACACATATACACAAACACACACATACATACACACACACATACACACAAACACACATACACACATAAATACACATATACACACAAACACACATATACACAAAAATACACACACACACACACAAACACATATACACACAAACACAAACAAACACACACATATACTAACACACATAGTCATACAAACACACACATATATACCAACATACACACACACATACACACACATACACATACACATACATACCAACACACACATACATACACAAACACAAACACATACACACAAACACACACATACACACATACATACATATACACAAACACACACATACACACAAACACACATACATATACACAAACACACACATACACACAGACACATACAAATACACACATATACCAACACACATAGTCGTACACACAGACACTTACTCATACGTATACACATGGACACTTATGAATGTTTTATAGAACTTTCTATTTCTGTATGTAGTTGGATATGGACACATTTCATCTCTTCTTTGTAATGAGTTTGACAATGTCCTCACCATTGATACAACGGCCTGTCTTTCAAAGTACTTGTAACAGAAATACAATTTTATTCAGGGGAAAGAGAGAGAGAGAGAGAGAGAGAGAGAGAGAGAGAGAGAGAGAGAGAGGAAGGGGAAGAAGAGAGAGGGAGAAAGAGAAAATAAGAAAGCATATTATAGACCAATTTCACATTTTGGGAAATTCTATGCTATGCCAAAGAAAAGTACAAATGTTAAATTATCTAATTATCTCCTGGAAAAAACAAGAAGCCCTACATGGTGTCCTCAGTGGTTTAGTAGTCATGTGTGAATTAGCGCTTCAACTCTCTAGCACAGCTCAAGGACAGGTTCTGCTAACCACTCATGTAATCGGTTGTCGCTGTTTCTGTAAATGGCTTCATCTATTGGTTTCTGGGACATAGGCAACTGGACATAAGAACTATAAAATTGCTTATGTGTTTTGACATCTGAAGAGTAAAATATTGTTTTTTTCCTCAAGAAACTGATATCATAGTACAAGATAGAGGAAACTTTCTCTAGGCTATTAAAAATGGCCGGAGTGGACATAGTGTCAACACCTGGACAAGCACCTCGAGTTTGTCCAGCTGTGTTAACTGAAAAGAGCAGAACAGCGAAGTATCTGTCCTCTGATTCTCTGTAGAAAATCATACACTCGTCCACTAAAGAAACAACAGTGCAAATTGAATCTCATCTGCCTCAGCCTTGCCTGAGCAATGTTAAATAAAAAAAAAAAAAAAAAAAAAGGACAAAAGAGCCAAGGATTGGAGCTTGTTGGCACCAAGGCGAGAAAACCGGTTTTGAACATGCTTTAATTTGTCTGAGGTCAAAGAGAGGAGACTTAACTATCCTGAATTAAAGGTGGTAAAGCTTGCCTCATTTGGCCTCAAGATAAGTCGGTGCTTGGGGTCCCAAAGACTTCCCTACTTCTCAGCCAACTTCTCAAGGTCTTTCTCAAGGCAGAAGCGCCTACACCTGATAAAGTATTTGTGTTAAGTAAGCTGTGTTAGTGAAAATTAACATTAGTTCCTAGACCTTGAATTGATTATCGTCGTTCTGTTAGTTGTAGAAAAAGCTAACAGACGCGTGCTGTGAAGAAAACTCAACCGAAGGGCAAGAGATTGGCCTCGTGTTTGCAGATGCGCTGCGGTCCTGTTGCAGTCAGGCACAGACCGTCAGCGGCCTGTCTTCCTACCTGCAGACAGGGCTGTTTGATCTGCAGTGTGAACATCCATTGGAATGTACGTGAGCTCTGCGGAGGAGCCCTGGTAAAAGGAGGACAGTTATGTAATTATAGTACCCACAGCGTCCGACGCGTCTCCCAGCCCAGCCTAATAGTTTGTACTGTGAAGTGGGCGTCATAAGGATAGTGAGAATTAATTAATGTTTATGAAGATCCGTCCAGATTCATGGGAGGAAAGTACTTTATAGGCTAAGTGGTTCAGTGTTTGGGAAAAGGATGTCTTGTTTTTCCCCAAACTGCAGGCCGGAGCTGAATAGAAGTCCTGTCATTTCAGAATCAACATCTGTTCTCATCTTTTTTTATTTTTTTCTTTTGAAAAATTTGGGCAGATTACTTACTTTATGAGTCAGATTTATCTGGAGTGTTTTGCCCCCATAAAACTTGAAGAATTGATGTTTGACAGGGCTTAATGTATGTCAGGTACTGTCATTCTCGTCAATGACACATACAGCCGATTACCCAGCACATAGGCCATCACATCACTTCTTTATAGTGTGTATAGTAAACAAATACACCTATAAAATGCAGTAATGTGTAGTTCAGGGGTAACTTATACCTGAGAACAAAGCAACTCAGTCAGTAAAAATTCACATTCGAATTGGTCAAGTATAACTTTTTATCTTGTCATCTTTCAAAATTAAACCATTTGGATCATTGAGATGGTTCAGCCGGTAAAAGCACCGACGACCTGGGTTTCATCCCTGGGGCCCACAAAGAGGTGGAAGGAGAGATCAGCTCCAGGAAGTTGTCCTGTGACCCTTCACACCTTTGTTGGGGCCTAGGTGCCTCCCCCTCCTCCCACACCAACACAGATACAAAAGTTAGAAATGAAATCTTTAAAAAAAAAAAAATCACAGCATTTTATATTGTAAGTATTATCACTACTTACCCATAATTTTGATGGGAAAACAATCCTTGTGTGCTGTGTTATGAGACTCTTTGGACCCTGAAGGCGGAAAACGCATACAATTCAAGCCTCAGAGTAAAAATATTCATGACATTCTTGACTTGTCTACATGATATTACATGCAGAAACCTTTGTACCATGTTTTCAATGGAACCTACTCTGAAAAATATCATGAGGGTTCCTCACCCTGTAGTCTATGTGGTATACAGAGCACAGGGAGCAGGATTCTCGGCCCTTTGTTTTAATTTAGAATTTATTTATTTATTATTCGAGAATGACCTTTCTTTGTAATTAAAAGAGATGCCTAGAGTATCCTTAATATTATGCTGTCATTTTCTTGTAAAAGATGCTTAACTTGACAGTCTGTTATCCACAAGGGTTTTCGTTAGGTTAAGCACCTTTCATAGTGGGCCTGCAGAACAAAAGGTTCTCCCTCCGCGGCATCGAAACACGTCCGAGCCGATCTTCAACTGTGTTGACATTTTGTTAGAATGTTTTGATGGCTCCATACCTGTCTTTTTAAAACCGTGCCAATTAATTTCCCTTTTAAAATGACACTTTGAGCGCGAGAAGTCTGGCTCTCCTGTTAGGAGAGCGCGAGAAGTCTGGCTCTCCTGTTAGGCTAGAGAAAAAGAAAATGGCCTCAGTGACTCTTGGGTCATCTACATACAAAGTAATTGACTAAGGGAAGCCCAGAGCCCTTGAAGACGGGCTTGGTCGCTGCGCTCTTTAGTTCAGGGTGTTGCTGCGGACTATCCCGCAGTTGTATGTATTTTATGCTAGTCTTTTACAACTGAGCTGGACTCCCAGCTCTATGGCCTTACTTCACATCAATCAGAACAATAATCTACAGTGTTTACATGCTTCAAAATTAGCACTTCTGAATACTGTCTTTGGAATGCCTCATGATGGGGGACCAGGCCAGATTAAGAGGAGATTCATGAAAACCATGATTCTTCTAGGCAGGAAGTTAGAATGATATTAGAGGAGAGAGGAGTCAAGGAGGAGACGATCCAGATGTTTCCTTTGATGGATAGACTAAGTGATAATAAATAACTAGGGTACTTGGGTTTTTTTTTTTTTAACACTTGGTCACTGTGATTTAGAGACTAGAAAAGGTAATAGATATGATGGGGGGATGGCAGGAAAGCGAATGGACACACATAAGAATTTGTGCATAATCAATATGGCAGACCCAAATTGGCAGGTGTTGATGAAGAGCAGCCTAGGGTGATATCATTCCGAGTGTGAGGCAAACATTCTGAGAAATCCAGAGTTAGCTGATGAGATATTTAAATGAGATAATAAATGTGTCTTTAAGTAGGAAATTAATGAGCCCGACGGTTCAGCTTTAGTATGCCTAAATCCTCGAGTTTATCCTCAAGTAATCCTCGAGTTTGTCTTCGATCTAAGCTTCTGTAGGACACCTGAAACGTGAGCCTGTCTTAAAAGCTTTCTGATTAGGTCCTGCTCTTTATTTGTAAGTTTCGGGTCCTAACCCATGATGGTCCACATTAAATCCACAAGGGCAGATGCTAATGAGGTTCAGATGGAATTGGTGTGGGGTTTCCACAATAAGAATGAGATTAGCGGGCTGGAGAGATGGCTCAGCGGTTAAGAGCACCGACTGCTCTTCTAGAGGTCCTGAGTTCAATTCCCAGCAACCACATGGTGGTTCACAACCATCTGTAATGAGATCTGATGCCCTTTTCTGGTGTGTCTGAAGACAGCGACAGTGTACTCATATAAATATAATAAATAAATATAAAAAAAAAGAATGAGATTAGCAACTTTTTAAAAGGAGGAAGAGATTAGAGGCCCTTATCCTTTTCTCCTCTCTCTCCTTTCCACCCTTCCTTCGTCCCTCCCTCCCTCCCTCCCTTCCTTCCTCCCTCCCTCCCTCCCTCCCTTCCTCCCTCCCTCCCTCCCTCCCTCCCTCCCTCCTTCCCTTCCCTCCCTTCCCCTTCCTTTCCCTCCCTCCCTCCCTCCCTTCCTCCCTCCCTCCCTCCCTTCCTCCCTCCCTCCCTCCCTTCCTCCCTCCCTCCCTCCCTTCCTCCCTCCCTCCCTCCCTTCCTCCCTCCTTCCCTTCCCTTCCCTTCCCCTTCCTTCCTTCCTTCCTTCCTTCCTTCCTTCCTTCCTTCCTTCCTTCCTCTTGGACCTAATAAAAATGTTTGTCAGAAAACCTGGAAGATGGTCTTCTCTAGACACCAGCTTTGTCGGTGTCCTGAGCTTTAGCTGTAAGTAAACCACCCCGCCATTCTCATACACATATATGGCTGGTTGCCATAGCAACCCAAGCTCACTAAGACCGAGCCTCTCAGGAGCTTCCGACCTGTGAGACCCGGCATGGACTCCAGAGGAGCACGCCTGCCAGCAACCTTGGCTTCCATGGCTTGTTCCTGGTGGGTCTGTTCTCCAGGTTCCTTCTGAGATCCAAAGAATACTGAATTATTAGGGCAGTGGTCTGTGAGTGTGCCACAGAAGGTGAGGAACAGATTTGGTAAATTGACACCTTGACCTTGCCCTTGAGCGGACAATGCTAAAACCAACTTAACTAACTGGTCACAGACCTGAGCAGATGAGCTTGGTTGACGGAGAGGAAGCAATAAATTATGTTTGTATTGACCTTAGTAAACCTTTTAATTCTTTCCCACATGATATAGTTCTCAACAAATTGGGAAAATATGGCATAGAGTCTAGGTAATTGCACAGCGGCAGATCAATGGCCGAAGCCTGAGGCGAGCACTTCATGCCTTGGTGTGCTTGAACAGTTTTTTTCACCTGTAGGTAATGGGTGGGGGCTTTGACTCCAAAGAAGATATTGGCTTTTTCTCCCCTACTATGGTGAGGGAGACATAGCTGCTTCCAATGTGACTTGAGACTTGAAGGCCAGCATAGCATTCTCCTAGTATCCGGTCTCTCTGAACGAAATGTCCAGCATACTTTTCCCCTTTGCACAGTTTGTCATGCTTGCAGACAGCTTGATTTTTTTCTCCACCAGTCTACCTGATGAGCCTCTCAGTCAAACCTGCAGTTAGTGGTAGAGGGGAATGCCCTAGAACACATTGGCTGCCAAGTCAGAACAGCTAAACAATTGTAGAAAACTCTTTTACTCATTCACTCACTGTGTTGTTGAGTGGCTATCTCCATGCACTGGGACTGAGTGAGGAAGTGAGCGCACTGAGTTTAGCCTCTACTCCGGAGGAGGTGCTGGTCTATTTGAGGGCACTGACATACACAGCCATCACAGCTATATTCGTTTCCTAGGGTTTCCACAACTAAACAGCACAGAGGGGTGGTTTGAAGAACAGAAATTAATTTGCGGAGGCCATAGTCTAGGAGCAAGATATTATCAGGAACAATTTTTCAAAGGCCTCTGTCTTTGGTTCACAGATCACCTCTCTTATTTTGCTCTCACATGATCGATCTGGACCCTGTGGATGAGTCTTCTGCACTCTGTGTGTGTTTAAATTTCCTTTTCTTAAAAGAATACACATTAGATTAGGCTAAGTGCCTATGATAAAGGTTCTGTGTTTGCCTCCTGCTCCTTCCTCTGCTACTCCCCACCCCTCCTTCCTCATGGTGCTCTTCCTTTGGCCCCTCTCCCTCCTCCTCCTCCTCCCCCTCCTCCTCCTCCTCCTCCTCTCCCTCCTCCTCCTCCTCCTCTTCCTCCTCCTCCTCCTCTTCCTCTTCTTCCTCCTCCTCTTCCTCCTCCTCCTCCTCTTCCTCTTCTTCCTCCTCCTCCTCCTCTTCCTCCTCCTCCTCATCATCATCATCTTCCTTCTACTCCTCCTGATCATCCTCTTCTTCCCCTCCTACCCCTTCTCCTTTGTGTGTGTGTGTGCGTGTGCATGTGTGTATATGTATGTATGTGTGTATGTGTATGTATGTGTGTGTGAGTGTGTGTATGTGTGTGTATATGAGTGAGTGTGTGTATGTGTGTGTCTGTGTGTATGTGTACGTGTGTGTGGTGTATGTGTGTGTCTGTGTGTGTATGTGTATGTGTGTGAGTGTATGTGTGGTGTGTGTGTGTGTATGTGTACGTGTGTGTGGTGTATGTGTGTGTCTGTGTGTGTATGTGTATGTGTGTGAGTGTATGTGTGGTGTGTGTGTGTGTGTGTGTGTGTGTGTGTACAGCTGTGGACCAAACACTGGGCCTTGCAATTGCTAAGCAGGTGCCCTCTTCCTAAACGTCATTCTCAACCTGTAAAAATATCACTTTAACTTAATTGCCTCCTATGTCCAAATGGAGTCCTATTCTGAGGTGCTGAGGCTTAGGGCTTCAACACATGAATTTTGTGAGGCTCACAAGCCAGCCCACTGGAATGACACAGTGGCGGAGATAAGCGTTAACTTACGGAAAGCTCTCTGTGTGTTTTATGTGCATTCAGACATTGTCTCAATACCAAGACAAACATCAGTTCTTAGTATCACCGGAGTCATAAAGCAGGTGTGACTTCGGCAAGCCAGAGATAGAACCGGGCCTTAAAAACACCATCTATCTGAAGCAAGTGCCAACTCTGAAGAGTTTTAAGGTGGGGCACTCATTCACCTCGTCTCCAGACTTCCGGTAACCGTTTGGTCCTCAAAGGAATCCGTTTGCAATTCCTAACTAAATCCATCTGCAGGAAAAGAAACACGTTCAAAAGTACCCTGTCATTTTCCAGGCCTCCCAGCACACACAGTCAGGAAGCCACGTGCGTCATGTGTGCTACACCTAAATATTATTGTCCAAACTTATTTATTCATATCTTTCTCCTTAGCTGTTTTCTCTCGAACTCAACCAAAAGTAAGTGGGCTCACGCTTGGCTCAAGCTGTTCCTTTTGCTACTTTAAGACTTAGACAGCTTTGAAACCTGCCCTCCATGTCTTCTTTTTCTTCTTTCTTTCTTCCTTTCTTTCTTCCTTTCTCCTTCCTTCCTTCCTTCCTTCCTTTCTTTCTTTCTTTCTTTCTTTCTTTCTTTCTTTCTTTCTTTCTTTCTTCTTTCTTTTTTGAGACAGTATGTCTGTGTAGCCTTGGCTGTCCCACAGTTTGCTTTGTCTCCAACTCCAGACTGGTCTGCAACTCAGAGAGATCCATCTGCCTCTGCGTCCTGAGTGCTGGGAATTGAAGCATGTACCACCACACCCCAGTTTTCCTTTTTTCAATTAGATTTATATATTTTATTTTATTTGAGAGCATTTTGGCTACATGCATTTGTGTATCGTATGTGTGTGCTTAGTCTCCATACAAGTCAGGAGGGGACACTGGATCCCTTTGACTTACATTGTGAATTACCATGTTGGTGTTGGAGATTGAACTAGAATCCTTTGCAGTAGCAACAAGTGCTCTTAGCCTCTGGGCCACCTTTCCGGCACCCTGCACACCCTCGTGACTATGACCGGTGATAGCAAGACAAACCTCTGGTGATCCCCTAGCATTCAGCTCCATGGCCAGCTAACTTAAAATAGCAGGAGGGTAGATTTTGGTTGGCTTACTTCTTTTGTGGGCAGGTCATAGGTTATCATGGACGAAGTTAGGGAGTTGTACTGTAGAGGAAGAGGTTCTACTTAGGCTCCTAAAGTACTTTATGATCTTTTGATTGCCCGTTTTTCTGAATGGTTTAGAAATAACATCTCTTGGTGGTGAAAATAAAAAAAAATAAACACGTTATTTAACGTGTAAACAAGGTGGTGAATGTCAGTAGAAAACACAACTAGAATTGCAAGGGACGGGAGCATGAGTTGTTGAAACCGACCTTGGTTTAGCAAAGATTAAAGACTAGTGATCTGTTGGCCGGAGTGTGGACAGGCGGACATTTTCACATGATGTGGTATCAATTGAAGTGTTTGGAGGGTAGCCTGCGTGAGTCATCACAGGTTACAATTCTACTTCTACCGATTTATCTCAGATGCATGTGTACGGTCACATATATATGACTATGAATTAGCATGACATCATCGATGATTGAGGAAAAGAAGTAAGAGTTATAGACTGGTTCAGAGTCTGCGTTGTGCATTCAAACAACAGAACTGTATGTTGCCATATTAAAAATGGGTTGAGCCACGACTACACATTGGCATGGAAAAATATTTCAGTATGTGTATTGTCTGGTGGATAGACCAATGTTGAAAACTACTATGTAAAATAATCCCATTCCTATTAAACTGTGTGTGTCTGCACACACATGTGTGAATGGTGTGTGAGTGTGTGTGTTTGTGAGTGTATGTGTGAGAGTGTGTGTGAGTGTGAGAGTGTGTGTGAATGTGTGTGTGAGTAGGAGTGTGTGAGTGTGTGTGAGTGTGAGTGTGTGAGTGTGAGTGTGTATATATGCATGTGTGAGTGCGTGTGAGTATGTGTGAGTGTGTGAGTGTGTGTGAGTGTGAGAGTGTGTGAATGTGTGTGAGTATGAGTGTGTGAATGTGAGTGTGAATGTGTGTGAGTGTGTGTGAGTATGTGTGTGTGTGTGTGTGTGTGTGAGTGTGTGTGTGTGTATGCATTCATCTGTATGGTGTTTATATGTATGGCCCAGAGAGATGAGATGGCTGAATGTTCAGGTATTCACAATGATAAGGGTGGAAAGAAGGGCGTGGGGTAATTTTTACTATTTTAGAAAAATTTTGTGTTTTAATGTAGAGACTAATTTTCTTCAGTGTGATATCTTTATTACAAGAAAATGTAATCTTACAAAGTTTGGGTAAAAAGTGCTTCTGAGTCATTTACTGAGAATCTCATTTAACACCTGATTTTATGAGAACTGCTGGCTTACTTAAATATTTTGACTTTATGTATAGGATGATTCTTGCATTTAGGATATTAGTTTATTGTAAGTTTCACCTTAACAAGTATCGAACATTCCAATAGTGGTCAATATTCCAACAAATTAGGAATATGTCACATATTCATCAAAGACAAGTATTATAGGCTGAGTTCTAGCTCCCAAAATTCATACATGTGGCTTCTAAACCACCATACCTCAAATAAGGCTCTCTTTAGACAGTGTCACTAAATAAATTAGTTAAAATAATGTCTTGAGCATAGGTCCACAAGTCATGGATAGAGTGCTAGCCTAGTATATATGAGGACCTGGGTTCAATCCCCAGCTCCCTTCCAAAGCAATTAATTAAGATAAAACAATGTCCTATGATTGGCAAATACAAGTGACCGACATTTTTATAACATAGAAAATTTGAACACAGACCAATACATGGGGGGATGGAGGAGAAGAACATCCTGCAGAAACATCATGACCAAGAAGCAAGTCAGGGAGGAAAGGGTTTATTCAGCTTACATTTCCATGTTGCTGTTCATCACCAAAGGAAGTCAGGACTGGAGCTCACCCAGGGCAGGAAGCAGGAGTTGATGCAGACACCATGGAGGGATGTTACTTACTGGCTTGCTTCCCCTGGCTTGCTCAGCTTGCTCTCTTATAGAGCCCAAGACTACCAGCCCAGGGATGGCACCACCCACAAGGGGCTGGGTCCTCCCTCCTTCATCACTAGTTGAGAAAATGTCTTAAAGCTGGGTCTCATGGAGGCATTTCCTCAACCGAGGCTCCTTCCTCTGTGATAACTCCAGCTTGTGTCAGGTTGATACACAAAACCAGCCAGTACAACAAGCAAGGAGAGAAGCCTCAGAAATATAGCCCTACTGACACATTGATCTTAGACTCTGGGCTTGTAGGATTATGAGAAAGTAAAACATTGTTGTTTAACAACAGTACTTTGTTATCAAAGCCCTGGCAAACTATATAGCAAACAGACCTACCTCACAGCCAGGTGTGATGGCACAGGTCTTTGCTCCCAGCACCTGAAAGGCAGAGGTAGGTAGATCTTTGTGAGTTCAAGGCCAGCCTGGTCAACACAGTCAGTCTTAGGCCAACCAGGAACACATACTGAGAGGAGTCTCAGACCAAAACAAAACCAACCAAACAATCCTCCCAACAAAAACAGAAACAAATTTCACCTGCAATCTCCATAGGTATTCTTGTCTTGACTTAGTAATATTTTAAAGTTACTTACATATATTTTGTATGAACAACCCTGAAAACATTTTATTGAGCTGCTCAAAGGAGCAGTAATACGGTGTGTGCGTATACAAGTGTGGGAATGTGTATGTGTACATGTGTATATGCATATGGTTACATGTATGTGTGTGTGTGTGTGTGTGTGTGTGTGTGTAGCAAGTACAACTTCATAATGTTATGCCTGAAGATGATAATCAAGGGTAGAAACCTAAAATTAACCCTGAAGAAATGTCCTAGGGCCACCCGTAGAGTGGGTTGGGTTGAGTGAGGCCAGGGCCATAGCAGCTTAGCTGCTCTGCGGTACTAATTAGATGAAAATATTTGGACTAGAAACACTGCATCGTTACAGCTGGTCTCACACACTGAACAACTGCTGTTTTGTTCCGTGTATTTCTATCTATGTGCATGCCTCACTAAAGAAGGGAAAGCTCACAGTGCAGAGAATTTAAAAACTGAGAAGAAAGGGGAATTGCCCTTAAGTTGGAGGAACTTTGAAGACTTGGAGTGAATAACGAAGTTTGCGCAATACCTTTTTTTTTTTTTTTTTTAAACGATATCAGAAAGTTTTTTAGGCGTATTGGGGGTTGAAGGGTTGACTAAAGGTATGGTCAGCTACTTGATAGTTATAAAGTATGAAATCCTTTGAGGAGGGGAAAGTTACTTTTAGTTAACTGGGTTGGAGCTTATGTATTTATAGGAAATGTTTCCATTTAAGACCATTGATACATTAATAGTTTCCAGGCCCATTTAATGGCAGAGCCTAAGTTTGTTCTCTTTTGAACATCTAGGAAAGGATGTTTTTAAAGTAAGCACTTAGATTTGCCTGGATTTCATTTATAAAGCAAGAGTCTTAGCTCTAAATGCCTGGGAATCAGGCTATGCCCGGGAGTAGTGAATTCCCCAGAGATGACCTACGCATCTTCCCCACACAGTTTCTTTCTAAATCTCTGTTCTTAGCCGCATTTGTCCTTTTGAAAAGCAGGGATGGGTGCAGCTAGCTCCTGGCTACCTCTCCTCACATCCTCCGGATTTGCTCCTCAGGGCCGGTGACTTTCCTGCGGTAGTCCCTTGGAAATGTTGCTCACCATAATTCTTTACGCTAATGCTGCTGTACGGCTCCACGCTAACCCCACAGCCGAAGCTAGACTGCCATCTTTAGCGGGCGAGATGAGGCCTTCGGAATTTGGGCGGATTCCATTCGGTGGAGAAGAAAATTGTGTTCCATAGAGCAAATGAGCACGCCACCTGCTCCTTTTGTCGTTCGGTGTGTCGCTAAAGCCCCCTAGTGGCCAGGTGACCCCAGTCAGGTGCGGAGGGCCCCCTCCTCTGGAAGAGGATCCTACCTAAAGTCCTTTCCCTCTCTTCAGACCTTGCTGAATTATGGTAGAAAAACTCTTCGGGCTCCAAGCTAAAGTGATTCCGTGGTTTCAGGAAGTCTCCAGGAGCGCTGTCTACCCACTTCCTGTGGTTCCAGGCAAAGGGAAGGCCAGAACTTTCTCCCAGCTGAGGACAGGTTGGGTCTCTGAAGCTGCTGGCTGATTCTACAGAGAGGTGTTGGGAACTGTCCTACGGACTGGTCAGGCTGTTGAGTCCTGAAGTAGCTGCCTGGTTAGGGTGTCTTATCCTGTCTGTGTGGCTTCAGGAGAAGACACATCCACATCTGTAGACAGGAACCACCAGGAAGCCCAAAACATCTTTGGACAATCATACCCCACACGTCTCGAGTGACTTTTTTTTTATTGCTCTTAACTTTTTTTTTTTTAATATTTATTTACTTTATGTAGGTGAGTACACTGTCGGTGTCTTCAGACACACCAGAGGAGGGTATCAGATCCCATTGCAAATGGTTGTGAGTCACCATGTGGTTGCTGGGCATTGAACTCAGGACCTCTGGAAGAGCAGTCAGTGCTCTTAACCACTAAGCCATCTTGAGTGACTTTCTCTTAGAACAAATGACCGGTAGACTTGGGCTCTACAGTGTAGACCCTGGAGATATTCCACTTCTATCAAGGACCTGCTACGTCCCTCAGGCCCACGTTGGTCACAGCCATTTAATAAGTATGTGACAAACGTACCATGTCCTCTCTGTATACACAGAGGGTATACACAGTGGGTGTCTGGCATATCGGAAGGGCGTACTTGGAGTTTTGGGAATTAGTGAAAGTAATCAAATCAAGGTGATGTCTCTGTTTTGAAGATTATTTTGGAATTGTGAAAGATGCCCCTTTTTAGTGTTTTAGATGGTATTTCCTGTGAGTGAGGTATGCGGGTGGCGAAAGCCTGGTGCCCCGGAGACCACAAGCCCTTTTAGCCCCACCTCCTCCCTGCCCTGCTTTAATTCTCTACCTTCTCCAACCTGTCTTCTCCCTGCGCTTGGACCCTAACTCCATGGAACCTGCCCTGGCTGAGATCATCATGGAGTGAATTCTGTCTTTAGTTCAGGGCATCTTAGTGGCCCCCTGCGTCCCTGGGTGTGAACAGCCGCTTCCCTACGGAAATATCTGTGTTGATATTTCCTCTGGGATCTGTCTTTGAGCTCTTTGCTCAGGTTTTTCCTCTGGTTATTTTAATCACGGAAATACATCGGACCACCTGGTAGGATGTACTTTTAAAAGGCACATATTCAAACTCCAAAAATCCACTGGGTTACTGGTTCGTACTCTGAAAGAGAACAGTTCATAGGTGATTTGTTTAAAAAGAATTTTTATTTATTTATTTATTTATTTATTTATTTATTTATTTATTTATAGTGTGCGTGTGTGTGCACGCGCGCGTGTGTATGTGTGTGTATGTATGTGTGTGTGTATGTGTGTGTGTGTTATAGTGTGTATGCCACGCCATGCATGTATGATGGGTCAGATCCACGTGAGTCATTTCCTCCTACCTCCACGTATGTTCTGGGGATTGAACACAGACCATCAAGCTAAGTGGCAATTAGATTTTATGCCAACGAGAAACAATTGGCTTAGTGCTCTTAACAGGTGACTTGAGTGTGAGAGCACTAGCCTTGTCAACGGCTGACTCCATCGATGGATTCATAACTCAGGTAGCGTCATTGGGCTATACTGAAAGGTAGGGCGTAGGACTAGTGGATGAGAAGAGGCCATGTACTCTGTGGTACCCAGGCCTTGGATGAGAGCGTCTCATCCCAGCCTTTTTGCTCCACCACATTCTGAGGGGCATCAAGTCCATGAGCTGAGTAGCCATGGACTGAGACCTTTTAGACCACGAGCCAAGGTGAATCTTCCCTCTAGTGTTGGTTTGAATATGCTTGGCCCAGGGAGTGGCACTATTAGGAGGCGTGGCCTTGTTGGAGGAAGTGTGTCGCTGTGGGCATGGGCTTTAAGACCCTCCTCCTAACCACATGGGAGTCAGTCTTCTCTTAGTAGCCTTCAGATGAAGATGTAGAGCTCAGCTCCTCCTGCACCATGCCTGCCTGGATGTTGCCATGTTCCTGCCTTGATGATAATGGACTGAACCTCTGAACCTGTAAGCCAGCCCCAATTAAATGTTGTCCTTATAAAAGCTGCCTTGGTCATGGTGTCTATTCACAGCAGTAAAACCCGAAGATAAAACCCTTCCCATTTTTGGTATTTTTGGTCATAGCAACCAAAATTGAGTAGTTCTTCATGGTAAAGTTTTCCTAAGTGGGGACTGGTATCCTGGGTGTATAGGTAGGAAAAGATAAGGCCAGTTTGAAGACTAGCTAGCAATGCTTTTATCTCAAGGATAAACTCTAGGAAGGAGAAAGCTATAAATGAGGTGGGTAGGGAAGCCTTTAGGATTTTAAAGGTGTGATGTTGAGTGGTATTCTGAGGGAATTCGTCTGGATGTGGTGTGCAGGGAAAGCGTTGATATCCCAAACCCAGCTAGAAAGGGTGCATGCATTTTACCAGTGATCAGAAAAGCCAGAACTCCCGTCATGACAGTGAGAACGGGAAGGAGGCTAGACCCAAGGCTTAGCTGACCAGAGCAGCAGTTGCTGGGAGCTTGGCAACTAATTCCACGCAATGGTGACAGAAAGAGACCAGGCCTATGTGACCTTCACATCCAGGTGCCACAAGACAGGCAGGACTACAGGGCCATAGCAAGTGGCTTCAGAGTGGCTAGCATTCTGAGGGAAATCACGCTGCACTGTGTCCTTTCTGCAAAAGCTACAGGAGTTATTTCCACTAGTGGGGACTGTTAGGAGAGTTTCTAAGCTGAGTTTTAGATGGAAAAAAAAATTAAATACGAGTTTTCTTTTTCATTAATTTTTTTTTTCTTTTCTTCTTTTCCCAGATGGCTGTTACGGTTCAGTCCACTTCACAGGTATGCCCCAGGCCTGCAAATGACTATTTCACATTTTGCTATGTAAACCAGTGACTCAGTGTGTTGCTTCAGAACTAGATACGTGCGGTTTTGCTTCACTTGAGGAATTCAGTAAAGAACATACTTCATGTCAGCAGAAAGCCTCGTAAATCCATGTGAAGGACATGACCAGACTCCCCTGCTAATCATGCAGCTGCATGGACTTGGTTTCCCTTTCCCGACGGGGAACATCTCAAGTCTTCCCCATGGTCCTAGAAAGACAAGGAACAACATTGGTGCCTCTTTTCCCCCTTGAATCTACTCTTCAAGGTTAAAAAACAGCTGAAGGAGCCCGTAAACTTGAACAGAGTGGTTTTTTTTTTTCCTTCTGTACGTAAAAACTATGCATATGCTCCCCTCCAGATGGGTCCTCCAGGGATGCCTGCCAGAAAAAACAAACAAGGCGACAAGGCCCTGGACAACTGCTCTTACATAATGGTGAGCTTCTGTACTGGCCCCGTGTCTACAGCCTGTGAGTCCTGGGATAGAAAGCTTCCCAGAAGCACACAACGCAGACAGGAGAGGTAGGAAACAGTTATCGTTCGTTTTCAGTTACAAAAGAGGATTTGAATCATCACCGTTTCATCCTGGGCCGAGATGCTGCTTCAAAGAGCTCGTGTGAATAGCACCTTCCACTTGCGTTTGGCAACAAGACGTTGGGATTAGTGGGATGAAGTGAACACAGATAAAGCCTTCAAGTCTGGGAGCATTTATGCAGAGCACACTGGGCCCAGCAGGGCATGCTGGGTAGGTAAGAGGCTGGGCAGAAACTCTATTTGAATAGGTGGATTGGTTGATGACCTTTCATGGCCTTTATGGCCTAGGAAAACCACACAGTGTAATTTCCACTCTCAAGTGGTAGACTAGATGTCTCTTTAGATTTCTGGATATTCTATTGTCTTCTCTATTATCTTTATCCACGGACTTGGGAGATTCCTGGACATGCATGAGACTTGATGCTAAGTGGCCTTTTTTTTTTTTGAAACAATTTTTTCCTAAGTTGATATATTATTTATCAAAATGTACACACATGCGCCCATGTGCGCACCCAGACACACATGCACAGACAGACAGACAGACAGACAGACACACACACATACATGCACACCACTGACACTTGTTTATTTTGTGTGATGGTGATGTTAGAGGGTTTTTGAGACTTGAGACTACTCCTCACCCTGTGATCTCTGCAAGAGCCACATGCCCCAGGGTGGAGCTGAGGTTGTCTACCTTGGTTTCACAATAGTTCGAGCATCCCCCATTGCAGGCAATACTTTGCTGGATGAGTAGATTAATAAGTAAACACTACCCCTTTAATTTATAGATGGCAGTGTCTTGGAAGGAAAGGCTGAAATTGTACATTCGAGGTCAGAATTAGAAGCTGAGGAATTAATTAGCAAGGGCAAAACTATCCCACAGAAAATCCATTCTCGGGGTCATAGTGCCACCATTCTACCCTGTCACACTCTCCTCTATTAACCATTCTGACTGCTCTTCTCACTTTACACAGTCACTGGTGGCCTTGGCACGAGCCTCCTTTACTATTTCTTTCTCTTGTTCTCTGTCATGATCGAGAGGATGTTCTGTCTACCTAAGTTTGAGCTTGACTTCTAGACTCTGGGTTCCATAACTTTCAACCCAAGGATTCTTTCCCACTAATTGCTTGGAGTTTTGGGGGAAAAAAGTCTGCTTCCACTGCTCTGTTTTAATTTTAGACAACACACTTATTTTCCAATCTCTCTGTTCCTTTCACAAATTTCCTCGCACGAAGCATGACTGCAAGAGGATTATTCATATTGTAAATGAGGGAGTTTGTGGAAGTTCCTTTCCCTTCCACCCTGGGCTCGTGGCGGCTGTTAGACACGGCACAAGCTCCACTGAACAACACTGAATGCCTCCGTTTAGCTCTGGGAGAATATAAAAAAAGCCAGCAATAATACAGATTCATGAATCTCTAATATTAATTAATTAGCCAATTAGTTGTTGTGGTGTGTCTTTCTCTGTGTGTATTCAAATGCCATGGCCTGAGCGTGAAGGTCAGACAACTGTTGGTTCTTTCCTCTTACCATGGGTTCTAGGAACGGGACTCAGGTCACCAGGCTTGCAAGCTGCCTCCAGGCACTGAGCAATCTCACCATCCCTCGAATATTATTTTTTTAAAGGCATTTTAAAAAGCATATAATTAGGCTAACTAGAAGGGACTTTGAAGCTTATAGAAGTTTGTCTTTACAGGCTAAAGTTGTTTCTGAGAATTAAAGTCTCTAAAAGTCATGCTTCCTCCCCCTTTTCAGATGTCCAGGATGCATGTTTAGACAGTCTCTTTTATATGTATGCCATGATGATTCTTACGGAGAGACTTTTGGGGAATTTAGAAATCATGACTTCTAATTCTGAGAAAGTTGTCTGTACAAAGCATCTGTTCAGTCTTTGCTTATTTCCCAAGGATCGTGACAAAACAGATATATCACCTCTGGGACATAACCAGTAGAAATAACAGCATTTTTTATTAGGAAATTAATATGCCTTGGAGATAATGACCTCTTTTCCTGAATAAACTCTGGTGATTTATGAGCCCCTTGCAACTGTTTTTAATCTCTGATGTTAGCTTTTATGTATGTAATTTAAGAAAGAATAATTAGAGACATGTTGGTGACATTCTCTGCTCAGTGTGTGTAATATGATATAAGATGCCAAAAGAAACCCATGGCATTAGGAAGAAAGTCAACAACTCTTTAGTATTTCCAGATAACATTTGCTTTTGTGACCTGTCCCACATTCCAGCTGATTAATCTATAAATGTCTTCAGTGAAAGGCAGGGTGATCTGTTTTTCAAATGTAAGATACCGAGGTTGATCAGTCTTATGGTTTGAATATGAAATGTCTCCCTCCCCATAGGCTTGAGTGTTTGAATACTTGGTTCCCAGACAATGGCGCTGTTTGGAGAGATTGTGGAAGCTTGAAGAGTCAAGGCCTATCTGGAGGAAGGGAATCTTGGTGATGGTGAGCTTTATAAAGCATTGTACTCTTGATCCCTGCTCCAACCAGATGTCCAAGCTTCGTGTTTTACCAAGATGGTGAGGAGTCCTAGCTAACAGCTCCCGATACCTCAGACCCCACCATGCCTACCTACTGTGTTAGACTTCACCTTGTCCAACCATGAGCTAAAATGAGTCCTGCTCCCCTAGAGATGCTTCTTGTCAGGTATTTGGTAATAGTAATAAGAAAAGCAGCCAGCAGTCGTTGATTAGCTTGCCCAGTGCTGTTGAAGAGAAGGGTCTGGTATGTGCCTAATGCAGCCCTGGGAACAGCTGTCATTCGCTATTGGAATATGCTTTTCTCTGTTCCTCTCAGCAGCTGAGATGCTGTGAGTGTTGAGTGAACAGATCTTGGTGTTCATTTTTCTCTGGCTAAGAAGTTGGATCTAACATGCTGTATGATTCAGGTAAACTTCATGCTACCCTCTACACTCAGTTAATAAAACCTTATTCTTGCCAGGAAATGGAATTTTTAACCCCAGCACTTGGGAGGCAGAGGCAGAGGCAGAGGCAGGGGCAGGGGCAGGGGCAGGGGCAGGGGCAGGGGCAGGGGCAGGGGCAGGGGCAGGGGCAGAGGCAGAGGCAGAGGCAGAGGCAGAGGCAGAGGCAGAGGCAGAGGCAGAGGCAGAGGCAGGCGGATCTGAGTTCAAGGACAGCCTGGTCTACAGAGGGAGTTCCAGGACAACCAGGGCTACACAGAAAAACCCTGTCTGGGGGAGTTGAGGGGGGAAGAGATAGATAGATAGATAGATAGATAGATAGATAGATAGATAGATAGATAGATAGATAGACAGACTGAGACAGAGACAGAGCGAGAGAGCAGTAGAGAGCTTTCTGGAGACTTAGAGGGCTAAAGGAATCAGTTAAAACAGAATCCAGCAGGAGGGAATTCGTGTACTTTGACATGTGGGGGTGAGTGATAACTGATAGCCTGTGTGGCTTCCAGTGATGAAATGTAAGCATTTGCTGTTAGCTGGGAGGGCACCTGTCCTACCTTATGTGAGGTGATGACTTGGGAACATCTAGAGCAGGGATGAGGTGTAATCCCTTTGTTCCTGCAAATTGAGGATGACAGGCTAGACAGGTTGTTCACCACGCTCTTGGGAAGGGACTGCCAGGTCTCTGTGGTTCACATTCCTTGATTTACACAACAGATACGTTGTCCTAAAGTTTATGTAAGTGCTGTCATACTGTTAGGGAACCAGAGAATCTCATCCTTTAAAACACCATTCTTTTGAATCTCTTTGACACAGAACAGAAATACTGTGATGCAGAGACTTCTGAGTTAATCTACTGCATAGATCTGGGTTTTCAGATGAGAGACTTTTTAGACACAGAGTCTTCCTGCGAACGAACGTGTCACAAAACGTTCAGCACCTCTGTTAAATCCCAGTGGGAGGCAGTAACCTGGGAGGATCACGGTGGGTGTAGAGAGTTGCAAGATTAGTGTGTGCCCTTTGACGAGTATCCTTCAGTTGTTTCAAGGAAAATAAAATAAAATAAAATAAAATAAATCGCTTTTATATATTTTAATTTAATCAAGCAATGGGCAGTTTCAAGGCACAAAATGAAGCAATTTCAATTGTAAAGTAGCCAAGGCAAGCCACCCATTCGTTTAGTCTTCCCATGGCTTCCAGTGCAAAGATTTATGGTACTCTTTTCTTCATTCTTCTCTTGATGACTGGATTGCGTTTTTCCAATTTCCATTTTGAAGCAAAAGCCTTGAGAGAACTCCAGGTGTTCATGCGCCCCCCTGACAGCGGACTTCTGCAAAGGGGTAACTAGGTATTTCAACCCCACAGCTTCTGATCATATTCTTTCGTCATATTCTAGTGCTCAGTGAGTTCGCATGTTCTAGCTGTGTTGCTTTTTATTTGTCTCTGTGTGTGTCCACGTGTGAGAGTGTGTATGTGCATGTTCCTGTGTCTAAGTATAATAGGTCCTTCCAACTTTGTCACCTGAGAACTTCTGGGCATGCGGATGTCCCTGCCTCTTATCTTGACACAAGAGTTCAGGGTTGACAGACATAAACATGACTGCATCCAGCTTTACAAGTGTTATGGGGACCTGAACTCAGGTCCTCAGTCTTACAGATCGACCTCTACACACTGAGCCACCTCCCCAGCCTCCAGCACTGCTTTTACTGAACGTTTACTAATCCCTCTCATTCTCCTGATCTACGCGTGAAACACAGGGGCTTTGCTTTTGTTTCCGTTTGTATTTTCTTGACTGTGGATGAGCCGAAGAGCTGGATTTTCCTCGTGTGCATTAAGCCAAACTGGTGTGTTTCTGGCTGATTGGACAGCGATAACAAGCCAGTATGCAATTCTATCCAACTCTGAAGCTGGGAAAGTCCTTTGTTGTGACAGTCACAGGGCCCTGCAGGATGATAACTAGACCTATGCCACCCCCAACATTCTGAGATGATACACAGAGACCAGTGCCAGGAGTTCCCACATTAGCACTATGTTTCAGACTCCTGATGGTTAGATGAGCATCTGAGTCCTAGGAGCTGAAACCGATAGGAAAGCTTTTAAGAAGACAGGACATAATTGCAAGAACACAGGACCAATGTTTTAGAGGAGGAAATACCACAATCTAATAGAAGACTCATTCCCAAACTCTCAGCTAGAGAATTTAATGTTTCAATTGTTTTAGTTGTAGCCATGGGCCCAGTCTCTTTAGAGACTGGGTTAGAATGACCCACGGACGTTTTGTCTATAGCTATTTTAAGAAAACAACTCTTAAATGTATTACTGTTGCAAAAAGAAAAAAAAATCCTACCTATGCAAACAGCAAGTCTGAAACAAACCAATCCTTAGGGCTTTCATTATAATATTCTGCCCTCCTTCCATCAATAAAAATGTATATTTCCCTAAATAATAATAATAAAAAGACTTGCTATTTTGCAAATTCATAATAAAGAAAGGGTGAAGGGGGAGGGGAAAGGAGAGGGAGAGGGAGAAGTGGGGGAGGGAAGGAATGAGAGGAAGAATACAAAATATAAAGCCTCCTTTTGATGTACAGAAGGCTACAAAGAAAACTTGAGTGCAATTAAAAATTTCAGGCATTCTTTTCTTTTTTTATTATTATTTTTATTATTTTTTCAGGCATTCTTTTCTATCATCGCCTGTGACATTAGTGACTTTCAAAGCATGAACCACTCCCATTCTGCCTCAGTGAGAATAATTAGAAACACACATAGTGGGTGAGTTTATGCCTCTTGGGAGATCCAAACTGTCACTGCCTAGAGGACACAGGAAGCACGCTTCCCTTGGCTCCTTTGGTTGGCATTTCTCTACCTGTGTGAAGAATCCAAGTTCACCTTCACATAAACAACAGTAGTAGCTAATTGTTCGTTCTAGGTGATGTGATCCATAGTTAAAATGCGAAGGAATCTACAATAGGTTTCTGAGAAAATCTATGACTTCAGCAAGATTGGAGGTCAATGTGCAAATTAGGTGTGCTGTGTTTAATAGCAACAAATAACTGGACTGAAAAATTCAACACTGTGAAATTTGAGTTGAGCTATTCCACACATAGAGTAAAATCCCAACCAGTAACTTGGTAGGGTTTCTTATTTTGTCAACAGTTAGAAGTTTTGAGAAACTTACATGCTGATTAACCCTTTATATAAAAAGTGACAACGGTGCACAATGCAGCAGAACCAAAGTGTTCCTTACCCTCAGAAAGGAGAAGAGAGAACTCATACTGACTGACTGAGGGTGGATTTGAGCCCGCCTCAGAGGCAGTGGTGCATGCTTTAATCCTAGTCCTTTCGAATTGGAGGCCAGCCTGCTCTACACAGTGAATTTTCGGACAGCCAGGCCCATCCAGAGAAACTTCGTCTTGAAAAACCAAAACAATAAAAATAAAAGTTAGTTTAAAACTACTAGCCAGTAGAGCGTAGGGTTGAGGAAAGGCATGCCTGTAAACAGAGAAGAGTCATATCCCAGCTGCAGGTCCCATATGTACATGGGTAGTATTCTTTTAAAAGAAGTCTTATGGAGGAAAACCACAGATTTATATATAGCTTTGAGAAGTTACATGAGATCCCATTTACTCGGTTTTCTTCAGTAACAACATTTTGGAAAAACCATAGTATAATATTATTTATTTTATGACACTTATCTAATGAGATATACTCAGACTTCCTAGTGTTACCTGTATTTATTTTTCTGTATGTTTTTGTGTACACTATCTATTTGATTCTATTCAGTATTATTATATATGCCCACTCATGTATTTACCTCCATCCGCATTCAAATTACTTAAAAATAGAAGTCTCTTATGAGTGCATACATACACATTCACCCACAGACACATACACACTTGCATGTATTTTGCACACATGTGCACACACATGAATGTTCATATACACACATATTCAAACACATGCATTCATGTACACATGCACATATACACATTCCCCCACACGCATGCATCCATGCATGCACACATGGCAAGCATGTTACATGCACATTCCTACACGCATGTGTGCGTACACATACACACACATCACTCACAGTTGAGATATCAATAGTAAGTCTACAACAGGTGCCAATCATCACTGACAACATTGCCCATGGATATAAATTATTGGGTGTGAAGATTAAGAAAAGGAAAGCGGTTTGTGGCATCACTTTGACACATAGGAAGAAGAAACAGGAAGGAGTAACTAGGAATAAATCTCAGAAATATTACATGGTCTGAATCTTTGCTGTGCTATGACACACATACACACATATGGGTAGCTGTCACACCCTAGGGAAGCCACATTCTTGCTTTTCATACCAATGATGTGGGAATTGTGATGGTATCTATTTTATTGCGGTGAGAATTAAATTGGTTTTATATAAACTGTGTGGAAGAATGTCTGGCTTAGTGTTAAGTGCCCCTCCCTCAAAACTAGATCTTCTGGTTACGCAAGATTTGTTTGCCTCTGTTGGCCAGAAATATATAATGCCCATATCGTATAGGCATCAGCTTCAAATGAGGGCTATCACTAGGGGTTGAGTCAGTGCCCAGAGGAATCTCTGCTACCGATGATACCCAGCTGTCAAGGCAGGGCCCCAGAGTACTGAAGGAGTGGGCGGCATGCTCACGAAAGATTCCAGGGTTCAAGTGGTCACAGCGGACAGAGCAGGGTTATAGATGGCTTCAACCTTGTGAGAAGAGGCAGGGTCAG
Source organism: Rattus norvegicus (assembly GCF_021556685.1). Lineage (NCBI taxonomy): Eukaryota > Metazoa > Chordata > Mammalia > Rodentia > Muridae > Rattus > Rattus norvegicus. The sequence continues at coordinate 23,560,899 of NC_141548.1, read as the reverse complement.
GAGACTAGAAAATGTCTAATTCTCTGTCAGTTCCACCTCGGCATGGGAAAGTGAGCATCTCCGAGGGCAAGAATAGTAGGCACGGGTGCAAGATTGTACGCCTGAGAGCACAGTGACTGGAAATTAGTGCATGCTAGTTGGATGGCAGAAGCAGTCCGTTCCTAACAGCTGGCTGCTATGTGTTGGGTGGTGGGTGCTAGGGCTGGGGAGCAGGGAGATCTCCTGATGACAGTCCCTGGTTATTACCCAATATAGAGTATGGGAGCAGGGAGCCAAAGACAGTCTGTCCCAGGGCATAGCGTGGCCTAGGCTTTCTTTGTGTGTCATAAAGAGGCCAACAAAGTTCTTTTCCCTCTCTTTGGTTTGGAGCCAGTATCGTTTACGTAGCTCTGGCTGGCCAGGAACTCACTATGTAGCCCAGTCTCCTTGGTGTTGGTCTTCTGCGTGCTGTGGTATAGGCATGACCCACCATGACCGTCTCATCGTCTACCTCGACGCTCCACTGTTCCCACTTTGTGTGTGTGTGTGTGTGTGTGTGTGTGTGTGTGTGTATGAGTCCTGAAACTCACTCAATAGAACAGGCTGGCCTTGAATTCACAGAAATCAGCCTGCCTCTTGCTCCCATCTTCTGGGGTTAAAGGTGTGAGTCACTCTACTTAAAGCTGCCTGTGGTTGTGAGTCTACACGTGTGCACAGGTATACGTGAGGAATGGGAACAGAGGAAGACTAGGCAGAGGTTGTGGTAGTTCGTATGTAAAACAGTCACTGTCACCAGGGGCTTCTGCTTTGCTTCTGTGTTAGCTCCTTTTAGGAACCGGGAAAGGTGATCTACCTACCTAGCAAGAGAAGAAGAACAAATCTTACACTGGCTTCTTAAATGCAAATGTAAGACCCCAAGACCCCCATTCAGTCTTTGTATTTTGTTGTCTTCTACCTGGGTAGCAGTTCAGGCTTGAATGCAGTGTTGTGCCATCATCATTTCTGAAGAGAGGTGAGGCAGCCAAGGGGCATGATTAGGGTACTCATGGGTGGAGACGGCTTCTGTTTGCAAAGGATCTTTCTCCTCTGGCTTCTCTTTCAGCACATGCTTGTGAAAGCACACAGGGGGATGATGGTTCTATTGGCAAAACATGGCCCAGGGAGGACTGAGCTGCAGGCAGAGGAGAGAAATAGGACCTGTCTGTTATTGAGTAGTTAGGCAGACTACAAAGGGTCCATGGGCTTGAGATCGTCCACATCGACACATGGATGGTGAAATTTCAGATACCCCATTACTGCTTCTTGGGAAACCAGGAAGTCCCAAAAGAGGTTTGCAAAGCATTACACCAGGAGGAGAAACTATGCTGAAATTCTAAACTATGGCTGAAAAACAAGAGACTTACAGACAGCTAAGGGGGAGAGGTGTGAGGCAGAAGCCTGGTGTTCTATCAGTCCTCAGATAGATCTGTGTCAGCAATGTAAGCCCTACACTCCAACAGAACTCTCAGTCTAACTTCTTAAAACTGACGGGTTGGCTATAAAAATTGACATTTAGAGGTATAGGCCTTTAAATAGCGAAATCAGATTGGAAGAGAAAAATAGTTTTTATACTGTAAACATTGGTGACTTACGTGGCTGTTTCATTTAATGGTTTAAGTTCATGGAGAAAGAAAGTTATGCCCAGGAGGTGTTTTCTTGTTTGCTTGCTTAATTAATTAATTAATCCCTCTACCTGGAGTTTTAGGGCTTCCTGTGTGCTCCTAGATACCCTCCTGACTAAGCTACATCCCAGCCCCTGTTTTCCTTTGTGTCTGTCACTGTCCTTGATTCTGGAAGCTACTGCTGGTATAATCATATTAGGTTGTTGGTTAGTCTGTTTCTAATGCAAAAATTCAGACGGGGGAGAAGGAAATTGGGCCACTTCCCCATGTGCTTCTGTTAGTGTCTATGTAGCCAGACAGAAATTTAGTCCGAGCATATACAAGTCTCTGAATTTACTAACAAGGTCTCGCTGCAAGTCCCAAAAGGTGGTTTATGTTTATAAGGGCCTCTAACATTTCTCCCTCTTTGGGCTTCTCTTTTATACATGTTAACCGGAGGGTTTAGAAAACTGGGGATGCTTGGGAAAATGTTAGAAAATATTGGAATTAAGCCAGCTCGAGTTCGGCTTGGAAATGTAAATATGTGCTCGCAGGTCACAGTGAGAGTGAGGGCAGCCAGAGTGTTTCTGTTTACCACAGGTTCCCATGAATTCACATGAGCTGACCTGCTAAAGTTCATCTGGATACTAACCCAGAAAGGCGAGCCTTTCCCTCGTGCAGTCTGTGAGTGGATGTGAGGGTTGATGACAGCTCCCGGAACTACAAAATTGAGGAGAGGGAAAGAGAGCGCTGCCCTCATCCTGAGCGCAGGTGTAGCAAGTTGGAAAACCAAGTCCTTATCCAGGCGGCTTCCTCTGGGCTCAAATGGCAGGCAGATGCTAGGAGCCCTTGGGCTTGGATATCTCATGATTGTGAACTGAACCAAGGACAGATTTGATTTGTAGCCCACATTTTGGCCTCTCTCTGTTGGGAAGGGCTGGGATGTGTTCCCAACTCGCTCCTTTCACTCAGACTGTTTCCATCTTGGTCCTCGGCTCCCAGTTGCATGTCGATTTCGAGAATACCCTCCGAGTTTTTACAAACAGTCGTCTAGAGATTGAGTTCCCGGTGGTGGGATGGGAAAGAAACTGGATCAGAGATGGGAGGCTGGGATTACTGGAAAGGCCTCTGGGAGGCTGACCTATTGACGATTTGGGGGCACAAAAATGACAGACCTTGACTTGAGAGATTTATAGTCCTAGGAAGACCACATGTGTCTCTCCAGGGCAAATCTTTACATGGGTGAGAGCAAGTTAAAATGAATAAAGAAAGCAAATTTGAAGGGGTCAAGGATCATGGGAGCAGGATTGAGCTACTCTGCCTACCCAGGGAGCTGGGGTTTGGTGACAGTCAGATGATTTAAAACCAATTGTGTTTTATGAAGTCAAAATCTTTTACATGCCAGATGTTGCAGCTCCATGTTGGATAATCAGCAGGCATCTGTGGGTAAGGCTACCTCTAGCATGTGAGCTTTTGGGTACTCATGACGAAGCAATGACACATGTTGCCAGGCTTGGGAAGTACTTTCCACAGAGCTATCTTCCAAGCCTTGCAGAGCCCTTGAGATTCCTGGGCACGGAAGCATCTTAACCAATCAATGACCACCACTAGGCATTACCCATGAGCCTTCCTTATCTAGGCCAGAGGTTCTTGACCCCAGGCATCGGATCTTTCTGTTAAAACTTGAATTTTAAACTTAGTTTATTTTCTTAAAGAATTCTCTGTAAAATTTCAAGAAATAACACGTTGAAAGTCATATAAAATTTCAACTCGGGAGACACCGTATTAAAGAGGTGATCTTAAACCCAACTCCACGTTTTCTTTTGATCTCTTCACTAGAGCTACCAGAATTGTAAAATTATGTATATGGTTCATATTATATTTCTGGCAGTAACACTTACTTCTCCGGCTTTTTTTTCTTTTCAATGCTCGATGCTTAGCTTAGGGGCGTTTACTTCCGGGTAAACCCTCTGCTACTTGTCTCCCTCTCCAGCCTGAACGTTTGATACAATGGATAGATAAGAAGGAGTCAGGAGGGGGAGAGGTGGCTCGGCGGAGGAGGTACTTACTGTGCAAGCATGAAGACCCAAGTCACAATCCTAAGGCTCTACATAAAAGCAGACACGCGGAGTGTATTTATCAGCGTAGTCTGGGGTGGGCAGAGATGGGAGGATCCTGGGGTTTTGCGGGCTCGCACGCTAGCTGAACAGGAGAGCTCTAGGTTCAGAAAAAGGTGGCATCTCAAAAAGTAAGATGGAGGGGGCTGTGCAGATTCTTGCCATTGATCTTGACTTCCACACATGCCTCACAGGCATGTGCACCTTCACATGTATGCACGTACATATACCTTCACATGCATGTACATGTGTGCACTTTTACATGTATGTACATATGTATATACCTTCACATGCATGTACGTGTGTGCACCTTTATATGTATGTACATATGCGTACACCTTCACATGCACACACATGTATGTGCAGCTTTACACGTATTTACACATGCATACACCTTCACATGCATGTACATGTGTATACCTTCACATGTATGCACATGTGTGTACCTTCACATACGTATATATGTGCACACCTTCACATACATGTATATGTGTACACCTTCACATGCATGTACACATGTGCATACCTTCACATGCATGTACATGTGTGTACCTTCACATGTATGCACACGTGTATGTATCTTCACGTGCATGTACATGTGTGTACCTTCACATGTATGCACATATGTGCATACCCTTCACATTCATGTACATGTGTGTACCTTCACATGTATGCATATATGTGCATACCTTTCACATTCATGTACATGTGTGTACCTTCACATGTATGCATATATGTGCATATCTTCACATTCATGTACATGTGTGTGCAGCTTTACACATATGTACACATGTATATACCTTCACATGCATGTACATGTGTGCACCTTCACATGTATGCGCATATGTATGTACCTTCACATGCATGTACATGTGTGTGTACCTTCACATAAATGCACACACAAAGAAATATTATCAGATGAAGTATTAATTTAAAGATTTTCATTGGTTCAAGATATTTTGATTATTTGATTATTTAAATAATGGAATATTTGGAAAATTTCTGGAGTATAACTATAATTAATACTTTGCTGCTATGAAGGAATTCATAATCCCACCGAGTAGATAGGCATGCTAACCAGGTTCATTAATACCTAGTTTTATACAGCTTATTGTTTCACAACTTCATATACATGCATATATGTACGTATGCCCTAATTATATTCCCTCCCACATATCCTGTCTTATTTTTCTCCTTCTTCCACAAACCCCTTCTTCCCAATGTCTATCCAGATTTCCATATCTCGTCCTAGGTGTTTGTACATCTTAGACTAGAAGGGCCAACCTCAGATCTACATGACGAGTGATCATTGGCCCATATCCATAACACAAACGTTATGGCTGTGACAAGCCATGGGGCCATGAAATTTGGAACAAGAAACAGTCTCGATGTTTGTAGATTTGGAAAGGGAAAGGCACATCTTGATATCTAGTTAAGAGTGTCTTGAACAAAATTATTCAGAATTAGGATAATCTTAGGGCCTATCACAAAACTGCATCAACCAAACCCATTGTCTCACCTTCAAACAGAAGCGAGCAAGGGGCCTGGCCAAACCCAGCCTTCTCCTCGAATCTGGCAGTGTTTACTTCTTGCTCTCACTCCTACCTCTAGGCTCCAGCTGCTGGAGTCTTGCTAGTCAGGCATTTTCGGTGACATTTCTGTAATATGTTTTAATCTCTTGTTGATCAAGTTTTCTGATGGTTATATTGAGCAATGTCTCTTTCCACACGCATTTTCTGGTGTCTGTTCTTAATAGGCACGTGACCTACCCTACCTTCCTAAATCCTTGCATGATGCCAGGGACTGACCTAAGCGAGGGAGGCATCAAGGGAAGGAAGAAAAAGGAGACAGACGTACACACGCAGAAAAGCTGGCATTGGGAGGTTTGGGCTCTCAGATGGCGAAGCCACAGGACCCTGAATCCTCAGAGTGTTTATTATATACAGTCGAATGGGGAATCGGGGTTATTGGACACAACTGAATGAGGGAGTAGGGTTATTACAAACAGGTAAACAGGGAGGCAGGTTTAGCTTGGTAGAAGCAGTCTCTGTAGGGGAGAGGTCTTCAGGCTGTGAACATGGTGGTAGTTGGGGAAAAAAAGCATTTTGAATAAGTAACATGTTTCCATGGTGTTTGGCTGACTGTGTTGTATAAACATTAGAAGAGTGCTGTCAAGTAGGGTCGCCAAGTGGTTAGGGTCTGGGCTGGGTGTCTACCGGTTCTTGGCCTCTACTCCAAAGAACTGAAAATAAGATACGTTTGTGAAAGAAGCAGGATAGAGGTGATTGGGGTGAAGTGATCGTGCATAGGAGAGAGGGGGACACTGTGGGGATGACAGAGGGCCACGGGAGTGTCAGTGTGTACAGACACTGACTATTGTTCAGGGCTTCTCCGATGGGGGTTCAAGAGGAGGACTTCGGTTACTAACCGGGGTAGTTTGGGCTAGCCCTTATTTTGATTGGTAGGTTAAGTTATGTGATTATCTTGTTTACTGTGTAAGTCCCTTTTCATAGTGATTTTAATCATACGCATGCTCAATTACACATAAGCATCGGGTGAGTTAGCTCTCCCTAGAGCATTACCGGACGACAACATTTTTTGCACTACTCTGCACGCACTCAATACCAGTTCAGGCCAGATCAGCCTTTTGATTCTTTATACCCAGATACATTGGGAATACAGCTGCACCAAAGCTGCCTAAATATGACTGTCACCAGGGGTGGGGAAACTTGTATCACTGTTCAAAGATGAGAGGGAGAGTTATCTATTGTAGGTGTGTGTGTGTGTGTGGGGGGGCTCTGAGGAGGTTCTGAGGTTGTTAGGTGCAGTGTCTGAAGACAGGTGTGTGTACCCAGTATGTGTAGGTAAAGGAACTAGACTGCCAACCACCATTATTAAAGGATGGGTGTATATTTATAACCCCAAACCAAATGGAGTCCCAAGCTAAGCTTGCAAGCCTCATTAATGATGTGGGGTATTTTCTTGTTACTTTCTCTCTCTCTCTCTCTCTCTCTCTCTCTCTCTCTCTCTCTCTCTCTCTCTCCCTCTCTCTCTCTTTTTTTTGGTCCAAATTGGCTTCAAACCTGAAATCTTTCTGCCTTGGCCTCCCACTGTATAGTGCCTGACCCTGCTGCGACTCTTTTATGGAATTTTGATAAATGTATATTAATGTATCTTATTGTTTCTTGTGTAGGTCACTGGGTTCCATGGTTCTTGAAATGGCTTTGATACAACACTTCTCAAAGCATTGCTTTTTTTTTTTTTAATGCAGAAATACAATTGCTGATTTATTATTTTTTTTTCTGCTCACATTGGCTTTTATTTATGTAACTCTCTTCACACCATTCTCGTGTTCATGGCATCAACCAGGCGCATGTGCAGTGCAGCCTGGCTATTGTCAGTGCAGCATTTACTCATGCCTGGCTATTGCCGACTGAGGGTATCTGGGCCGGTGAGGAATGCCTAACGGGTCCATCAAGTCTTTGAGTGTTCAGTCATTAGCTTGAAATGGAGTTTATTTCTCGAGTTCAGACTTTACTTTTAGTTGTAGTCCTTTACTCCTCTTCATGATGTAACAGGCAATCCAGTCTATACTGTGGCCTTCTATGCAGCTCCTTCTGATTTACTTAACCTGCATATAGCATAACATACATTCAGAATGACAGTGGGAGCCGCTATATACGCCCGGCCTTTAATCCCAGCACTTGGAAGGCAGAGGCAGGCAGAACTCTAGGTTTGAGACCAGCCTGTCTACACATCAAATTCCAGGACGGCCAGGACTATACAGAGAACTCTTTGCCCCCTCCCCTGCCCCCAAAAGAAATTGCTACATGTGTGTAACAAGACTAAAGCACTGGGTATTGATTATTGTCATTTGAACCAACCCCACACATCTGAGCTCTCTGCTACTATGTGAGGTTTCAGCTCCATCTTCATGGAGAATGAAGCTAGCCAGCTAGGGCTACATTACAGCAATTGGACACAGAGTTTCCTACTAGGGATTTGAATCTAATAGGACAAAAGAGTAAGAAGTAATATAGAATTCATTTCACTGCTATCTGTAATGCCTTGAGTCCAGTGTTGGCTCACGGAAGCATTGTCTTGTCTTGTTTTGTTTTTGTTTTGTTTTTGTTTTCTTTGTGTAATGGTCCTGGCTGTCCTGGAACTCACTCTTTCTCTCCCCCCCCCCCTCTCTGTAGACCAGGCTGACCTTGAACTCACAGAGATCCACCTGCCTTTGCTTACTGAGTGCTGTGACTAAAGGCGCGTGCCACCACACCCTGATATGCTGCCTTTTTATAAGTCAGAGTCTTCATTTTTCCTCTGGGATCCAGGAAATCTTTCCAATGACATTTATCTTTTCCTTTGTGACTCTGAATTTGCACTGTTTGGCCCAGACCACTTTTATCACATAGTTTACCAAGCTTCTTGGACAATGAGAAAATCAAGTGACAAGTGTTTTGTGGGGAAGTGCTTTTAGGGGCTGCAGATGTTGTAGTCAGAATTCATGGTCCTGGGCGTTTTGATCGAGTCTTGCTGGAATTTGATGTATTTCTTTGAATTGTGTTGCGGTTTGTTCTGCTCCATAGCTGAGTTCAGTTAAATCCCAGTATCTAGAACTGCTCACATTGTGAAGAAATACAACATACAGGTCAAATCAGTTCTGACTATTCTTTAATTGTAAGATAAAGAGCTAGACTGTTTTCACCCTCTGAATCCTAAACCTGTTTTACTATGTAATTGCAATATGTACTTTGATAATATCTTTTTGAAGATCTTTTTTAAAATCAACTTTTTTTACCTATAAAAATATAACACACCTTCATGTATCCTTTATCACACAACTTTCAACATTTTTGCCAACCTTATTTTATCGATAATCACCTCCCTCCATCTAAAATGTTTTACAAAAGACCAAAAACCTTGCCAACGTACTCACGAACATTCTTTGTTGATTGAAAACAAGGTCTGGCCACGTCTCGATGTCAGAACTTCACCTAGTTCTCACTATCATGAAAACTGTCGTCGAAGTGACTCTAAAATTAAAACGGACCTCGGAAGCTGATTAAAATTTTGATTTGTTTATTCTATGTGTATGAGGGTTTTGCCTACACATATATATGTGCACCCTGTGTGCGCCCTTGTGTACCAGAAGAAGACATTTGGTCTCTTGGAACTGGAGTTAATGAATGGTTTTGAGCTACCGTTTTGGGTTTTGGGCTCTGCAAACCAAAGCTGGTCCTCTACAAAACAACAAGTGCTCCTAACCACTGAGCCACCTCTCAGCGGTGGAAAGACCATTTAAGAGAATATTTATGTGGTGATTTGAGTAGCCATTTCTAATTGATCAGGCATTTTATTATGCTCCTTATAATCATCCCATCTATCTTTGTTTGAACAAGCGCAAGCCAGATTTTTGCAAAAGTGCTTTTAGTAGACATTCTTGCAAGGTGAATGGTTTATAGAGTAATTGCTTAGTCTTTTTTTTCTTTAGAAGAAATGCCAAAGTTCAAGGCTATTGACTCTCAATAACAAACTAATTTTAAGTACCAATTAATAGCAATTTCCATTTTTTTAAAAACAAAACTTTGATAAGCCTCAAGACTTGCCTATGTGGAGTAAGCAATTATTATTATTATTTTTTTAACTGCATTGCTTCTTGTCAGAACCCCGACAACATACTATGAAGATAATGAAATTGATCCTCTTTCAAAGACTCAGAAAGGGACCTGAGTGCGTCACACAGTCATATGTTTTTTAAAAACTTTACGAAGTAAGGTATTTCGACTTCATTCAGATAAGCCAGGCACAGTTTTCATCCTGATTTATATTCTGTCACCATTCCTCTGTATGTTGGTATTGCTGGAGAGACAGAAGGCATTTCGGGTTAGAACTCTAGGAAACTGAGGTTGGAACACATTTAATTTTGATGATAGAAATATGAAGGCACTTCCGTATAGGTGGTAGGGCCTTTGTCATAGGTCAGTTGTTGGTACAGGTCAGTTGTCCTTGGTTCCAGAGATTTACTCACTGTCCTGACATGGATTTATTTGATGTGTAGATGCTGCTGGTAGACATCACTTACTGATTAAAACTGCCTGAGTTCCTGATCACAGGGTGTGCATGGAAGAGGAGAAATTGGGAGTGGAAAGAATGGAGCCAGAGAGTTTGGAAAGATAGGTTTTCCAAGAATCATAGTTTCTACATGAAAAGATATTTGGTACATTTTTCCTTTACCTGGCAACAGTCTTAATCATACACATGACACTACCAACAATGAGCTGTGACCCAGAGAAGAACTGTTCAAATCAAAGTAAAGGTTAAGAATCACCCATGCTAAACAGCTCGTTTCTATAGAATAGATGACTTCAAAAGACCTGTGCCAGAGTAAAAACTGACTCAGCCATTCCCGACATTTCATTTTTATAGAAAACACCAGTACACATTATGTGTCAAGTTGATAGGGAAAGTATATTTTAAAATGCAGAAAAACACAGAGAGGTGCATGACTCAATGTCTTAATGCTATATGCAAATTTGATAAGGTTTATGGTAACTGTCACATTTAAGATATTTGGAATGTCATTCTCTTTGCTCATTTTTAGATCAATATATTTTATTGTACCTACTTTTGTATTGCTAATTTGTTCTCTTTAAAGTTTTAGTGTTTACGTGAATGCCTACCTGTCCCTTCTAGATGAACCATTCAGACATTTAGAATAAAGGTTTTCTCTTTGACCAGATCAACCAGAAAAATGCTTCTCCTATGTTATATACATTTGACACATCTATGTTATTAGGACAGCAACCACATTTTCTTTTACTAATGAAATATTTTAAGCAATTACAGTAGGAAATTAAACTCATGGAGGAGTCAGGGTTTCATTTGGTGCAACTAAAGTTTTGTTTTTCATTTTAGAAAGGTTTGAAAGGCAATGCACTTAGCTGGGCACAGTGGTGCACACCTTTAATCCTAGCACTTGGGAAACACAGTCAGGTGGATCTCTGTGAGCTGGAGGACAATTTCAGGACAACCAGGGCTACATACAGAGACCCTGTCTCAGAGAGAGAGTGAGAGAGAGAGAGAGAGAGAGAGAGAGAGAGAGAGAGAGAGAGAGAGAGAGATAGGAAGAGAGAGAGAGAGACAGAGAGACAGAGAGACACGGAGACACAGAGACACACAGAAAGAGACAGAGAGAGAACAAAAAACTCATTAACTAAAATTAATTGTTTGAGGAAGAGTGATTTGAGGTTGCCACAATCTTTATCTTAATACAAAGGATTCTAACTTTGGACTTGAGGTATATAAATTTCTAATTCCAGGTCTTGTGGGTCACTTCTGTAAGTAGGGTCTTGAAAACCATTTCTTGATACAGTTTAGAGAATGACCTCTTATTCTGGTTTTAGAAAGCTTACTTCATTACTTGAAGACAACTGGTCTACCTTGCTACTGGAATTGAGTCTATTTCTCTGCTTTCTGCATATTACAGATGGACAAATATTTGCCATTATGAAATTGCAACATCTATAGCAACCCTTTAGCTTATGGACTGCAGACTTCTAGAAAGACAGTTTATTTTTAAAAAGTTATATGACGCTGTTGTGATGAATATTTATCAAGTGGTCCTGAAATAGTATTAATGTTTCAAAAATACTTTAGGTGATACGAGGCAATAATATTAAAGATAGGCTTGAGATTCATAATGATTGTTTCCTGATATGGCATATGAGCTATGCATACAGTGCTCTTGGACCCAGATTCCCTAACATCTTTTTGAAAATCAGCATCTTTAATTTGGCCTATTTCCTATATAGTAAGTCTTACTTTGACAGTATTTAGATTAGCTAGAATATCCCATTTCTAACCCCAAACACAAACAATAACAGTAAAACTCATGCTAGGAGTAGTAATATGTTTTCTCCATTTAACATTTAATTGGCAAGTTGAGGTTTTCTTTTCTGAAAGTTGTGCGTTGGAGTTGCAAGCACAGCTATGCAGAGCCCTGTGTCCAGCATGCACAGGCCCTGGGTTTGGCCCCACACACTGCAAACCAAGTCTGTTCTTTCCATTACAGATTTTGATTCTGCCTGGTTTCTGTTTTCTCTGTTTGTATCAGCAGTCTAAAGCGACTGACTGATGTAATAATACTATTAGAGATAAATGTTGGTGCCTACTCCATGGTAAAGTAAATAAAACTCCATGTAACTCCATTAAGGCCACCCCAAATTACATGTTGATAGTGTCTGCTGCCTCAGCCAGACTGCAAGCCTGGACTGTGCTATGGGGTTGCTACGTTCATTCCACTTTATATTTTCCTGGTTCATCTGGTCCAGAGCATTGCATGTGGTGAGGGCTCCAAAATGTTTATGGGTTGGAAATAAACAAACACATTTAAAATAGGATTTGGAAAGCACTTCCTTCACAGATGCAGCAATGCTGGCTCTCAGTTGGCTCCCGCCAGGCCTCCCAGAGCTTCCTGCTGCACATGGCCTTACATTCAATGGAATTTCAGAGAGACAGACCAAGAGCAGGGGGCCTGGGTTTGGTCAGGCCTCAGGAAGGACAGGCATGGGTGGTTCCTCTAAACAAGAGCAGGATGGGGGCAGAGTGCTAGGAGAGCTGTGGCTTTCTGGTCAGGACCTATCGCTTCAGGGTGGGATGCTCATCCACTCTGGGCCTTATTGTTATAACTATAGATATAGGTACATGCTATGCTATGCTGTGTGCCTGGGGCCAGGCCAATGTTTCTCAAGTGTCACTGGGTTTCTGACTATGTTGGGTACCATAAGAGCATGCAGGCCTGGGTTCAACAGGTCTCCGGTGGGCCTCAAGACACTTTCCTTCAGTCAGTTTACTGATAATGAGAAGTCAGAACTTGCTTAGGTCATCTCTGTGCATCTAAATACTGTACGTTAAAGAGATCCTACACTCGCTGTTGGCTGAAAGGAACTTAATGGCTCCATGTTTGGTAGCCATATCATACAGATTCCAGTGCAGAACCCAGCCCTCAGAGAAGAAATAAGAAACGTTTTACTTCTTCTTTTTTCTTTTTACTTTGAGAAGAATTCCTAAATTTTACTTTTATAAAAATAAAAACAAAGCAAAACTGAAGCACCCATTGGTGGATTAAGAACATAGGGTTAGAGGACACACGGTGAGAGAGGGTGTCCCTGTGAGTGCCTCAGGACTCTCTGCAACCTTAATGGTCCTGGGGTCAGGTGTCAGAGAATTTCAGAAGTTGGGCTGTTATTTAAGTTACCTGTTATTCTAAGTTACCAAGTGTTGTGATTTCTGTAGGAATGGCCACTGTAAGCTCATACATTTGAATGCTTAGCCACCAGGGAGTGGAACTGTTTGAAAAGGTTAGGATTAGGAGGTGTGGCCTTGTTGAAGAAGTTGTGTCCCTGGGGGTGTGTGCTTTGAGGTTTCAAAAGCCTGTGCCAGGCCCAGTTTTACTCTCTGCCTGAAGGTCAGGATGTAGCCTTCAATTGCTGGTCCAACTCTTGCCTGCATGCTGCCATGCTTCCTGCCATGATGATAATGGACTAAACCTCTGAAACTGTAAGCCAGCCCCAACTAAATGCCTTCTTTTATAAGAGTTGTCTTGGTCATGGTGTCTCTTCACAGCAATAGAACACTGACCAAGATACCAAGAGAGCACAGCTAATTTTAGGTGTAAGTAGCATCAGGAAAAATGTAAAATTATAGCCAGGCATAGTGGCACATACCTTTAATCCCAGCACTCAGGAGGCAGAGGCAGGCAGACATCTGTGAGTTCAAGACCAGGTTGGACTACATAGTGAGTTCTAGGATACCCAGAGTTGAGACCCTGTCTCAAAAAGTCAAAATGTAAAAATTAAAATTACTGTAGAAATCTGAGAGTAGGTTATATTTCCTGGACAATTGACACACATGGAATCCCTTTCTGACCTCAAGAGTTTGGTTTTCTTGATTGAGCTCTTCAGTTTTCAGAGTCAAAGGATACATTCATTTTCTAGAACACTGACAGGTCTTCAGGAATCCAGGCAAAGAACATGCCTGGGTGAAGTTCACAAATCTGTGTAGGTTGTGGCCTCTTGCTCACCCAGTGGATTAGAATTGACCCTGTCCCTTTCTAACATAGTGCTAGACTGAACCTGTGTTAAGATGAACATGAAATTGGGAGAAGGTAGGGTTGAATCTTGTCTTAAGGAGATCCTACCAAAGAAGGAAGAATTTTGCTGTCAGCTGGTTTTCTTTCTACTACAAACCACCCGCAAACCTGCTTGGTGGGATTCACACCACTCAAGTGTTTTCTCTCCCTTGACAGGACTCAGGCTCCCATCTTCCTCTGCCCTTACAAGATGAATGGGAGCCTGGGAACCCAGTAAAAGCCATGCAGTTGCAAGTCCAGTTGCGACATCTGGGGACTGGGGAGGCGTGTTGGCCTAAAGCTTGGAAAACTGTTGTGACATCCTTGCTCTCACAATAGGTGGCCTTTTAGCTCCCCTGGGGACTGAAGTACCACCCAAGCTGACAACTGTGAAAGCAGAAGAGACCATGAATCAAGGAAATGTCCAGACCAGGGGCTCAAAGCTTTAAAAAAAAATGTGGGCTAAGAAATCAGTACCAGAAGATCACAGGCCTGTGATGCCTCCAGGACTTTGTCCTCATGAATTTCTCCAGCTTTGATCTCAGTTTCGAGAGCTCTGGAACCTTAGGGTCTCACTCACACCGAGCTTTAACCCTACCCCATAACAATGCATTTTCTCAGGTCTTGTGTGAGACCTAGTGGTTAATGTCCAGAGGTGGAATCTGAAAAATCCATTTCTTTTTCTGTTTCTTCTACCCCCATCTTCCTTCCTTCCTTCCCTCCTCCCTTCCTTCCTTCCTTCCTTTCATTTCTTTTCCTCTTTCCCCTCTTTTTCTTTCTTCTCTTGCTTTCTTTTGTATTCTTTAAAAAAGTTCTTCTTAGCTGAATGTGATATCAGTCACCTGAGATGCTGAACTAGAACGGCTGCCATGAATTTGAAGCCAGCCTGGTCTACATAACAAGCCCGAGGCCAGCCTTAGGATACAGATGCCTTGTGCTGGCCGTGTCAGAAGACTATGGGTGTGTGTTTGTAAATGCTGTGAGTTTTCAATTGTGTTCTTCGCTTCTCAGGGCCTGGTGGGCCAGGCTTTGATTCTTGTCACAGAATTCCTGGCAACTCCGCTTCCAGAGAACTCAAGGTTGCCCAGGGGAGGAAGTCCAGACCGGGATCATGGGATAGCCCGGCAGAGGAAGAGGAGCCAGAATAGAGGGGCTGCAACAGAGATTCGAGCACCACTGATCTCTGTGCAGGTGCTGCAGAGAGTCAGAGGAGGCAGGAAGCTCTTCTCAGCACCAGTGAGAGAAGCTGGTAAATGGAGGGGGGACTGGGACACTTCCGGGGAAGGAAACTGGTTCTGATCTGGCTATTGGCGGGCTAGTTCCATTCATGTTCTTTCCCTCCATCCACAAAAGAAAAACAATAGCCTGAATCATTCATCTCTGCATAGGTGAAGGTATTGACATGGGTACCTTGGTGGAGAGAAAACACTCAGAACCCATATCTTCTGCTTTTTCTTTGAAATCTCGTTGTAAACTTTGGACTGAGCACACAAGGCCAGCGCTTTATGCTAAAATTATTTTTGGTGTCACAGACATCGACCTTCATATAAAATAGCCTTGCTTAGTTTCCTCTAGGTTTTCCACACATGCACCCTTCCCTTTGTTCGGCCCAGTTCATTTGATGTTCAGTTTCTAGGTAAGTCAGTTTTATAGCTGTGCTGTGTGCAGCCGGCATGGCTGTCCCAGAGCTGGGCCTTTGATGTAGAAATCTGTGAGGGTCTCATTGGTATGTATGTGTGTGTGTGTGCGTGTGTACTGATTTCATCCTTTCTCAGTTGAGATTCTTTAGTTTTATTTGTTTAACTTATTTACTCTGTGATGTAGTGCAGATGTTAAATAGCTCCCAAAAGCCATGGGTTGAAGGCTTGGTCCTTGGGATGGTGCCTTTGGGTGGTGGGGGTAGGTTGAAGAAGTTGAGAGTAGTCAAAGGTCTTCCAGTGACTTGTAGGCATGCCCCGGACAGAGACAGTGAGGCCCAAGTCTCCCTTGGTTTCTTTCATCTTCTGGCTATGAGGCAAACATCTCGGTTCCTCCACGTACTCCTGATTTGATGTGATGTTCTGTTTGCAAACCAATCTTCTAAATTCCTGAGCTAAAATAATTCCTTTTCTTTTTTTATAAATGAGTTTCTCACGGGTATTTGTTATGGTAACAAAAAGCTAGCTAATTAACAGTGACCCCTGTACCATGATATTCTTAAGGGCGCAGTAGTGGCATATATACCTTTGTAGTAACCAACAACTCTCTAATTGGATGTAAGGCCAGCTCAACAAGGGGGAATCATGCCCTGCACTGGAAACATAGCCAGCTACCCTGGGCCAGTGAAGTCATGGATCTTGGAGGAGATCCTACAATTGCCACAAGCCTAATTCCTAACTACATTCTAAATATGTGTCCTTATGTCCACAGGCCCGTGTAGCTCTCCACCCTCATTAAAAGAAGCATCTCTTTCAACAGAGACCAAAACAGAATACTAGAGAATGGATCAAAATGCAGAGTACAAGTGACCATATGGGGTCCAGCTCCAAGTGGAGCCCAGCTCCAGCTGATACATAGTACTCAAGTCTCAGGGCTCATTGAGGAAAGATAAGAGGCAGCAAACAGGAAGTTTGCTATGGGATTCGTCTCCTGGAAACACCAGAGAGGCTACACCCATCACCATGGCTTCCTAAGCAAGACCTGAACAAGGACACTACCATGGGAGGGGGAAGGCCAACAGGGACTTGATAAAGACAACTAAGGAATTCTGAGAGTGGGAGAAATAGTCTTCTCCAGGGGACAAATTCCAGAACTGGTTATGCAATACCAGTGGTCAGCCCTGAAATCTTATACCTACTATTAACAGTTATGGGCTAAACGGGTTGTAGTTTAATATGTAGAAACACACACACATGCACATGCATACACACACACACACACATGCACATGCATGCATGCACACACACACATGCACATGCATGCATGCACACACACACACAGGTTAAAGAAGAAATCGAGGACACGATTTTGAGAGAGAGCAAAGCTGGATGTCCACATGAAGGGTTTGAGGAGGGAAAGGAAAACGATGTAACTGTATTTTAATCTCAAAAAAAAAAATACTTGTTTTCTGAGTGAAGAAAAGCTCACTAATGTGGTCAAGACAGATCTTTTTTTCATTTATTGACATTTCTACCAGAAGTGAAAAGCATTGGGGAGGAGATGGGGGGAGGGGGCTCAAATATTTGCTCCCAGGTTTGCTACCTCTTTTTAAATATTGTTTACCAGCTTAGAGAAGAAGGCAGAACGACACTAATTCATAATGGCTATTTCTAAACCTTTACAACTGGCATTGCCGTCTTCTTTTTTTTTTTAATGGGGTTAAATTCTCCCCTGCTGAAAGGTTTTGATATGACTCAAATTCCCCAGGACCTCATTTGGGTCCCCAGGGCATCCGAGTTCTTAATGTACCTTTGAACCTGAACACCCGCTTATTGTCTCCAGACCCTGAGCCATCGTGAGCAGGCTGCGCGACCCCACTCGACTGCCAACAGTGGCGGATGGATGCTGTATTGGTGGCCTATTGTTCTAGCCTGGCAGACCCTGGAAGACATTTGGAACATGTTTTTTAAGTTTGAGGTTTTTAAAGGGAGTATTTACAAGGTCAGCTGTTTAATGTTTCTTTCACTAATTAAACTAATCCCTTGCAGTCTGCCTCTCCTTTGTGTTTTATATTTATTGTGATCTATACAACGTAGAGAAAATATATAAAGCCTTGACCACGGTAAGAAAGACATAATAACTCACTAAATAACTGCATGATTACCTACATTTTTGCCAGGCTCAGTTTAGCCTCATGGTCCCCTTGGCTCGTCTTCATTTTGATTTGAAGGCTCCCGGGTTTGTGCCTTTGGGGCACCAGCAATTAATAAGTCTTTGTTCCCAGTGGGCCTTCCATACCCCAGGCCCACCCCCCTGAGTGATGTACTGGTCTAGGGGTTTTATTTTCCTATCCCCTTTGGGGCCTTGTGGTCTCTGTTGAATTTCAGGCCTTGGATTACTGGCTACAGTGGGTGGCCCAGCCTGCTTCCTTTGCCCAAGGGCTATAGAGCCGTGAGCAAAGACACGTCTGGAGGCAGCTCAGAGTGCCCACCAGCTGGGCTCTGGAGTGCAGTTCCACCCCAGGTTAGACCATTCCTGGAAAGATAATATCCAGAATCTGTGGGACTAATGAGGCCCTCTGGTTTTCCCTGGAGATGTTTGCATGCAACTGTTCAAGTGGAATCTTTCAACCATTCGAACTCCTTGGATGGGGAAGCCGTGTGCAGATGATTTAACTTAATGACTCAGTCCAGCTGAATGGTAATGTGCCCCGAGAAGGTTTGAAAGGGGAAGAGCAGAGAGAGGAAAGCTGGTTTCCCATCTGACTCAAACCGTTTTCCATTCGTGGTGGGGAGAGAGGCAGCTCCGAGACTCCTGGCAGAATGAGAGCAGGAGGCACCCTGCTACTCCACTTTACGATGTTTGGCAAGGGAAGCAGGTTAAGTCAGTTGAATCTGTTTACTTGGCTCTTCCAGGTTTGCTGTGTAGATGGGGCCCGAGCTGGGGGATGATGGGAATGGGATAAAGCTGGGCTAAGGTGGCTCGCTTTATAAGCAGAACCAGCGACACCTGGAGTGTAAGTTGTTCGTTAGTGACCTGAGGGTAACTTGAACATTCTGCAGATGAAGACACAAAGAAGCCTCTGCCTCACAGGCTGTTATGGAGTGGCTCTGCCTGGCATCACCTTGGCTCAGTCCCTATTTATTATCTACCAGCAATGTGACTTTGGGCAAGTCATGCACTCTGTCTGTCTGTGTCTATGTCTGTCTGTCTGTCTGTCTCTCTCACACACACACACACATACACACACACACACCCCCTCTGAATTCCCTACCTCAGAAAACCTAGATATGGCTGCTCTTTACACTCCCATGACAGCACAGGAATGCACTGAGGAAAAATGTGTTCTTCAGCATCCAGAAAGCATTGTTGCAGCTAGAACGCGCCAGTAGCAAGAGGAGAGAATATGCCATCAGGAAACCCTGCCCTTCTCAGACCTATTCCAAGGTGGCAAGATTAGGGCATCATTGGCAAAGATGACCTAGGAGTGAGTCACGTGCAGTAGAGTCGTAGGCACCTCCCATGACGTTTGTACCACAGTAGGACCAACCCCATGGTGTCTTAGCAGTGGAAACAAGCACAGGGAACTACAGGGAGAAGGTGTGGAGGGGACAATAGCATTCTTGATACCAACTCATCATGTTCTGGCTAGGTCCTTACCTCCCTCCATTGTTAGTCTTCAGGTATAGTCCTCAACTTCTCTCCAGGAAGGCATCTCAGCACAACTATATTTCAGTGCTCCACCCCCAGCTCGGGCCCCATCTACACAGCATGCCTGGCAGAGCCATCTATGGACTCCCTCCCAATTCTTGTCTGAGTTTTATAGAGGCAGAGTGCTGCAGGAGGAAATGAAGGTTCAGTCCATTTATAAACTGTCCACTGTAGCCTCCAGTGTTCCTTAGGATCATCTAGGAAAAGAAAATGAGGAGGAGAGAACCATGCCATGTGGCTGCTTATTGTAGCTGATTGAGTCAGATGAACAACTGCTATTTAGAATGCAAAGTTCCCAAGAGGTCTGTGAACTTTTCTTTTGATATTCCAGGAACACATGTTGAAATGCAACCTGTCCTAGTTAGCATTTCATTGCTGTGAAGAGACACCAGGACCGTGGCAACTCTTATAAAGGAAAGCATTTAATTGGGGCTTACAGTTTCAGAGGTTCAGTCCATTATTGTCATGGCAGCCTGCACGAAGCCATGGTGCCAAGAAAGAACTGAGAGTTCTACACAAGGACCGTGTCCCACACTAGGTGTAGCTTGAGCATATATGATCTCAAAGCCCACCTTCACAGTGACACACTTCCTCCAACCAGGCCACACCTCCTATTAGTGCCACTCCCTATGGAAAAACATTCAAACACATGAATCTATGTAGCCATTGCTAGTCAAACCACCACAACCTTTGTACCTTCTTTGAGGATAGAAGCTCCCGTTTTGATTTCTAAGAACACCGTAGATCATGCTATTCATAATTATTCAGACTTGTTTAATGTATTCTACTTCTTCAGAATTCTTCATTAGGAAGAGAGGGATTGTTTTTGTTGTCTCAGTACTGTGTATATCATCAGATAAACTAGGCAGTGATCAGCAAGGCCAAGGACAGTAAAAGCGTGGTTCTCAATCTTCCCACAGATCTGCCCATTTGTAAAAGGGTTAGTTCTGATTTTGATGCTCTGAGAATTGCCATGGGTGAGTCCCAAAAGCAGCGCCCCACTGCTCCTGCTGGCAAGTGGCCTCTCTACTGCTCAGCTGTTGGTCTGAAGCTCCCACACTCACCTGTTTCTGGTGTTACTCACTGCTGTACTGTACGTCTTGATGAAGGAAAAGACGCAAGCAGAAGGAAATCAGAGCTATTCAGCTATGCAAGACCTTTTATTCTTGGTGATTTTGTCTTGTCCCCCCCACCCCCTAGTTGTGATTACAACCAAATAAACAAACATAGGGACCCCGTGTTACTAATGGAGGATACTCATGTAACATGGTGATCCTGGTTTTTATATAATCCCATAGTTTCATTGAGCTTAAGATGCTTTTCCCTTTTGATTTCATTCCTTAATTGCTGGTAGCATAGAAATGAGAATGCCCATGATATGGGCTTTGCTAACTAACAGCTACTGTTGGCACACATATCTGGATCTTTATGAGAGAGTTTGTTGGGAAAGACGTGTGTCAGGATGCATAGGGCTACTCTATGTGGGTGAAATGGATGTCTCTGGAACTAGTGTTCCATTATCAGTGTATGAGAGAGATCTGGAGGGAGACATTGGTCAAGTCACCAAGAACAAACATGGATGCACAGAACATTTCAGGAAGTGACAACTAATCCCACTTGGTTATCAAAGACTTTTTGCCAATGGTCTGTTTTCTTTTCTGTCACCGTAATAACGCACTCGGACCATAAGCAACTTGGGGGAGGGAAGGGGTTGTTTGGCTTACATTTCCAGGTCACAGTCTGCTGTTGAGAGATGTTAGCAAGAACTTTAAGCAGAATCCATGCTATCTATTCCACACATTAGCACATGCTCTGATAGCTTCCTCCAACAGCCCTGGACCATCTACTTGTACAATGACTTGGACCAATGACAAGGACCAAGCTCTCCTGTATCAATTAATAATCAAGATAATCCCCCGTAGATATACCCTCAGGCCAATCCCATCTAGGAAATTCCTCAGTTGAGGTTCTGCATCAGGTAACTTCATGCTGTGTCAGTTGACAGTTAAACGTTAACTAAGATAACCAAGTGCTTTGTACTCATTCTTGATGAAGTACTTAAGAGGACTCTTCGACTTCTAGCTTTTCTGTTATGGATGATATCTGTGATAATTCACTAGCTTTAACTGTGAACTTGACACAACTTAGAATCACATGGGAAGTGGGGTATAAATGAAAAAGTGTCTCCATTGGGCTGGTCTGTGGGCATGTGTCTGGGGGATTGTTTGAATTAAGATAATTGATTTTAGAAGATCCAGCCCATTGTGGGTGGTACCAATCCCTAGGCAGGGGTGCTGGTTGTATAAGGCTGGAGAAATTGAGCAGACTAGACGCAAGCCAGCAAGGATGTATGCATTCATTCCTCTCTGCCCCTAGGGATGTGGAATGACTAGCTGTTAGAAGCTCCTGGCTTGATTTTCTCACGATTATGGGCTATAACCTAGAGGTGTTAGCTGAAATGAACCCCTTTCTCCTCTAAGGTGCTTTTGGTCAGGATATCTGAAATTAAATGAGAGCACACTCCTTGTCTTAAGGATAACACCCGTGATGAGTAATCTTGATTGTCATGTGACAAGATTTAGAATCACCCAGGAGATAGACATTTGGGTATGTCTATGAGGGTTTGTCTAGAGGGCCTTAACTGAGGAGGGAAGTCCTACTCTGAATGTGAATAGGACTTGTCCATGGGCTAGGATCCTAGGCTGAATAAAAAGGACAAAGCAAGCTTAGCACCAGCTTTCATCCTTCTGACTCCAGACTGTATGTGCAATGTGATGAGCTGCCTAGGGATTGGTACCACCCACACTGGGCTGTGTCTTTTAAGTTCAACCCAGCTACCACACCTTCCCTAACATGATGGACTATGCCCTGAAACTGTGAGCTGAAATAAACCCTTTTCCTTAACTTGCTTATGACAGGTATCTCATCCCAATAGTAAAAAAATCAACTAATGCAATACTCTTCCTAGGTGGTTTAGAATGGGACATGGGGAGGCCCTTACCTTAAGGAGCAAGGGACTGGTCCTCCTCATTCAATTATTTTCCAGCCATGACCTTGCCACTTAACCTTTCAGAGCCTTAGGGTTGTTTTTTTTTTGTTGTTTCTTTTTTTTTTTTTTTTTTTTGCCTTGATCCCTTCACAGAGTGGCTTCGACCATAAACTAAGCAAAGCAACTTGAAAAGTTAGTTAAGCGTGATGTGACAGGAAGGTCTGCTTAGGCTTTTTAACTTTCTTTATAATTTTATAAGAGGTAAATTATTGTTGGCATGAAAATGGAATCTATAAGGTATACTTTTTTATATTGTTCAAATAATGTTGCTAATGGAATCATATATTTTAGAGTACTTTCATCAATATGACAAAGACATCTCATATTGGCTTGACTTAACTCTTTGCTATTATCAAGTAGGTAGGTACATCTTATAACTGCTCTGCACCAAATCGGTGGCTTTAAAATTGGTGGCCAAAGTGAATGGAAACTCAAAACCCTGGCTGCTTCGCACCATTTAACCTTACATCATTGTCTCCCTCGCGAAGAACCAAAATTATGATCACATTGCTACGAGTGATTTCAACTACTCAGAATTATATCACAAAATCTACTCACTCAGATCACTTCCTAGGAACATAGGAGAGTCAATTTTGTCTTAGTTCATGGCATTCGAAACTTCTTTGTACAAGTGACTTGTAGGTCATAACACTGTAATTTTCAGAGCCTTTTACAGACGTGGCTTTACTCCATGTTTGCATGGGCAAAGCCTCCTGTATTCTTTCTTTCCTCCTAGCGTAGGCGATAAGATGCTGGTGATTCAAAAAGCCCCAATAGAAGCCGACACCGAGGCCAACGTTATCTGAAACTTCACCGTCTCGCCAGCTTCCCATTCAGCCCATACCTGCTCTCCTGCAGCTACTGTTGTGCTCGAATGCTTGATTTTGTGTTTATTTGATAGGGGTCTTTTTTATTTCCCATTGATGCTCCGTAGAGAGGAGGGACCAGTCTATGTTTGACTACCTTTTGTGTGTATCATGTGTACATACTCGTGTGTGTATGTGTGTGAGGGTGTGTATGTGTGTGAGGGCGTGTGTGTGTGTGTGTCTATGTTGAATATCTTGTTTTTGTTTTTTAGGTGTTTTGTTTTGTCCTGTCTTGTCTTTGTATTTTGTTTCCAAGACAAACAAAATTTGTCTAGGTAGCCCTGGCTGTCCTAGAACTCTGTAGTCCAGGCTGGACTTGAACTCACAGAGATTCACCTCTGAATGCTGGGATTTAAGGTGTTGAATGTCTTCCTCAGTTGCTCACCACCTTACTTTTTTGGGGGGGGCAGGGGGGGCAGAGTCTCTCACTAAACCTGGATCTCACTGATTCAGCTAGACTAGTTGGCATGTCCTTTGCTCACACGTCCCTGGTCCTGGGATTAGAGGTGCACCCTGCAGCCCTTCCCGGCTTTTTCCCATGGGTACGAGGGCTCAAACTCAGGTTCTCATGTTTACACGAGAAGCACACTACCCACTGAGCCATTTCTTCGGCCCTAATCTCCCTTCTCTACCCCTACCTGTTCACAGCGAGAGCAATACGAGCAGCCTTAGTAAGGCTTGGCTAGATGAACAAAGCCGCTTGTGGCACTACAGAGTCCACCGTTTTGAGGCGTCTGCTAGAGGTTTCTTTGTGGCCTCAGCATTACCAACAACAGTATTCCCCCTAAGTAGCTGTTTTTGTCTTACCCCGTGGATACTGCTGTCCATCTGACTATTATTTTCTTGACCTGCTTGGCTGCTAGGAAGCCTTGGACCAAATTTTAACAGATGCGGAGAGCTTCCTAGTATATGCTTTGAGTGTGGGCTACTTTGCCGTTTGTGATTTCTGTCTTTTCTTATTCTTCTCTAGCATCCTTGTAAATATCCGTGCTTCAAGGTGTACACAGGCTTTGCGACTGCCTTAGTACCTCTGACTGCAGGGCAGGTTAGGAAAAGAAAACAGTTCTCAGAGTAACTGCCATCAGCGTAGATCTTACTTACTTTCCTATTGCTCTGAAGTGACTCCATGATCCAGGCAACTTGTAAATGAAAGCCTTTAACCAGGGTGTGCTTACAGTGTCAGAGGGTGAGTCTATGACTATCAAGGTTGAGAACATGGCGGCAAGCAGGCAGTTATGACACTGGATCAGTAGCTAAGAGCTTATATCTTAAGAGTTGGAAGCCGGGGTCAGGTTGGGGGTTGGGACTGACAAGGGCTTTTGAACTCTGGAAGCCTACCACCAGTGACACACCTCCTCAGGCAATGTTACACAACCAAATCCTCCCAAAAGCAGGCCCATCAACTAAGGACCAAGCACTCAAACATGAGTTTATGGGGCCATTATCATTTAAGCAACCACAATATATTTCTGGTGTGTGGTGTGTGTGTGTGTGTGTGTGTGTGTGTGTATGTTGTTGTTGTTGTTGTTTAATTTCAGGGTGAAGTCGTGTTAAGTATTGATGTCTGGTGGTTAAGATGGTCTTAACAAAAAAGAACCGATGGGGACTTTTGGATTCTGAAGACTGTAAGGTCCTACAATGACATGAAGTGTAGACCTACATTTAGACCTACTTTCACATCCTGTTGAGACTGTGAGGAGAGAGAGAGAGAGAGAGAGTAGCCCAGTAGAACCTTTATAGAAAGGTAGCTTCACTTCTCTAAGAGTCTGCTTGGGTAGGTCTTTACTTCTGGGATTGACTAAAGGTAGGGCTACCACTGACTTGCCACACACAGTGTGGCTTTCCTTCCCTTACTTAGAGTTGCCAAGGAAGGGAGAACTCATTTCCCATGCGGACATCTCGATCCAGGCTAGGCCTCATCAGACATTATTTTGGCTTGAGAACTACCGCCTGACTCACGCACACAGTCCCTGAATTAAAGCTTAGGAATTTAGTCCCAGCCGCAGCTTTCTCTGAGCTGAAGTGACTGAATTTGTTGCACCAGCAGCTGCAGCAGCGACCTTGTGCCTTCTCTCTGTGTGTGTCTGAGACTTTCATGACCTCCCCCCCTCCGTTGGGGGAGGGGGTCTTTGTTTATGCATGAAGCACCACTTTCAGTTCGAGTCATGATTATGTGACTTTTGGTATTTGCCCTGTCCTCACTCTGGGCCAACACAAATATGTTATCACACTGGACCTTCCTTAGCATAAGAATGACTTTGGAAGGCCCCAAGATTTTCTAATAAACAATAATGAGGGAAATGAGAGCACCTGCAAAAGGAAGGAAAGCCTCCAACTGCAGATTGCGAGATAAGACGTAACAAAGCCAACCGCGGTCTTGTGAAGCGCTGGTCTCGTCCAAGAATGTGGAATGCTAGAAGCACTTGTGTGGAATTCCCTGTAGCCAGCTTGTTCCAACACAAGCAGTAGGAACCAGCCAACCCGGGAGTGTTGTCTGCCTCACTGTCACTGAATGAACCCTCAGACATCCAGTAAGGGAGCCTCTGCCAGACACCCCACCCATGAAGGAGAGAGGGGACAAGTTCCTGGCACCTTAAACTTGGTATTAAACTCGAGTGGGTAATAGTGGGAAGGGCCACTCCCAACCATCCTCTCTCATGCTCCAACCATGATCCCTCTCAACCCAAAGCAACCCACACGTGAACAGCCACAGCCTGGCTGTCAGAGGCCTACTTCTGAAGCTTGTCGCTGGGTCTGGGGAGAAAGAGGGTCCCTCTCTTTTCAACTGTACAGACTTTACTTGCACTTTAGTATTTAATGTCCTCTCTTTTATCTTCCGAAAATAATCCAGCCAGACTAGGGGCTCTCCAAATTGCCTTGATTGCCTAAATTTTATTTCTCTATTCCTAAGGAAATTTAAGCTTTTCCTAAAAGCCTCGTCTGACACTCTGTCTCTCCTTCCAATCCCTGAGAAAACAACTTGTTCAGCAGCTTGGATGAGGTTTAAGGTAGAACACTGCCCTGAGTGTGTAAGGTGGGGACTTGAATCTACTCTGGGGCATGAGGTGGGCTGGGAGCATGCTCCGGGCTTACATTTCCGGGTCACAGGTCACAGTGTGCCGGGTCAGATCCAACTGGGTTTATATGGACTTCCGTCTTCAGACATCTTAGGCAAGGTTCTTGCTTTCCTCATCCGAGGGAGAAGAGACAATTGCTCTCCTCTCCCCAGTTCTTCCGGTTTAGCTGTTCTTGTCTTCTTCCGCCATTGCCATCTCTCTTTGCTTCTGTGCCTGCCTCTGTTCCGCCATTTCCTGTTCCTTCACTGGGTAGGTAATGTTCACTTCACAGGGATCAAGGGTCTTACTACCTGAGTTTCTGTTTCCCCTGCCTTCTGTCTCCTTTTGTGACCCCCGAGGCAAGGTCGGAGGACCTGTGTCACTTGGCATGAAGACATTCGGCCAGTCTTTACAGGTTACATTAGAAGACCCCAGCTGCACCGGGCTGCTCGGAATGAGGAACACTTGGATTTCATTCTCCAAAATGAATGTAACAATATTCAGTCTTTTAAAACGTCAACCTGGGCTTAAGCAGCGGTGGCTTTCGATTCACTAGCATCTTAGAATGGGCTCGCCTTAGGGACTCTTCTCTCTGGTATCATTGAGGAAAGACTGGGGATTAGAAAGGGGGAAGTGGAAACAAAGAGGAGAGAGAGAGAGAGAGAGAGAGAGAGAGAGAGAGAGAGAGAGAGAGAGAGAGAGAGAGAGAGAGAGAGAGAGTGTAAACGTGTGGTTGGCAGCCGATAAGTTATATTTTAGGAGAGGGTTTTCTCAGGTTTTTGAAAGTCAAGCTCTGCCCCCAATCATGAAGAAGCCAACAGAGGTAAATAAGGCCAGAGTTTCTTACCAATGCAGTTGCCGATTTTCGGCGGGGGGGGGGGGGGGGGGGGGGAGCAGAATGACTCAGGAGGAGTGTGGTGTTCTGAAAGGGGAGGGGGAACTGAGTTTTGGGGATAAGTTAGGGACTAGGACGAGGGACACAGGGTGGAGGAGACAAGACCACTGAAATGAGCAGGAAAGGGAAAATTACTGCATTGTAGGGGAACAGAGATCTGACATGAGCATTAAGCCGCGTGGTGATGTCATTCTTAACAAACGTCTTCTTGCACCTGTAAGTGCTTAACCTCTGCCGAGGTGGACGGCAGTAATTCAGATGGGCATAGCCGCTGAGTGCAAATGGCTCTCTAGATTTCCCCATACGCCTTTTCTGTCTGAAACCATTGATAGCTGTGAAGAAAAGGGACGGGGGAACCCTCTCGCTCAAGGGTGTAGAAGACGCTTTGCTCGTCTCTAAGCCCTTTGATGAAAAGTTCTTTCAGGAAAACTTAACCTTACAAGGATTCCAAAAAGCCTGTCTTGCTTTTAAAACTTGCTACTCATGGAGATGACAACGTGAGGCTGCGCGGCACAAGTTCAAACCTGATTGGCTCCTGCCTTCCAGTGCTTTTTTTTTTTTACTCTGCGTAAAACAGGATGTATGTTCAAGTGATTTTTTTTTAAAAGGTTTATTTGTTTCTACTTAATGTACATGTTTGCCTGTGTGTGTGTCTGTGCACCACATTCGTGCTTGCTGCCCACAGAGGTCAGCAGAGGGGATCAGAAGCCCTGGAATTGGAATTATAGGTGGCTGTGAGCCCCTGTGTGAGTGATGGGAACTGAACCCCGGTCCTTTGCAACAGCAGCAAATGCTCTCAACCACAGAGCCATCTCTCCATCCAGGTTTGTTTGCTTTTAATCTTTTGAAAATACGTTTCTTAATGACAGTTAATATTTATTAATCCTATACGGTTGAGAAGAACCAAAGGACAGTTAGTATAGGTAGATCCTTTTTGTTTTTATTTTATTTTGCTTTGCTGCAATTTAAAAGGCACAGGCTCAGCTTTCTGGGTCACATCAATGAGACCACGTACAAGGGATTGTGTTTCTATGGAAAGGGGGGAAGAGGAAATGTAAGACCCGAGAATAGGTTAGACGTGGTCTTCTGACCATGACATGGTTGTTACGATCATACCCTCACGGCCACTGTGGTTGCCTGTGCGAGATCAAGACAGTCAACATTCAACCATGGCTGTGGGAAGGGTTCACTGGACTCCATCCCTATGTGAGAAGCTATTGGCAGTCGATGGCTGCTGGGGGAGGAAGGGTCATTTTTCTTTGCTGTGTGGCTGCTGACAGGTTGCTCTAGGAATGGTCTTGCATTCATGTGCATATAGGAAACACTAATTAAACTCTGAGGACTGGGGAGGAAGAGGAGGAAGGAGAAGACATGATGCTGGGTGGGGAGCACTGAAGGGGAGTACTGAAGGGTTATGATCAGATTTGGGATTTATAGATAAAAATTGAATAAATGAAATGGAGATAGAAAAGGAAAGTTTGTTCTCTTCCTGGTGACTCTATCTTTTTTTTTTTTTTCTTCCGGAGCTGGGGACCGAACCCAGGGCCTTGTGCTTGCTAGGCAAGCGCTCTACCACTGAGCCAAATCCCCAACCCCGTGACTCTATCTTGATAGAGGGTGGATCTTCCTCTATCGAGAGGAACATCCTTTCTCTTGGGTTTCACTTTCTGTTCTTTTTTTGCTTAGTATAGTGCTTCAGCTTGAACTCTGTTTACATTTGGTCCATTCTTGCCTTTAAAATCACCTGCTGAAATCTTGATATCCCACTCCCGCCCTTGATTTTTTTTTTTTTTTTCTCTTGAGACAAGGTTGTTCTAGATAGCCTGGGCTAGACCGAACCTCACTAAGGCCAGGCTGGCCTTAAACTTCTAAGTCTGTGGCTTCCCACCACCCAACAGAACATCACAATTCTAGTTGTGTGCCCACATACCCAGCTGGTTTGTTTCCCTTTGAGTGGAAACTGTTGGGCTCTTTCCCAATACTTAGAATAAAGACCGCTGTTCCTTTCCTGTCTCTCTGCAGCCCAGCGATGGCAGTCCCACACACTACAGTATAAGGTTGTCTGTGAGTCTTTATCCCATTCCTGGGGTGCAGCAGCGTAGTGCTTCTGTACAGTGTTCCACCTCCCCTTCATCTTTTTGTTCACCAGCTAGAATCTTACTCTCCCTTTGAGACAAGGTAGTCTCCAAACCATTCCTATTTCGTGTTGGCTTTTGTCTCTGTCCTAGTGCAGATTGAATTGAAAGGCTATCTATTCTAGGACAGCTTCCTCTAGGCCCCAAATGCTTTTTCTCACCCAGAAATTAAAAGAGTTACTGTCTGCAGGAGCCGGGGAGTTCTGTGAGCTTTGTGGAGCACTATGGGAATGACCTATTTGGATTCGAAGCTTTATCATTCCAACTCCATTATAGCATAGCCTGTTTACATTCGCGCACACTTCCAGCTTCCCTTATAAATTGTAGTTTCTCTTTGGGCAAGGATGTAGTCTTCCTTAGTTCAGAATCCCCAGGGTCCGGTCTAGAACTTGAAACAAACTAAATGCTTTACACGAGGGGAATGAGCCTGAGACAATGTCTGGAGCCGGGCCAGGACGTGACCTCTGATGAGCTCTGACACACGGTGGCAGGGCTTCTCAGCTCGATTGCCTGTCCTTGTTGAGCAGGAACTTAGCCATGTTGGGACACACGTTTACCACCATGTGGGGTAGAATCGGGGTGCCAAGGGTGTGGGGGTAATGCTAAAGGCATTTAATGGGTAGGGTCAGGAGCAGTGACGCTAAGGCTCAGGACAACCACACCCATGTGGAATTGTCTCGTCCCCAGTGATTTATAACCTCGGCAAGAAATGCTCTTCTCAGTGCTCGTGATTTGGGTGCCTGTCCTCTCCTTGGCTACCTTTTCCTCTGCATTCAGACTCTGGGGTCCTGAAGAGTTTGAAGAGGAACAGAAAAGGGCAGTTTCCTTTTGTTCTCCATATTACCTGCTTGGAGCAGCCTTGGGTTGCTCTTTACCTGGCCTTCCTAGGGGCAGGCACCAGTGGAGTTTATATAACCACAAGTGAGGGTTCCAGGTAGTGTGAAGATCCAATAGAACAGCGGGACCTGCAAGAGAGGACATGAGAGTCTCGACCCTTGACTCTGTCCCAAAGATATCAAAACACCCTTTGGTTGGAACATAGAAGAAAGGGGTTGCCAGTCTGCCCTGTTTATGTGGAACAAGCCAATCGTTTCCCCTACATGCGTGGCTGATTTTGTTTTATCTTCTGCAGCAATTATTCCTCTTTTTTCCCCACAGACCAACTAAACGTACTCTTTTTTTTTTTTTTATGATCTTTGTTTTGGCATTTTTTGTTGTTGTTGTTTCTTATGTTGCTGCATAATATCAAAATATTTTCTTCAAAGACAATTTCCTTTAAAAATAAAATGTTATCAGGAGAGAGACTATGTTCACAGCTGGTAGAGGCATGATTATATAATCACCGTATGGGGAATTAAAAAGCAATTTCAAAATGTAGCCCTAGCATCCAAAGAGAAAAATCAAAGGAAACATTCCAGTTTTTTTTTTTTTTTAAAGAGAAAAACTTTTAATCAAATGAAGTGTTTGAACTCTATTTGGGCTTTGTAAGTTTTGTTTTGTTTTTTGTTTTTTTGGCAACTTTCTGTATGTGCATGTTTTACTTGGTAAGGCTTTGAAAGAGATTATCTTAGCGTGCCTAGGGGCTTCCTGAGAATGTGGGTCGCCTTCTAATTCCATATAAAATAGCCTTGCAAGGAGTCACCATAACCTTTTGGGTGTAAACTTACCATGCAACTCTTTACTTTTATGACAGTCTCTGTTGTCACTCTCTTTCTCATTTAAATATCATAAATCTAAGTGGAAGCGCCCCATGTTAGATCCAGAGTGGACTCGGAGCCTGCATGAGGACTGAAGTTGTGCCTACTTAACAAAACAAACAAACAAACAAATAAAGAAACAAAAGAACCCAGGGGAACTTCCTTCAGCTCTTCCTAGACCCTCCCTGTCTGTCCACCCACCAAATACCAGGCCTTCTTCCTCTCTCTTTAGAAAACAAACAGGCCAATAAAAAAAAAAAAATCATCAAACCAGAATTAAAAACAAATAGAAAAAAGCCCAAAGAAAAAGCATGAAACGCACATAAACACACACACACACACACACACACACACACACCCCATAAAGATCCCACAAAACTGGAAATTATAATATGTAATCAAAAGGTTAAAAAAATGCCCAAAGTATCCAGAGACAAAACATCTCCAAAAATGTCACTGAGTTCATTTTGTGCTGGGTGTTTTGCTGGGTATAGGGCCTGCCATTAAGTGTGGTTTGTGTACCTGTGAGTCTCCATTGGAGAAAACTATGATTTTTTTTCTTTGTGAGTGGCCGCCCATCAAAGATACTTATAGGTTAAGAACGGGAGCTCATGTCCACTTTCCCTCTCGCTGCTGAGATCCATCTGGCTTGGGCTCATGCAGGCTCTTATGCAGACCGTGCTACTACGGTGACCATGGGTTCAGTCCTGTTGTGTCTGGAAGGCACTGTTTCTTTGGTGTTGTTATCCATCTTCACTGGCTCTTAATGATCTTTTCACCCCTTCTTCTTCATAGTTCACTAAGCCCTGAGAGGAGAGGTTTAATGAAGACCTCCCATTTAGGACCGAGTATTCCATTTAGGACTCTTTGCAAATTGTCTGTCTGGAGGTTTCAGTGTTTGCTCCCATTTATAGCAGAAAGGGGTGTCTATGATGAAGGCTGGCTGAGATCTAATCTATGGTTGTAGTAGAGTGTCAGAGGAGTCATTTTTATAGTTACATTCCTCTAGAAGAGCCATAGATCTTCCTCAAGATCCAGCTATACCACTCTTCAGCAGAAACCCAAAGGATGCTTCATCCGATACAGAGACATTTGCTCAACCACTGCTCATGGCTTCTCCATTCATAATAGCCAGACATGTGAAGCAACCTAGATGTGCATCAACAGATAAATAGATAATGAAAATGTGGTAGATTTATACAATGGAATATTACTCAGACGTTGAAAACAAAAACCAAACCACAAAATTCGCAGGTAAATGAATGGAACTAGGAAAAAAAATCATCCTGAGTAAGTTAACCTAAACCCCAAAAGACAAATATGGGATGTATGCTTTTATATGTGGATGTAAACTTTTTTTTAAATCTTTACTTATTTATTATGTATACATCATACAGCTTTCTGCCTGCAGGCCAGAAGAGGGCACTATGTCTGATTATAGATGGTTGTGAGCCACCATGTGGTTGCTGGGACTTGAACTCAGGACCTCTGGAAGAGCAGTCAGTGCTCTTAACCGCTGAGCCCTCTCTCCAGCCCTGGATGTAAACTTTTAAGCCTTTGATTTTGTTTTCTCCTAGGTCTATAATCAATCTGGTCTCAGGTTCTTGGGCACTTGAGCAGTGTCAGGCATGGACTCTATCATGCCCTTAAATCAAAGCACATAGTGCTTGGTTACTCCTACAACATCTGGACCACTACTGCACCAGTGTGTTGTGCAGTTAGGTCACCACTGTAGAGAGAAGAGGTCCTGGCTGGGTTACTACCTACCTTTCTTCTTTGGTAGCATGCGAAGTACCTGCCAGTACCCTCCAGTCAATTTTTAAGTTAGGCACAAGTTCAATGCCTCCCTGTTCAGTAAGATATGTAAATGTCGTCTTCACAAATAGAGCCTTATCTTCAGTGTGTAGGGAGCAACCAATAGCCTTGGCAGTCATCTGAGGTGTTTAGGGGTTTCCAGGGGGCCCGTTTGGCTAACAACTCAGACTTAACCCCGGTATTGGAGGTTTCACTTGGTGGCAAGAGATGCCTTTGTTGGGGCTTTGTCTCTGCATCACCATTATTTGGTGATTACATTTAGAGTTCATTCTATCTATTTATCTATCTATCTGTCTATCTGTCTATCTATCTATCTTTATATCTATCTACAAAATACATATTCTTAAATATACAACACATATTTAAGAAGCTTCTATTATAGTAGGTTTCATAGGACCCCCTCAAATGGCCCTTAGTTTTAGCCATCCATATCCATATCCTCCCCATATCCATCCCTCATTTGCCTCTGCCCTTCTCCTCTCTGTTTAATCCTCCCATTCCAGTCTCCTCCCCTTCCCCCAGCCCTTATCAGCTGAGTGACCTCCCTAGCCCTTGTATCGGTTGAGCATGAGCTCAGGCAGTCTGGTTCATAAAGCTGTTTTAAATCTTGAAAGCATAAAAAATAAAATCAGACTTTATAAAATTACTTTTTACAGTTTGCCTAACTCTGATTCAGAATATTTTAATATATTATATATATATTGATTATGTGGCAGTAAAATAATCAAACCTGCAATCCTAATATTATATCTTGAGCTTGTCTAACAAACTGACACCATCATTGGAGTTGAGAGGCCCATTTCGGTCAATTTGCATGATGCAGAATTTGAAATAATTTGAGATGGTTTTCCAAAGCACATTTATCTGTGTTTTATTTTCTGTAAAGTTTGAGTCTTGTTTAAATACTCATATGCAATTTTTGTAGTTCTCATATCAAGTTACACTGAATATTTTATAAGGACTGTGCTCCTATTAGTCCAACAGAGACAAATAATCATAGACAGGCAGTGTACTTAGAGCTGGATTCTTTTTAATCTTTCATGGAAATTCTCTACTATAGTTGATTATGAGATTCAGGCTGTATGTACAGCAATGAACATCCTTAACCTTGTATCTGTCCACCCACTGCCTTGTATCTGTACACACACACACACACACACACACACACACACACACACTCACACACACACACACACAGAGCCTCACAGCAAGCAACTTTGTATCTATCTACACACAGCCTTACAGCAACCTTGTATCTACACACACACACACACACACACACACACACACACACACACACACACAGCCTCACAGCAAGCAACTTTGTATTTATCCACACACTGCCTTTTTGGAAGATGAAACCAAGACATTATTCAACAATCAAAACATTCTCACTCTAAAAGAGAAAGAGAAAAAAGAGAGGAGGAGCACAAAGATAAGGACCAGTGAGTAACTGTCTTTGTGTCCCATCTTATGAACGTCTGCTCAGCACTGATCAGGATGAAATGTCATATCTGAGACCGATGCTTATCTCTTAATCATCTTTGTTTCTTTGGTTCTTTGGGTCCCCCTCTCTTCTTTTATTGTAAGTGGCCTGGGGCTTTGATCTAGTGATCAGCTCTGCCTTACAGCATAGGTCTTTGCTTTGGTAGAAGGACATGGGTGTCCCCCGAAAACCTAAGTAGACAAGTGCTCGCTTCTTCTGTGGTGAAGATGGAGGCTAATGGGGGTAGCTCCAGAATGTATTGTCTCCCGTTAACACGATGGGGGACGGAGAAGTCACACGGCGTTAAGACAGTGCACCCACGAGAACAAGTTTGATGTACAGTATCGATCTGTTTCTCATGTCCCTTGCAGGACTGCCTTGAGCTTACAATTTTAAATTCCTCTTTCTGTATTGTTGCCGACAGCAAATGTTTAGAATGATCTTTCAGATTCCAAATCATTTTCTGGTTAAAAAGCATACTAAAAATAATTTTGTTTTATCTGTTTGTTTGTTCGTTTGTTTGTTTGTAACTATATAGAAAATGTAAAAGTGACTCACAGACTGAACCAAAACCTACACAGTTGTCTATTAGCCTAAATAATACTTAGAAAGGCAAACAAACAAACAAACAAATAAACCACAAAGAACAACCAGAAGTTCTAAATGTTTTCTTTGCAAATAACATTTCATATTTTCTGATCATTTAAACCATTTTCTTTAAGAAGAAAAAAGAAGAGTATAATGTATACAGTGAACTGTCTCCACACTATGAAAGAACACATAAAACAGCCACTGACTGGAGTACTGGTTCTCAACCTGTGGGTCGTGACCTCCAAAGACCTTTGGAAAACACACATAATTATATTACAACTTATAATAGTAGCAGATCACAGTTACGAAGTAGCAATGAAAAAAACTTCATGGTTGGGATGGGGGGGCGGATTCGCCACAACAGGAGGTGCTGTATTAAAGGGTCACAGCATTAGGAAGGTTGGGAGCCAGGATTTGGAGGAACGCGCTCAGGTAGCAGATACTAATACTATTCAGTGCCATGTATTGCAACCTTAAAGTTAAGGGGGTCATAAATAAAGTGCCTTGGCCCTCCGATGACTCTGAAGTTTCATGAGAGGCACCCTAGAGGCCTTCCTTTTCAATGAAGATCCACACGTACATTCTTCGTCAGCCCGTAAGCAGTGGTTTTTTGTGTCTGTGTATCTTTAACTAAAAGGATGCTCGGGTATTCGGGTGACCACACTAGTGATCGGTTTGTCATTTGAAGTGACACCAGTACCTTTCTGCTTTCCAAACTAAAAGCTGCATAGATGACTCAATCCATATACTTCATAAATAAGTTACTAGAATGGGGGAGGGGCACAAAAACTCTGTTTATTCCTAGCCACCATTTCCTCCTTTATTGAGAGATTTTACTAAATTTTAGAAAGTGTTGTTGAAAGACCCAGCTTAGAAAATCAAACCAGCGACACATCCAACTTCAGCCTGTGGACCAGACATCTCCACAGGCTTCTTTCCATTCCGAGCACCAAAGGTTTGTGCTTATATTGTTCTTTATATTTTTCACGAGCAGTAGATTTCTTTTTTTAAAAAACTGGGACTCCCGAGTGGCTTCCAAGCCAGTCCCGAACTTTATACGAAGGGTTCATAACCCGAATTCAAGCTGGAGGTAGTGTTTGCAATTCTAAAAATGCCAACATTTGTCATTGTGAATTATGTTTCCTTTAGGGAATTCCTTTACCGAAGAGAGGCAGTCATTTCTGACACTCATCAGACGCCTCCGTGCTGACCCTCTTCCAAATGGGGCCAGCTTTCTAGGTTATTAGTATTTAAAAAGAAATAACCACTCAGTGTACCATTTCAGTAAATAACGACCTAGGAGACCTCTTAGATTCTCAGATGCTTGCCACCGGTAGCAGTGGATTAGCTTGGGAAACATTACAGGGCTTTGCTCCAGTCAGCTGAGCAATGACTTGGTTTTCTTCATTCACAGTTTTTTCTCCCCCCACTTAATCCCATGGCTTTGATTTTTTTTTTCTTGTTAGTTCCTATATATAAAGATTAGAAACCGCTTCTGGCTATGGCAGAATTAACATGCTTTTAGATGAAATCCAATCCATTGTAAAAGGCTTTGTTTCGAGCCACACTCCTTGTTGAATTTGGATGGCTGGGAGAGGGACGGTAGTGAACTGGGAACAGAAATTGTGTTGCTCAGCTTTTTAAAAAAAAAAGCCATGGCCATGATTTTGGGAGCGACCAGGCAAATTCAACCCCGGTGGGTTTATTTAAACCTTTTAAGGAAAAAGAGGAAGTAGCCGAAGATAATTACAAGTGCAGCTCTGTCTTTGCTTCTGGAATACCTTTGACCGCTGCCCTCACATAGGTCCTGCCATTCCGAAGGTGGGGGACCTGAGAAGAATTTTTGGCATCTAACAAAAATGATGGTTTTGTAATGATTCTTAATACTTGCCTTTAGGCAACTCGTTCAGTAGTGGAAAGGGGGGAAATTATTTGGCTCTCACGAGGAACCGGAACACTGATTTCTTCCTTTTTTTCTTTTAAAATGTAACTGGTTAAATTTCTGGAGAATTTCTGAAAACGTATTACCTTCTCCCGAATGGTAAATTACCTGATGATGTACGGACCAGGAGAGACTCTGAGACGGAAAGGCAGACACGGGAGTGGGGATGTGTTTGTAGGTCGGCCACAGCGGGAAGCACAGAGCATGTTTGGAGTTGGGGCGGGAAGCGCACGCTCCTTGTGGCGCATGCGCACACACACTGTGGACAAGAACCCCAGAGTCTGCTGAAGGGTCGCGTGGAGCCACAGGCAACAGACTCTTGAAGTGTTTGAGTCATGCATGTTACACCTTTATGTCTCTTTCAACTCTTAGGAAAGGCCAAACGGCCACAAATACTCCCTCGGTGTTCTCTGGAGTCGCCTATGCCTTGCATACCTCCTCCTAGATGTATTTAGCAGGTTTCTGTTTTGGTTTGTGTAAATGAGTTTCATCTCAAAGTAGCCATGACTCTTCCGTTTCTAAGCCCACTCTTAATGGATAACCCTTACTTCCTCACTTCCTCATTTCCCAATCTGAACCCTTCAAGCATTTGCTGTTCTCCTGTGTTTAACATTAGCCGTAGATGGTTCTCAGGAGTCATTCAAAGATGGGAAATGAGTTTTGTTTTTTGTTTTTTTTTTTTTTTTTTTGTTTTAATTGACTTGGCTGGGAGGTGTTCATATAGAAGGGATGCCGGGAAAAGAAAATGAGCAGACATTCTAGGGAAGTGAGGTAACTGTACTGGGAGGGAGGTGGTTCCGGAAGTTTCCGCTAAGATTGAACTCCAATGTTAACCAAACATGAATCTTCCAGTTTTGGGCTCATTGTTATGTGACAGAAAGAACTTTGTGAACATTTAGCCTTTACCCCCCTATAGACTCCTCCAATCTCCAGCGAGTGTACAGACTGACTACTTGTTTTTGGAAAACTCTACAAAAACTACAAAGAAAGAGAAGCCCCCCCCCCCCCTTCTCCCAGAAAAGACGATGGCTTCATTGAGCTAAAACCCAGATGACTCAATGAAACCTAGGTTAAAGAGAAAGCCGGAAGCGCTGGGCTAACGAGGCTGAGTTTCATGTGAAATGAACTCTTTATACTTGGCTAGGAAGAAAACCATCAGCGTGGAAGGTGGCAGCACCAGGACAAGTGCAGATTAGGGGGAGCCGTGGGAAGAGAGACTGGTCAGTGCGCAGTCGGCCACGGCTCGCACACAGCGTGTGCTAGCTGAGCGGAATGAAGTATCCTTCGAGCCGCAGTTGCCAAGTCTTGGGCCAGTTCCTTTTAATGTCATTTGTATTAGGCTTGAAGATTTGCTTTGAAATCACAGGAAGACAGACTCTATATAAACGAACTGGCTATTGTTTTCGCTAATATCGTTATGCCCCTCTCAATCCCCAGACAACAATTGAACCCAAAGCAAGCGTCTGTCAATGGAGCCTGAGGTCAAGTAAGGTCACTTCTGACTACAGCCAAACTTTATGTAAACTCCTGGAATGAAAGCAAAGACCGCTAATATTTTTTTTTGAAGGCGCACACCTCATAAAAACACAATTGAGAGGCACACAGAGAGAATATTATTGTTTTTCTTCAAAGAGGTACAGACTCGTGTCCTATTTTTTTTTTTTTTTCTTGGAGAGGGAGTGGCTTAGGCAGGGTTTCTCTCTCTGTCCCCTGATTAATGCTGAATCTCCGCGGTAGCAACAGATTCTAGGTGGGTTTTTATACTAAATTTTGATGCTGTTAGCGGGGAAGGAGGGCTCATAGGTGTTCAGTTCCATGTGATGGACGCTTTTAGGTCTTGCTCTTAAGACTTCTCAGTTCAAATATGATTTTGAAACTAGATCTTGCTTTTCTGGTGTGTTTGGATATTCCATGTTTGTTTGGAGGGGGATGTTTGCCCGGATACCGGGAAAGGGAATAACACTCGAAATGTATATAAGAAATACTCAAGTTAATTAAAAAAAAAAAGAAAAAAAAGAAAAAAAAAGAAAGAAAGAAAAAAGACTTCTCAGTGAGAAAAGGAAGTACTCCCCGTGTCACCAGATGCACGTCTTCCTCATTGTAATGTGCCGCTAGAGGCCTTTACGTTTCTAGTTAAGTATTTACCCAGCATCATCATAGTTCAAGTTGAGGCCACGCAGACATGAAGCTCGACTTCTGGTGCTCCCGAGTCTTGTGCTAAAACAGTTATCAGTTAACAAATGGGACCTCTCACACTTTGATAGACCATATTGAGACACAAAAGAGTGCTTGATAATAAAGAGGAAGAGAGGGGAAAAGAAAACAAGCCGAGAAAGAAAAAAAATAAGTCAGGAAAACAAGTCGTACAGTATAAACTTATAAACAGCAAATCCCAAATTCAGGGACCTTGACAATGGAGGCCGGCCCAGGTCCACAAATTCCACAAGGTCCACAGCGCCACTTTTAAATGTGCTTCTTTGCAGAATATATGTTTAGTAGAGGACATAGAAAGGAGCTGTGATGAGAGCCAACTTTACCCAGGCTTAATGGTGTGATGTTCAGTTCTACCTGTTCAGCCATAGTCAAACTACAGAGAGGATTGTCCTGCATCAGCTACTGCATACAGCTCAGTATCCTTCTCCTGATGAGGCCACTCCACTGTGATGGCCCTTTATGTCAATAACCTAGGGCAGCAGAAGACTTACCCTTGCCCAGAAGAAAGGACCGCATAAGCCGAGAGAGGTTCTTCTCCTGCCTGTGCAGTGTACTTCTGAATGCTGGTCTCTTCTCGAGAAGGGGTAGTTCTGACATAGAAAGCTACGCAGGTGAATGCGAGCGCTTATTGATACAAATACTGTTTAAGGAGTCTCATCTAATACCTGTTAAGACCGGCAGGTAATATTAAGCAAGTGGAGTGGTCAGAATGGGCTTATAGCAAGTGGCTTCCCTCGGGGTTATCACAGAGAGAGGAAGACTCAAGTATACACACACACACACACACGCACACACACGCACACACACACACACACACACACACGCACACACACACACACACACACGTCCACATCAATATTTTTCAAGCTTTTGGTCTTACAAGAGAAGCCAGAAATTTGAGATCTTTGTGTAAAATCTTTTTACTAAATGACTTAATTTTTCTTTTTAGAACACTGTGAGGACCACACAAACATATCTGTGGTGTAGACCATAGCCATTTATGGTTTGTAGCTTTAGTGTGATCAAATACACAAGGCCTATGTTGCTATGAGGGAAAATAACTATGAATATATTATTTTCAGTTCATATCCATGAACTCCTTTTGGCTTAGATCACTTCGATGGAGAATGGTAGTTGCTGTGTGTGCTTTAATATGTCATTAGAGATTTTTTTTTTTTTGTCTGTTGCAAGTTTCTTGGGTTCCTGTGGTTCCTGTGTTTGTTTCAAGTCCCAGAATATCATTGGGGTTACTGCTTGTG
Organism: Rattus norvegicus; assembly: GCF_021556685.1. Classification (NCBI taxonomy): domain Eukaryota; kingdom Metazoa; phylum Chordata; class Mammalia; order Rodentia; family Muridae; genus Rattus; species Rattus norvegicus. Next base: position 23,520,677 of record NC_141548.1, on the reverse strand, counting down.
GTTAACTCATCTGAATTATAGGACAAGTGTTTCTGCCTGGCAATCAATGTGAGTACCAACCAGAGCACCTACAAAAGGCAGCAGTATTTACCAGGCACTGGGGGCTGACATGCTCCCATTGGATGTAAATACGTTTGATGAAGGTTTTGGGATTGCTAGAGAACTGGGGGCCAATACCACTCTGGGAAGAAGGGGAGGAGGAGGAAGAAGAACAAATAATAATAATAAATAATAATAATGAATAATAATTTTAAAACCAAAACCAGACTTTGCACCTCCTCCAGTGCAGAGCTAATTGGCAGGGCGTGACCTGCAGAGACCCTCTGTGACCTTCGTATTTCAGAAGTTCCATGAGGAAGCAATGGCTCTGTCTGCCACTGCTGGCTGAGGTGATCGGCAGGAAACTTGACTTGCCAGGAAAATAAGGGAGGGAAGGAGAAAGGCTTCCCCCACACCCCCAACTTATCCAGATGCTTCAGAACCCACAGCTGATTGGCCAAATAGACTGATTTGAGTGAGTCTGACTTTTCCTAGTCTGTATAGGAAATAGTGTAACCAAGAGTCTCCCTCCCCCCAGTGGGGGTTAACACAATAAAAGCTTAGTTTTTGCTTAGGCAAAGTCAGCTAGGTACCCAGGAGGTGTTTTCTACTGAAGTTTCCTCATCTCTGGGGGATTCTGCTGTTCCCTAGGGTCTCCTTGAGGTCATCAGCTGGTGAAGCAAGGAGAACTGATTAGCGTTTCTCAGAGCTGGCGCAGGAGCAGAAGTCATCGCTTCTGCCACAGTTGTCTAGAACTTAGTCCAGGGGAAGCCGTATGTCTTCCCATTCACTCTGGAGGAGGAGACGGTTGGCATGAACACCACCCCCTCTGAGCAGAGAATGGAGAGCTATGCCAATATGGCCCTCTCTCCTTTCTTCTACCCTTCTTTCTTCTTTCTTCCAGTGAACCTTTTGTCTCCATTGCTTGGCGTGTGTGTGTGTGTGTGTGTGTGTGTATGTCTTCAAATATTAGGGAAGGAAGAAGTTGAGGTCTCATTCAGTTTGGAGCTCACAAACTAATTAGTAATTAGTAATTTAATTTGTAATTTCTGTTAATTTCTCATTCCTGTGGTAAGCTGCTTCCAAAGACCTGTCTTCCTTTACTTTGTTAGTCAGAACTCAGGAATACGCACAGTCATGTAAGAGGTGTGACCAGCGTATCAATTCACCATGCACGTACATCCCCATTGCATCTACTACTGACTGGAATAAACACTTCAATTCATTGATTTGTTGGGCTTTTCCAAGTGGCTTAAGTCAGAAGAGCAAGCTAAGTCATTATTCACCCTGGTGAGTTGTTGGGGTTAATGGAGCCAATGCTCTAATTCCCACAGTTCTTAAGGGAGAAACTAACACCCAGAACAAGTAAGGGACTTGCCCACTGTCACTCCTCCAAGTCATCTTTATCACTGGAAATTCCCAAGTCCCTAAGACTCTAAACCGTCCGACTCTGCAGCCTCACCATCAAGAACCAAATGGTTTCTGGAATCAGATAAAAATTTTCATTGAACTCTTACATTATTCTTGAAAAATTATATTCATGCTTCGTGTATTTTAGATCTGTATTTTAAGAGATTTGTTTATTTTGATTTATGCGTCTGAGAGTTTTGTTTGCCTGGGTACTACATTTGTGCCTGGTACCATGGAAGCCAGGAGAGGGTTCTGGATCCTCTGAACTGAACTTAACAGGCAGTTGTGAGTTGCCACGTAGGTTCTGGGAACCAGGCCCAGGTCCTCTACAAGAGTGGCAAGACCTCTGATACATCTCTCTAGGTATATATTTTAAGCCACTGCCATTAAAATAAAAGCCCTTAGCTTCAAACCAGACTGGTTGGGGCATATATTTAAAAGACTCTCTAAATCGAAAACAAAGTTTTCATGCTATCAGTTGATATGAGAGCTACAAGTAGTTAGATGGCGACAGACCATGTGCTCCTATGAGACGTGCTTAAATAACATATCTGATTATGAATTCAATGCACAGAATAACAGTGAGAGGCAGTGTTTCTAATGCCAGTGGCTGATGTAGGGAGGCAGTGATATACTCCCCAAGTCAGGTAAAAGACGTCTAAGGCATCATACGCACAGTTATTATGTAATAAAGATGGACTGTCAAGTGGGCTTAAAGTTTTGGTAGAGTTTATCGACCAGATGCAATGAATCTGAGATCAGCACATTTTGCTTTGAAGTTTACTCCTGATCCAGATCCTCAGTAAGAAGGTAGTTTCCAAATCACTGGTCTGTGAATACTGCTTGTGATTAATTACCCTTTTATAATCTTAGGAATTCTGTTCTCTGCTCTATTTTGAATAACTCGGACTCCATGGGGAGTTGTATTTTGGCTGGTATATTTGGGACTGCTAATAAACACCCACTTCCTGTTTTTCTTACTACTGTGTCTAGCAAATTGTAAAATTGCTTGTATTGCCTTTCCGTTTCTTGTGTGTTTAACAAGCCTTGATTTATGTTGTGGAATTATCTGCATCAAAGAATCCTTGCCAACAAAGTTCTCATAGCTTCACAATGTGAGATACTGTATCTGTTTCTTGCAGTACAAGCTTGAAGGATGATAGGAAAAATACTTCTATTTCATCAGTACAGAGGAATTGGAATTTCAGTATTTTGAGCTTTCAATAACTTCTGAGTTTATTTTTCACATGTTTTAGAAGTCATTAATTTTTTTTTCTTTTAGCAAGACAGACGGAAAAGAACAGTCTGTTGTAAGTACAAGTCTCAGGCTCAAGTCTAAGCATTGTATTTAACTAGAACAAGGACAATTATTATTGGTATTCCTCTCAGGTTTTTTTTTTTTTTTTTTTTTTTTTAGTTTGCAGAATTCTCTAAATTTTTGTTATTTTAGTTTTGGTTTTGTTGATAACTTGTGGCTAGCTGGCCTGGTGGGTGTCCAGCTCCTGTGGTATATAGACTGCAGGTTTATGTCCAAGCTGAGGAAATTGTTAGTGTAGGTCAGAGATTCCCCCAGGGAAAGAGGCACCCTGGAGACAGGGTGCGGGTGGGGGTGGGTGGAAGTGTGGAGTGCGGTGGGTAGGGGGAGTGGGGTTGGGGGGAGAGGGGAGGGAGGGAGGGAGGGTGTGAGGAAGAGGGGTTTGTGCTTCAACACCAGCCCTGAGAGGAGCTAACTCTCCTTGGCCATCCAAGGCAGCTACTAAGTGAATGTTCAACAGATACTCTTTCTCTTTGGCATATACAGCGGGATTAATGATTAACGAGTTTCTGAGCCCTGGAATCTTTACCCTTTCTGTACTTACCCACCAGACAGCTGTACTTCATGTCCCCAGGGACCTGACTAGGAATAGAAGGGTTGAAGGTGGTCTGGGATAGCAGGCACATGGGCACAGTCTATGATTTTGGCCCTAGATTGACTGGAGTTAGAGTCACCAGAGGAACAGAACCGGGTGGACCCTGTTCCTTAACTGATGATGGTACTGCGTCTCTGTAAGCACATTCCGAATTGAAAATATTCTAAGTAAAAAAAAAAATGCCTTTAACATACCTGCCTAATCTTGGAGAACACGGTACATACCCTCAGGCAGGGGTTCTCAACCTTCCTAGTGCTGTGACCTTTGAATACAGGTCCTCATGTTCTGACCCTCAACCACAACATTATTCTCACTGCAACTTCAGAGCCATAATTTTGCTACTATTATGAATCATAATGTGAACCTATGATATGCAGGATATCAGATATGCAACCCTAGTGAAAGTGCCAGTCTACCCTTAAAGGGGCCATGACCCCCAGATATACTGAGAATAACATACCACAGTATTTCGGGCAAAATGATCGCACATAAGGTATACGTTATGTATGTATTTTATATACCTAATAAGGTATTGAATATCATTTATTGAATAAGCCCACAATATTGTTTCCCTCCTATAATTAGGCTGTTGAAGGGCAGCTGAAGCTCTGTGATACTTACTGCCCAGAATTAGGATAGAACATCATACCCCGTATCACTAACTTGGAAAACAGATCAAAATTTAACACTCAATGTGTAGTTTCTCAACATGTGTGATTGACAAGTGTGGTAATTGTACATGGAGTAAGTCAGGGGAGCGTGCGCATGCTCCTTGGGATGGCCTCTTTCTTCATCAGTCCTCTGGGGGCGGGGCTTGTGTGGAGCTTGATGTAATAAATAATGAATAGTGAATGGGTGTTACTACCCATGCATCCGAAGCTCTCGGTATACAGGGTGGAGACAAGGGTGGGACATGGTATGTAACTAAGATTCAGCATCTGCATTTACTGTGTTGACCATGTTAGAGCTGAGTCTTACTTCCCTTAGGATTTTCTTTTTTATTGAAAGCATTTTTAATACAATATATTCTGATTTGGGTTTCCTATCCCTCATCTCCCAGATCCCCCCCAACTTTCCCACCTATCCAATTCTATGCCTTCTTTTTCTCTTCAGAAAACAATCATATATATATGTATATATTGAATATATATATGTATATATTGAATATATATATATATTCAAGCCAGAATAAAACAAATCAAACAACAAACAGAAAAAGGATGTGAGAAACACATACACACATTGAAACACACACATAACCTGCACAAAAATCCCATAAAAACCATAAAGTCAGAAACTGTAACAGGATCACTCGGTTTTTTTTTCTTTCAGTCTGTTTATATGGCTGATTCCGTTTCTCTGTTTGCCTATGTTGACCCATCCCTGCATCTTGGTTACAAAGCCTACTCTATTATTGTGGAAGATCCTTTTGATGTGATCCTGGATTTGGTTTGTGAGTATTTTACTGAGAAATTTTACAGGGAATTGATCTGTAATTTTCTTTTTCTGTTGGATATTTGTATGGTTTTGATATCAGAGTAAATATGACCCCATAAAGAGAATTAGGCAACATTTCTTTTCTTTCTTTCTTTCTTTCTTTCTTTCTTTCTTTTTTTTTTTTTTGAACAATTTGACAAGTATTGGCATCAATTCTTCTTTGAAGGTCTGGTAGAATTCTGCTTAAATCCATCTGGTCCAGGCCTATTTTGTTTAGGAGCCTTTTAATTACTGCCCATGTTTCACTGGGGGTGATATGTCTGTTTAAATCGTTTATCTCATCATGATTTAACTGTTGTAGGTCACATATATTAAGAAATTTATTAATTTCTTTTAGGCAGCTTTGTGGAGTACAGGTTTTTTTTTTTTTTTTTTTAAGATTTATTTATTTATTATATATAAGTACACAGTAGGTGTCCTCAGAGACACCAGAAGAGGGCATCAGATCTCATTACAGATGGTTGTGAGCCACCATGTGGTTGCTGGGAATTGAACTCAGGACCTCTGGAAGAGCAGTTGGTGCTCTTAACCACTGAGCCATCTCTCCAGCCCCGGAGTACAGGTTTTTAAAGTGTGTCTTTATGATTCTCTGGATCTCTTCAGTGTGTCTTGTGATGTTCCCCCTTGACTCTAAGTTTATTAATTTGGAGTACTTCTGCAGATCAGTAGGTGACAGGGAAGAACAGAGGTGGGCAGGAAGAAATGCTGAGGAGGGTTTGGGAAAGAGGAAGGGCATCTTGTTTATACCTAAAGGTCCACTGGGAGCTTTAGGTGTGGTGGGGAGGAGGGTTCCTGCAAATTTGTTACTGAAAGGCAAATAGTTATCTGGAGGGACCAGGATGAAAACATTAGGGTCATCCTGTATCTGAACTAAGATTTGGTGTCTCCAGTGACTGAAGTTGAGATGGGAGGAGAGCTACTTGTAAGCACATTGTTACTGGGCTGAGGGTGGAAATGGAGAGATAGTGATGGGAGACAGGAAGGCTAGCCTGACTCACCTAGCTGAGCCCTTGCCAGTGGCCTCTGGGTTGTCCGTATTGAAAGGGTTTCTAGTTATCAGGGGCTGACAGTAAAGAATGGGAATACGCTAGAAGCAGGTGGGGATGAAGAGGTTCCACAGAAAGGAGAAATGGTGAGTCCACCTCAAGGTTTAGTGGAATCCCCCAGGAGTGGAGGTAGGTGCGGGGGAATGGGCCCTTCAAGCTACAGCACTGGGATGAGGCTGAAGAGATTTCAGTGGGGGACAAGAATGAGGGTGAAAGTCACCTACTGAGTCCCAGCCCAGGGTGATCACTGGGGATCCCAGAGAGAGCATTCTAGGTACCTGCAGCTGACAGGAGGGTGTGGAGGAAAGGGGGGAAAGGCAGATCTACTCCAGGGTTGGTGACATGGACTTGGACTGGGTAGAAAGAGGGAAGAGAGGCCCCTGCAGTCAACTGTACTTCTCTTAATGTCCTTATGCTTGCTTCCTCACAGCTGACAGCTGGTGTGAGAGTTTCTCTAGGATTTATATCTAATGGTGGATTCCTGCCGGTGACATATCTGGCCATCTTCACCCTCCTCAGATTTGGACATGGTGCTCTACGAATCTGCATTCTTTACTCCACAAGAGGAAGGGCCTTTCTCCTGTGCACTCGCTAGTCTTTGTGGTCATCAGTTTCCTTCCTTCCAGAGAATTGTTTTTTGTTTTTTTTTTTTAATTGGCTTTTGCTTCCATTAGAGGGAAAGGTTACAGTTTCTAAAGGGCCTTTTTACAAAAATACAGGGACATATGTGTACACAGGTACAGATAAAAGTGTAAAATGTGCACAGTTAGAGAAAGGGACTTTTTAAGGCCAAACACTCACTATCCAATAAAGACAAATTAATATTAACCAAAAAGGGGGCAGGGGCATGGAGCCAATGAGAGACTATAGTAGGTAAAGGGGTTGTTGCATAACCCTGACAATCTAAATCTGATCCCCGAGTGCAATCCTGTAACCCCATTGTGAAAAAAACAGAACTAATTTAATCAACCTGAGTTGATTCAGAGTAGAAATACAAACACCAATGCCAACATAAGAACCTGATTGAAGAGAACTCTTAAAAATTGTGACAGAGATCCTGAAGTGTAGCTCTTCACGGTTGATGGCTACTAGTGGGGTGGGGAAGGACACAGTCCTCTAAGGGGCTGTCCACTGGGAGTTTGACCATGCTCCAGTGAGTATATGGGCAACACAAATTAAACTTGTTTTCTTCTTACTCCTCCTCCTCCTCCTCCTCCTCCTCTTCGTCTACCTCCTCCTCCTTCTGACAGGAAGGTCACAAGGGTGGAGGTGAACCTGGGAAGTGAATGTGATTGGGGTGCATTCTGGGAAACTCTCAAGTAACTAATTATGCCGTAAAAAAAAAAAAAGGCTTTTCATCTTTAGCTTTCAGTGGTTAAGAGCCTTGAAGTGTCTGCTCTTCCAGAGATCCTGAGTTCAATTCCCAGAACCTACATGGTGGCTCACAGCCATCTGTAAGGGGGTCTGATGCCCTAGTTTGCTTTTTATATTCTAAAATCACTTAATTAGATAGGCATATAGAAGCTTAGCATTACACTTTTCTGATGAATTGAATTAATCTGATAACCCTTTGCAGGGGCCTAGAACCATGCTAACACTTTTTAAAGGAGATCTCACACTTTCGTCCTTATTTTCCACGTGCACAAGCTAGACTCAGGCCCTTAGGTTGGTACTGGTGGTCATTGAAATTTAAAAAAAAAATATTGCCAGTATAATCCAAGTAAAAGTGGAGATCTTTATTATTTTAATTTACATGTTCCTTTTTAGTATAGAAGACTCATGAAATATAAGCGCATGTGCGTGCGCGCATACACACACACACACATACAAACACACACACACACACATACAAACACACACACAACTATAAAGGATCAATACCCAGGATTCCAAGAATAGAGACATATGTACAAAAAATAGGTACCAAACAATGACAAGACCCAGACCAAAGGTACACCTATATCCAGTGCAAGATCAATATCTGTAATTGCTAAAACAGGACAGCACTATCGGAAAATGGACAAGTGTTAGAAACAGGCGATTCACAAAGTCACATACACCTGGAGATCAGTGCACGTTCCCTAGTTATTAAACGAGTAGGAGGGCTGCAGAAGGTCTTTGCAGTTGTCATGTCTTACCTGCCTTCCCTAGGCCACTCTCCTTGAGAAGAATATTTGAATTTGGGAGGTTTGCCCGGGAGAATTTCACAGGGAATGAGAAAAGCAAGACCAGGCAGAATGAAGATAACCCTGGGGTGCTGGAGGTGGGGGTCTCATCAACCAAGACAAGACACTCTTGCAACTACAACTTACTGATCTAAGTTTCCCTAAGGAAAGGAAGTAGCCTTGGCAGGGCAGACCTGTTTGGCTGGGAGGACTGGGCCAAGGAAGCAGCTGTGAGCCATCAGTAGCCTAACTCCTGGCAACTGTGGACACAGCAGGTGCTGGGTGGGACACTTGAAGCATCTACTATGTGCAACTCTGAGATCCAGTGAGTTGACCAAAACACTGTGATTAGGAACACTGGCGTTGACACCCAGGAGCCTCAGATTTAACAATTCCACCGTGTATCTGACAGCTGGGTTAACTGTCATGAGTTCTTCCAACAAGCATTTGCTGAGTTGCCCCGGGGATACCTATGTGGAGACGCTCGTGGGGATGGAGTGAAGGAATACACACAGAGTTACCGTTCGGTGACTACCATTTCTTATTAGTAATTATTGCCAGGAGCATCCAGGACTTTACTTTTTTTTTTTCTCTCAGTGTAATCCTACAAGAAACTCCCTTGAGATGTAACTCTGTGGACGCCTCAGATCAGCAGAACACTCATGAGTTTAGAGGACTTCAGAGAAGCCTCATTTTCTCATCTCAGCTAGAACATGCCATAGCTGTTGAGTGAACTGTTCTCCGGACTCATCGTCAGCCTTTTCCAGCCTTCCCTACCTCACAGCCAACGGTTATCTTTTCCTCCTATCTCCTTGTGACTTAATTTCTGCAGGTTTCAAGGCTCAGGCAAGACAAAGAACACTAGTGCTCGACCAGGTGACAGTGGTTAGCAGCCTTTGATACTAGAAAATCTCCCCTCTCCCCCTGAATTTACCAGAATAAAAAAAAATTTAGCGCTAGATAGGACCAAATGGATTGTATACCTCAAAGATTACGCAGGGTAATGGTTTTCTGTATCTGCTTGTCTTCGCTTTTTCTAGGAGTGAGAATCTGCTTCCTCTCAGCCTCTGCTAACCTTTCCACAAATAAAATTTTTAGTAGCGACTCACTATTCAAAGAAAAAAAAAAGCCAAAATCCCTACAAACTAACAGCAGGCTAGCTCTGGTTGAAGTAGCGATGAGAACACTAGAATGGGCTTTCTGTAGCTGCTTCTCGTAGTCCACTTTTAAACATCACCATCCTGATGGTTCTCATGGGCTGTAGTTGTAAAACTGATCAATATGGCCTTGTGGGGCACCAGTGGGAGGAGAGGCTCTTGGTCCTGTCAAGTCTCCATACCCCAGTGTAGGGGAATGTCAGGGTGGGGAAATGGGAGGGAGTGGGTGGGTGAGGGAACACTCTCATAGAAGGGGAGGAGGGATGGGTGGAATAGCGGTTTCCGGAGGGGAAACCTGGAAGGGGAATAATGCACTGTGAAGATGAAGGAAACGCTTGGCTTCTATCCCCTCCCTCGATGGCTGTTCTTCTGGGGCATTCCCTTTTCTCCCTCTGTGTCCCCCAGGACTCTGTTTTTTGGACCTCACTTCTTTCTACAGTCACATCTTTATACTCTCACTGTTTCAAATCTATTCTTGTGTTCTTCCCCACTCCCTAATGCTGTGGATCAAACCCAGGAGCTGGCTCCTGCTATGCAATCCTCTCCCTGTGACTCCCAACCCTACACTGACCCACTTGCTCCTGTTTACAGGTTCTTTCCTCCAGGATCCCCTCCTTCCCAAGCTTCAGGCATTATTCCAAATGCGGAACACCCAACCGAGTAGCCTCAGGATTAGCTCACCTCAAGTGGGACGCTGACCTTCTCCTGCAACGTCTGCTCGGATTGTTAGCGTTGCATCCTTCTAGATTCAGATTCAAGCATCTTACCAGCCTTTTAAAGTTCTGCTCCTACACAAACGTATACATGCGTGTGCACATGCCCATGTGCGCTTAATTCATCAAGAAAGCTCTGGGCTCTTGCATCAAACTGTTATCTTGAACGAGACCCCTTCTGTTAACTGCCTCACAGCGTCATCATTTATATCATCATTTATATCATTGCAGTGGTGTTCCCTCCCAGTCAAGGTTGTAATATAAACTCAAAGGGAGGAGGTCAGGGGTTGGGGATTTAGCACTGTGGTAGAGCGCTTGCCTAGCAAGCGCAAGGCCCTGGGTTCGGTCCCCAGCTCCGAAAAAAAAAAAAAAAAAAAGGGAGGAGGTCTTAGACACTCCTTAGGCATACGGTCTAGGGTTATTCTAGATATCCAGGACTTGTCTTCCTCTCCTATGCTTGGTACTTTGATGTCTAATCCTGGTCTGCTAGGATATTTCCTAAGGACTTTGGCTTATCAAATTGGTGACAGAGAAGAGCCATAGGAAGGATAAGGACATTGTGACAAGGTCTAAAGCTAGATTTGAACAGGGCATAGCTTCTTCCCTTCTATTCCTTGACTAATATTGCTTTCCCCAGAAGAGGGTGCCTGATCCACTGGAGCTGGAGTTAGAGGTAGTTGTGAGCCTCCTGGTGTGGGTGCTGGGAACCCAACTAGGGTTCCCCAGAAGAGTAGGAAGCATTCTTAACTGCCGAAGCATAGTTTCAGCATCCTCTAGCATGAATTTCCTGAGCTTACAGTTAGGGTCTGTTTCAGAGTTAGAACTTAAAAGATGTTAGTGGATACCTGAGAGAAGCACCATCAGTGGGCAAATAGTGTTCTACAAAATAGTTTATCAAGCATAGGAAAGCCCGTAACTGGAGTCAGAGTCCCTGACTTTGTGGTGGTCTGTGTGACTGCAGCTTCCGATAGAGAGCAAACTCCTGATTATTCAAGCAAGCTCTGCTAAACCGTCCACTTCATCTGCTTTAGACCTGGGTGCCATTTTTGAAATGTGGGCTAAAAAATGACATGCAAGATTACATCTAGTAGAAGCAATTCTTAATCTTAAGCACAATGGTGCAAAACGAGAGAGAATCCACACAGCCAGAAAACAGCAAATACATAGGCGAATGCCAGCAGCAAACCACTGAACTGAGAACTGGACCCCCCATTGAAGGAATCAGAGAAAGGACTGAAAGAGCTTGAAGGGGCTTGAGACCCCTTATGAACAACAATGCCAACCAACCAGAGCTTCCAGGGACTAAGCCACTACCCAAAGACTATACATGGACTGACCCTGGACTCTGACCTCATAGGTAGCAATGAATAGCCTAGTAAGAGCACCAGTGGAAGGGGAAGTCCTTGGTCTTGCCAAGACTGAACCCCCAGTGAACGTGATTGTTGGGGGGAGGGCGGTAATGGAAGGGGAGGGGGAGGGGTTAGGGGGATGTTGGCCTGGAAACTGGGAAGGGGAATAACAATCGAAATGTAAATAAGAAATACCCAAGTTAAAAAAGATGGAGAAAAAAAAAAGAGGGATATGAGAAGATGGGGTGGTATGGGTGAATATGCTCAAAATGTTTTGTATGAAATTAGTAAAAGATTAGTAAATGCCTTTCAAGGCAAAAAAAAAAAAAAAGAAAAAAAAAGAGTGGTCTGAGAAGGCTTTTGGTCAATCCTACTAAGCTAGAGGTATCCGTAGCCTTTTGGGAGAGGGAATCAGAGTGAAGGAGGTTGCCCACCCCAGAAAAAGATGGGGAAGGGTTTAAGTAGGCTGCGGTTGGTGCCCGCCTGGATACTTGGGACTTTAGGACTTTGTAGTTCAACCTGCATCTCCTTCATTTCTTTAAAATAGAAAACGTCCATCTTGCTTTTGGCAACTATTTGGGTAGTGAGTCAAATCTGCAGTATTAATATGGGAATTCCTGCTGGGGATGTGTGGTTCCTTTATTTCTTCTATCAGGATTATTCTTACCAGCATTCCTTCTAAACAAGAATCTAAAGGTTTGCTTTCTATGTGGCTTCAGTTGCTTTGACTCCATTTCATGCTTTCGAAATGCGATCCAACTATATATATTATATATATTATATTATATATATTATATATACATAAATACATATTTCTAAATATAGCCTGCTCAGTTTGTATAATGTTATTTGTAAGTTTCAAGGGCTCACCAATGGCATTGAATAAATAGTTGGTGTGCTTTTCCCTGAGGAAAAATTTCTTTCACTCTTAGCATTCCTTAGTTCCTATAATTCTTTGTGTGGGGTTGAGGCCTCATGGACTTTCCCCCATCCTCTTTGCCGTGTCTACTATTGACTCACTCCACTCATGCTTAGGCAGTCATGTCCATAAGACTTTATGGCTCTAAGTTCAGACCTTAGGAGACACACTGTCGCAGCAAATTCCCTGGTCCTCTGGTTCCAGCAATCTTTCCAGACCCCTCTTCTGCAATGTTCCCCAAGTCTTAGGTGTGGCATGTATCCCACTGGGACTGGGCTCCATAACTCAGTTGTGGTGTTCTGTAATCGTCTCTGTTTGTTATAAAGAGACATCTCCTCGATAAGGAGTGAGGAATATATTTGTCTGGGGGTATAAGAACAAATGTTCAGAATATAGTTAGAGGTTGTGCTGGTTTAGTTAAGTAGAGGTTGTAGGTTTTCCTTTGAGATCCATGATTGCATTAGTCCCAAATAATTGACTGGGTTTCTAGCATAAAGCAAAACTTCTCTTTTATTAAGCAGGTCTTAAGTCCAATTGAAGAGCTCTTGGTGACAGTCAAGGTATACAAGCCACTGTTGTACCCTGAGGGCCATACTGGTTGCTATGGTGATGTATATGCATCTTACCCCAACCTAGCTGGGTAGTGTAAGCAAAGGAGCAGAGAAACCACTGAACCAGACCACTCCATGGGTGGAAAGACTTGGGATCAAACCACTGGGCTATCTCTGCTGTCTCTTAGAGGGGCAAAGAACAGCTGCTGATGGGAAAAGTCTTGTCAGTTTTTTTGTTTTTTGTTTTGTTTTGTTTTTTAAGACAGGGTTTCTCTATGTAGTCCTGGCTGTTCTGGAATAGTCTGTAAACCAGGCTGGCCTGGAACTCACAGAAATCCACCTGCCTCAACCTCCCAAGTGCTGGAATTAAAGGCAACACCCACCTCCGTCCCCCTCAACTTTTTAACTGATTAAAGTCATACGTGATTTTAAACTACATGTACAAACCAGGTAAAAACAGTGAGCTTTACGTAATGTCTTGGCCTGCCAAGTGATGTCCCATCATTGTTGAGTCCTGATGCTGTCTTAGGTGAAGGAACAGCTTAGGAGACTCATTCATGACTGAATAGAGGTCCTCTATCTTGGTTGTGGTTCATCCTTGGACCCGTGGGAGAGAGCACTTAAATTCTGACTGCATCCCAATTAAAGTAGCTAGGGTCAGAGAATTGTTTCCTTAAGTTGTTCTAAAACTTTGTTTATAAGGTCTTCATCATCCTTAATTTAAGGCTGGTCTAGGGGATCCGCTTGGCACCTGAAAGTGGTGTCGAGGGCTTTTATGTCATCCATGCCTGTCCTCCAGATGGACTTTAAGCCCCCAAGGAAGTCACCACAGACATGCTTGCATCTCCAAGCCTGAGTAAGGGGCTGTGGGGAAACTGAGGAAGGATTATGACAAGTTGGCTTTTTTTTCTTGGTCCACCCCTATGGTGCTACATCTGTTGTAAAAGGCTGGCTTCTTTCTGAAAGTGAACCCAGTAGTTTAAATCTGGGAAGATAAAAAATTCAAAGGACAGCGATGTCTGAGAGCTGCATTTCTAGAACAAGGCTGAGGAGAAACATCTCAGAAGAGGCAGCGATGTTTCCAGCTTGAAGAGCCTTTCTGTGGCAATACCATGTGGTAGGTGAAGGGGGCTGGATGTCCGTTTGGTGAGCCTATGGTAACGATGGCAAGTTTTAGGTAAGAACTAGTTTTGGTTGTTGTAAGAATCTTAGTCTAGTTGTGGGGTCAGCTGTGTGTATCGAAACACTGTCCAAGAATGGAGTCATAGGAGGGGGATTCTGAGTACTTGTGAGGAAACCCTAAGACAAAAGACAAGAATGTTTTTTCTTTCCTTTTGTTTTTGGAGATAGGGTTTTTGGTGTAGCCATGGCTTTCCTGGAACTCTATCTGTAGGCCAGGCTAGTCTAAAACTCACAGAGATCTGCCTGCCTCTGCTCCCCAAGTGTTGGGATTAAAGGACCACCACAAGAGTCTTGTTACCTCAGTTTCTTTAGAACATGGAATTGTTCTTGGAATGTGTTTTTGTGTTCCTCACAGGTGGACAGGAGTGAGTTTACTTCAGATATTTTTATCTATGTGCCTCTGTAGGAAAACATGTTTTTGCCACACGTGGCTTGTCCTTGTGTTTGAACACCTTACCTATGTGAACCCTCTTCATCTTCAGAGTGTGAATCTCCTGGTCCCCCGAGTAAAGTTCGCTATTGGCAATAAACACACGTACATCAATGCTGCTGTAGCAAAGGACACAACCAGAATTGTTACTTTAGCCTAATTTTTAGGAGACCAGAGGGAAGAAGCTACAGGGACAATTTACATATAATCATGGCAATGTGTTTATCTCAGAACCTTTAAAGTTAGTGAAAAACCTGAAAAATACCAGTTTGGTCCTGATGTGGCATACAGAAAGCAGTGAATCTGAAACCTTTCTGTGCCCGGGGTTCTAAAGCAGCTTTGTTTTATTCATTGCTTTTCTATTTAAATTTATTTTCTGTGCTCTTTTTTAGTAATCCAAAACGATTTGGTGTTTTTGTTTGTCTGTTCATTTCCTCTTGTTTTATATTTATTATATATATTTATTATATAAAAATATATTCTGATTATGGTTTCCCCTCCTTGTACCCTCTATATTCCCTCTCCTTCCCTCCTTCTCCCCTCCCCTCCCATATGGACCCATGCCCTTTCTGTCTCCCATTAGAAAACAGAAAGGCTTTCAAGGAATAAAAGTACAATATAATAAGATAAAGTAAAATGTTTTAGAGTGACAAAACAAGCAGAAGAAAAAGAGCCCAAGAGAAGGCACAAGAATCAGAGAATCACTCATTTGCGCACTTAGGGATCCCATAAAAGCAGTAAACTGAAAACCATAATATATATACGAAGGACCTGTAGGGTAAAAGACAGAAGAAAAATATGAATAAAATAAGATAGAATATTTGATAAATAATATGTCATTTTTTTATGGAAGGAAAAGCCTTCCCATGACATTATGAGGTAACAAGCCTTCCAAGACGCCATTGAAAGTTTTCTGTTGTCCATCTACTGCTGCTCATGCAGCCTGCCCTTAAGAACAGTGTGCTTCCCCAGTGACCTCCTTGGAGAAAACCAAATTTCCATTTGCAAGTGGCTTTCAGTTTGACATAGCCCCTTGGATAGGGATGGGAGCAGGCGTCCACTTCTCCTTTCAGCTCCAGGATCACATCCGCTGCCGACCCCTGTCGACCCTTGCGTGCTGCCTCAATCTCCTCGAGTTCTTGTGTGCACAGACCATGGTGATTTAAAAGGCCTTGTTTTCTTAGGGACCTCCATTCCCTCTGACTCTTAGACTCTTTCCTTCTCTCCTTTCAGGAAGATAACATACTTCCCTAAGCCCAGAGGGAAGGGATTTGATGAAGACATCCTATTTAGGGCTTAGTGTCCAATGGTTTGTTCTGTCTGTCTGTCTCTCTGTCTCTGTCTCTGTCTCTGTCTCTGTATCTGTCTCTCTCTAATGCCTGTCTGAGGGTCTTTGTATTTGTTCCCATCTGCTGCAGGGGAAACCGTCTGATGATGGGTGGGCAAGAAACTGAGCTATGAGAATCGCAGAATGCCATTAAGAATCATTTTATTGGGGTTGGGGATTTAGCTCAGTGGTAGAGCGCTTGCCTAGCAAGCACAAGGCCCTGGGTTTGGTCCCCAGCTCCGAAAAAAAAAAGAATCAATCATTTTATTGCTTTTATATATATATATATATTATTTATTTATTTTTTTTTGGAATGGTAGTTTTTGGTTTTGTGCTAGGGCTGTGGGCTATCTAGTCTCAGGTTCTTGGTCCCCTAAGCAGTGTTGGGTATGGGTTACATCTTGTGACGTGGGCCAACTGTCACATTGGATACTGGCTGGTTACCCTCACAAACCTTGTGCTGCTACTGCACTATCATGTCTTGCAAGCAGGACACCATTGGAGATCAAAAGTCTTATGGTGCGGTTGGTGTTTGAGTTTCTTCCTTTGTAGTGTGCAGAGTGCCTTCTTATACCAACGATGCTGGCAGGTAGCAGCGAAGGCTCTACATAGGCACCAGCACATCTTCTCCATGTCCAATGAGTTGTGTAGGTGTTGTCTTCGGCCATGACCCCTTGTTGTCAGATTGTGCAATCTATAATCTTGGCAACAGCCTGTGTCATTGGGGGTTCAGTGGGACTCTTTTTGGCCAACAATTCAATTAGATGTAGCCCAGTCCTGGGACTAGAGGCTTAGTTTTGTGAACAGAGATGCCCATTAGTGTTCTGACTCCCCCATTATTTGGTAATTTCATTTAGATTGCCTTTATTTATGAAGATTCTACTGGATTAGGTTTACCTATTACCCTCAAATGGCCATTAATTTTAGTCTGTCTCTCCCTGTATTCCCTCCCTCACCCCCTCATCCCTACCCCTCTCCACTTGATTCTCCTGTTCCAGCCACTGCTCCCACATCCACTCACAACTATTGATTCTAGCTCCCTTTCCTATGTGAATGTATCTGTTCCTACCTAGTCCCTTATGCTATACCTAACCTCTGTGTGCTTCTACAGATTATAGGCTGGTTATCATTGAATTAACATCTAAAATCCACGTATAAGTGAATGCATCTCATATTTGTCTTCCTGGGTCTGCGTTAACACCTTCATCATTTTGTTGTTGTTGTTGTTTTAGTTCCAACAATTTACCTACAAATTTTCTGGCTTGCTTTTTTAATGGCTCAGCGATATGCCATTGTATGAATGCAGCACACTTCCTGTATCTATTCTTCTGTTGATGGACATCTAGCTTTTTGCCAGACTCTGACTATTATGAATAAAGCAGCAATAAGTGTGGTTGAGCGTGTGTCTCTGTGGTAGGATGAAGCCACATTCGGGTACACGCCCAAGAGTGGGATAGCTAGGTTTTATGTTTGGTTCCCATCTTTCTGAGGAACTACCACAATGATTTGCACAGTGGCTGTTTGAGCTTGCACTCCCACAGCAATGGATGAGTGTTCCCCTTAACCCACATCTCCACTCGCATGAGCTGTTACGTGTTTTACTGATCCTGGTCACTATGACAGATATAAGATGAAATCTCAAAGTAACTTTGATTTACATCACCTTGATGGCTAAGGACATTGAACAGTTCTGTGTGTGTCTCTCAGCCCTGTGGATTTTCTTCTTTGGAAAATTCCATTTAGACCTGTACACCGTTTTTTAATTGGGTTATCTTCTTAATATCTACTTTTTTTTTGAGTTCTTTATATATTTTGGACATTAGCCCTCTATCAGGACTGTAATTAGTAGAAACATTTTTCTATTCTGTAGGCTACTGCTTTGTCCAAATGACAAGCTGTGTGGCAGATTCTCAGTCTTATGAGGTCCCATTTATTAATTGCCAATCTTAGTGCCCGAGTTATCAGTGTTCTGTTCAGAAAGTCTTCTGCTGTGCCAAAGAGTTCAAGGCTATTACTTACTTTCTCTTCTGTTAGTTCAGTATAGACGGTTTTATGTTTAGGTATTTGATGTATTTGGAGTTAACTTTTGTACACAGTGGTAAGTGTGGATCTATTTGGATTCTTCTACATGCAACCATCCAGTTTGATTAGGACCGTTAGTTGAAGATGCTGTCTTTTTTCCAGTGTGTTTTTCTGGATTTTTAAAATAAAAAAAAATCAGGTGTGAATAGGTATATGGATTTGTATCTGGGTCTTTAATTTAATTCCACTGACGAATGTGTCTGTTTCTGTGCCAATGCCATGCTGTTCTCATTACTATAACTTTGTAGTGCAATTTGAGAACAGGCCAATGGTAATACTCCCAGCAGTTCTTTTATTATTCAGAATTGTCCTAACAATCCTCTTAAAAAAGTTTCCATATAAAGCTGAAGAATATCTTTTTAAGATAACTGTAAAGAATTACGTTGGGATTTTGGTGGAAATTGCTTTGTGTGCAAGTATGTGGTTCATTTTGGGAAAAGTACCATCAGATGTTAAGAAGATATATTATTTTGTGTTCGAGTGAAATTTTCTGCAAAAATCTGCTAGGTCCATTTAATTTATGACATTCCTTAGTTCCAGCATCACTCTGTTTAGGTTTTGTCTGGGTGACCTATTTATTAGTGAGGGGTATTGAAGTCTGCAACAGCGGTGGTTTGAATAAGAACGCAACCGCCACAGCGCCCCACCCTCCCCCATCCTCAAGAGGCTCACAGATTTGAATGTCTGGACACTAGGAAGTAGAGCTACTTGACTGGGATTAGGAGGTGTTTGTCACCTTGTTGAAGGAAATGTGTCAGTTGAGGTGGGCTTTGGGATTTCAAATGCTCAAGCCAGGCCTAGTGGTGTTCTCTCTTCCTGTTGTCTGGGATCCGAATATAGAACGCTCGGCTCCTTCTCCAGCACCATGTCTGCCTGCGTGCTGCCATGCTCCCCCTCATGCTGATAATGAACTAAACCTCTGAGTCTATAAGCCAGCACCAATTAAATGTTTTTCTTACTAAGAGTTGTTGTGGTTATGGTGTCTCTTCGTAGCAATAGAACACTGACTAAGTAGCCCACTATCAACGTTTGAGGATCAACGTGTGATTTAAGTTGTAGCAGTGTTTGTTTTATGAACTTCAGTGCTCTCATGTTTGGTGCATAGATGTTAAAAATCACAATGTCCTCTTGGTGATTTTTTCCTTTAATGAGTATATAATATCTTTTCCTATCTCTTTTGATTAGTTTTGGTTTGAAGTCTCTTTTGCCACATTAACATTTCTATACCACCTTGCTTCTTGAGACCATTTGCTTGGAATATAAGTTGGTTATCTATCCTTGATGTTAAAAGGTGTTTTCCTTCCAGGCAGAAGGATGTGTCCTGTCTTTGAAATCTGTTAGTCCATGTCTTTTTACTGGGAAATCGAGATCATTGATGTTGATATCAGTGAACAGTATTTGTTGAACTATGTTATTTTGTTGTGGTGGGTGGGCGCTTGCCCTCTAGATTCCCAAGCCTGGGATTCTGGGTTTATTTATTCCTTGCATTTTCTTGGAGGTTTCCTTCTAATGCCTTTCGTAATGCCAGTCTGTAGGACTGGACTTGTAGATAGATGTTGATTAAATTTGGTTTTATCATTCACTGTCTAACTTTTTCCATGCATTGTGATTAAAAACTTGTTTCCAGGCAGTGGCCGGTCACACCTTTAATCCTTGCACTCACCAGGAAAAAGCAAGTGGATCTCTGCTTTTGAGGCCAGGCTGGTGTACAGAGTGAATCCTAGGACACACAGGGTTACATGGAAGAACTCTGACTCATCCCCAACGAAAACATAAGCACAAATAAAGAGCAACAACAACAATGACAACAACAACAACAACCCACGAAGGGTCCTCTCCAACCCCACATGCAAAAAACAAATACAAAAACAAAAAAACCCTTAAGGAAGTGTTGTTGAGTACAGTAGTCTAGAGCGGCATCTACTGTCCCTTAGAGTCTGTAGAACATCTGTCCAGTGCCTTCTGGATTTTAGTCTCCATTGAGACCTCAGGAGATATTCTAAGAGGTCTACCTTTAAATGTTACTTGGTATTTTCCCCTTGCAGCTTTTAGTGTTTTGATTATTGTGTGCTGAGAGGATTTTTTTTGTTTTGTTTTGTTTTGTTTAGTCTACCTTGATAGGAATCTCCTTTAGGTTAGGGAAGTTTTCTTCTATGATTTTGTTAAAAATATTTTCTGTGCCTTTGACTTGGCTTTCTTCTCCTTCTTCCATTCCTATTACTTATAGATTTGTGTCTTTTCATAGTATTTCAGATTTCCTGAATCTTTTTCGCCAGATTAAAAAAAAAAACATTTAACACATTCTTTGACCTATCTCTATCCATGTCTTCTATCAAGTTTCCGATACCTGAGACTCTCTCTTCCATCTCTTGTATTGTGCTGGTGAGGCTTGCCTCTCAGGTTTCTCTCAAGTTCCCCAAATCTTCACTTCCAGAGTTCCCTCAGTTTCCACATTTAGGTCTTGAACAGCCTTATTCATTTCCTCCCATTGTTTGTTTATGTTTTCATATTTCTTTAAGGGATTTATTAATTTCCTCTACTATATCCATCAGGGCTATTTTAAGATCTTCGTCTTGCCCTTCATCTGTGTTGCAGTACTCAGGGCCTGCTGTGGTAGGGCTGCTGGACTGTGGTAGGGACCCATTGTCCTGGCTGTTATTGATTATCATTTTAATCTTGTGTCTAGGCATCTGGGTTTGGGGAGACTGTAATTCTCTGCGCTGATCGCTGGTCTTATCTTTGTTGGGTGGGTGTTTTATTCCTTGGCTCCTGTTGGCTACTCTGGTTCTTTTTTTTTTTTCTTTTCTTTTCTTTTTTTTTTTTTTTTATTAACTTGAGTATTTCTTATATACATTTCGAGTGTTATTCCCTTTCCCGGTTTCCGGGCAAACATCCCCCTCCCCCCTCCCCTTCCTTATGGGTGTTCCCCTCCCAACCCTCCCCCCATTGCTGCCCTCCCCCCATAGACTAGTTCACTGGGGGTTCAGTCTTAGCAGGACCCAGGGCTTCCCCTTCCACTGGTGCTCTTACTAGGATATTCATTGCTACCTATGGAGTCAGAGTCCAGGGTCAGTCCATGTATAGTCTTTAGGTAGTGGCTTAGTCCCTGGAAGCTCTGGTTGCTTGGCATTGTTGTACTTTTGGGGTCTCGAGCCCCTTCAAGCTCTTCCAGTTCTTTCTCTGATTCCTTCAATAGGGGACCTATTCTCAGTTCAGTGGTTTGCTGCTGGCATTCGCCTCTGTATTTGCTGTATTCTGGCTGTGTCTCTCAGGAGCGATCTACATCCGGCTCCTGTCGGTCTGCACTTCTTTGCTTCATCCATCTTGTCTAATTGGGTGGCTGTATATGTATGGGCCACATGTGGGGCAGGCTCTAAATGGGTGTTCCTTAAGTCTCTGTTTTAATCTTTGCCTCTCCCTTCCCTGCCAAGGGTATTCTTTTTCCTCATTTAAAGAAGGAGTGAAGCATTCACATTTTGATCATCCGTCTTGAGTTTCGTTTGTTCTAGGGATCTAGGGTAATTCAAGCATTTGGGCTAATAGCCACTTATGAATGAGTGCATACCATGTATGTCTTTCTGTGATTGGGTTAGCTCACTCAGGATGATATTTTCCAGTTCCAACCATTTGCCTACGAATTTCATAAACTCGTTGTTTTTGATAGCTGAGTAATATTCCATTGTGTAGATGTACCACATTTTCTGTATCCATTCCTCTGTTGAAGGGCATCTGGGTTCTTTCCATTTTCTGGCTATTATAAATAAGGCTGCGATGAACATAGTGGAGCACGTGTCTCTTTTATATGTTGAGGCATCTTTTGGGTATATGCCCAAGAGAGGTATAGCTGGATCCTCAGGCAGTTCAATGTCCAATTTTCTGAGGAACCTCCAGACTGATTTCCAGAATGGTTTTACCAGTCTGCAATCCCACCAACAATGGAGGAGTGTTCCTCTTTCTCCACATCCTCGCCAGCATCTGCTGTCACCTGAGTTTTTGATCTTAGCCAATCGCACTGGTGTGAGGTGAAATCTCAGGGTTGTTTTGATTTGCATTTCCCTTATGACTAAAGATGTTGAACATTTCTTTAGGTGTTTCTCAGCCATTCGGCATTCCTCAGCTGTGAATTCTTTGTTTAGCTCTGAACCCCATTTTTTAATAGGGTTATTTGTTTCCCTGCGGTCTAACTTCTTGAGTTCTTTGTATATTTTGGATATAAGGCCTCTATCTGTTGTAGGATTGGTAAAGATCTTTTCCCAATCTGTTGGTTGCCGTTTTGTCCTAACCACAGTGTCCTTTGCCTTACAGAAGCTTTGCAGTTTTATGAGATCCCATTTGTCGATTCTTGATCTTAGAGCATAAGCCATTGGTGTTTTGTTCAGGAAAATTTTTCCAGTGCCCATGTGTTCCAGATGCTTCCCTAGTTTTTCTTCTATTAGTTTGAGTGTGTCTGGTTTGATGTGGAGGTCCTTGATCCACTTGGACTTAAGCTTTGTACAGGGTGATAAGCATGGATCGATCTGCATTCTTCTACATGTTGCCCTCCAGTTGAACCAGCACCATTTGCTGAAAATGCTATCTTTTTTCCATTGGATGGTTTTGGCTCCTTTGTCAAAAATCAAGTGACCATAGGTGTGTGGGTTCATTTCTGGGTCTTCAATTCTATTCCATTGGTCTATCTGTCTGTCCCTGTACCAATACCATGCAGTTTTTATCACTATTGCTCTGTAATACTGCTTGAGTTCAGGGATAGTGATTCCCCCTGAAGTCCTTTTATTGTTGAGGATAGCTTTAGCTATCCTGGGTTTTTTGTTATTCCAGATGAATTTGCAAATTGTTCTGTCTAACTCTTTGAAGAATTGGATTGGTATTTTGATGGGGATTGCATTGAATCTGTAGATTGCTTTTGGTAAAATGGCCATTTTTACTATATTAATCCTGCCAATCCATGAGCATGGGAGATCTTTCCATCTTCTGAGGTCTTCTTCAATTTCTTTCCTCAGTGTCTTGAAGTTCTTATTGTACAGATCTTTTACTTGCTTGGTTAAAGTCACACCGAGGTACTTTATATTATTTGGGTCTATTATGAAGGGTGTCGTTTCCCTAATTTCTTTCTCGGCTTGTTTCTCTTTTGTATAGAGGAAGGCAACTGATTTATTTGAGTTAATTTTATACCCAGCCACTTTGCTGAAGTTGTTTATCAGCTTTAGTAGTTCTCTGGTGGAACTTTTGGGATCACTTAAATATACTATCATGTCATCTGCAAATAGTGATATTTTGACCTCTTCTTTTCCGATCTGTATCCCTTTGATCTCCTTTTGTTGTCTGATTGCTCTGGCTAGAACTTCAAGAACTATATTGAATAAGTAGGGAGAGAGTGGGCAGCCTTGTCTAGTCCCTGATTTTAGTGGGATTGCTTCAAGTTTCTCTCCATTTAGTTCAATGTTAGCAATTGGTTTGCTGTATATGGCTTTTACTATGTTTAGGTATGGGCCTTGAATTCCTATTCTTTCCAGGACTTTTATCATGAAGGGGTGTTGAATTTTGTCAAATGCTTTCTCAGCATCTAATGAAATGATCATGTGGTTCTGTTCTTTCAGTTTGTTTATATAATGGATCACGTTGATGGTTTTCCGTATATTAAACCATCCCTGCATGCCTGGGATGAAGCCTACTTGATCATGGTGGATGATTGTTTTGATGTGCTCTTGAATTCGGTTTGCCAGAATTTTATTGAGTATTTTTGCGTCGATATTCATAAGGGAAATTGGTCTGAAGTTCTCTTTCTTTGTTGTGTCTTTGTGTGGTTTAGGTATAAGAGTAATTGTGGCTTCGTAGAAGGAATTCGGTAGGGCTCCATCTGTTTCAATTTTGTGGAATAGTTTGGATAATATTGGTATGAGGTCTTCTATGAAGGTTTGATAGAATTCTGCACTAAACCCGTCTGGACCTGGGCTCTTTTTGGTTGGGAGACCTTTAATGACTGCTTCTATTTCCTTAGGAGTTATGGGGTTGTTTAACTGGTTTATCTGTTCCTGATTTAACTTCGATACCTGGTATCTGTCTAGGAAATTGTCCATTTCCTGAAGATTTTCAAATTTTGTTGAATATAGGTTTTTATAGTAAGATCTGATGATTTTTTGAATTTCCTCTGAATCTGTAGTTATGTCTCCCTTTTCATTTCTGATTTTGTTAATTTGGACGCACTCTCTGTGTCCTCTCGTTAGTCTGGCTAAGGGTTCATCTATCTTGTTGATTTTCTCAAAGAACCAACTTTTGGTTCTGTTGATTCTTTCTATGGTCCTTTTTGTTTCTACTTGGTTGATTTCAGCTCTGAGTTTGATTATTTCCTGCCTTCTACTCCTCCTGGGTGTATTTGCTTCTTTTTGTTCTAGAGCTTTTAGGTGTGCTGTCAAGCTGCTGACATATGCTCTTTCCTGTTTCTTTCTGCAGGCACTCAGCGCTATGAGTTTTCCTCTTAGCACAGCTTTCATTGTGTCCCATAAGTTTGGGTATGTTGTATCTTCATTTTCATTAAATTCTAAAAAGTTTTTAATTTCTTTCTTTATTTCTTCCTTGACCAGGTTATCATTGAGTAGAGCATTGTTCAATTTCCACGTATATGTGGGCATTCTTCCCTTATTGTTATTGAAGACCAGTTTTAGGCCGTGGTGGTCCGATAGCACGCATGGGATTATTTCTATCTTTCTGTACCTGTTGAGGCCCGTTTTTTGACCAATTATATGGTCAATTTTGGAGAAAGTGCCATGAGGAGCTGAGAAGAAGGTATATCCTTTTGCTTTAGGATAGAATGTTCTATAAATATCTGTTAAGTCCATTTGGCTCATGACTTCTCTTAGTCTGTTGACATCACTGTTTAATTTCTGTTTCCATGATCTGTCCATTGATGAGAGTGGGGTGTTGAAATCTCCCACTATTATTGTGTGAGGTGCAATGTGTGTTTTGAGCTTTAATAAGGTTTCTTTTACGTATGTAGGTGCCCTTGTATTTGGGGCATAGATATTTAGGATTGAGAGTTCATCTTGGTGGATTTTTCCTTTGATGAATATGAAGTGTCCTTCCTTATCTTTTTTGATGACTTTTAGTTGGAAATTGATTTTATTTGATATTAGAATGGCTACTCCAGCTTGCTTCTTCTGACCATTTGCTTGGAAAGTTTTTTTCCAGCCTTTCACTCTGAGGTAGTGTCTGTCTTTGTCTCTGAGGTGTGTTTCCTGTAGGCAGCAGAATGCAGGGTCCTCGTTGCGTATCCAGTTTGTTAATCTATGTCTTTTTATTGGGGAGTTGAGGCCATTGATATTGAGAGATATTAAGGAATAGTGATTATTGTTTCCCTTTATATTCATATTTGGATGTGAGGTTATGTTTGTGTGCTTTCATTCTCTTTGTTTTGTTGCCAAGACGATTAGTTTCTTGCTTCTTCTAGGGTATAGCTTGCCTCCTTATGTTGGGCTTTACCATTTATTATCCTTTGTAGTGCTGGATTTGTAGAAAGATATTGTGTAAATTTGGTTTTGTCATGGAATATCTTGGTTTCTCCATCAATGTTAATTGAGAGTTTTGCTGGATACAGTAACCTGGGCTGGCATTTGTGTTCTCTTAGGGTCTGTATGACATCAGTCCAGGATCTTCTGGCCTTCATAGTTTCTGGCGAGAAGTCTGGTGTGATTCTGATAGGTCTCCCTTTATATGTTACTTGACCTTTTTCCCTTACTGCTTTTAATATTCTTTCTTTATTTTGTGCATTTGGTGTTTTGACAATTATGTGACGTGAGGTGTTTCTTTTCTGGTCCAATCTATTTGGAGTTCTGTAGGCTTCTTGTATGTCTATGGGTATCTCTTTTTTTAGGTTAGGGAAGTTTTCTTCTATGATTTTGTTGAAGATATTTACTGGTCCTTTGAGCTGGGAGTCTTCACTCTCTTCTATACCTATTATCCTTAGGTTTGATCTTCTCATTGAGTCCTGGATTTCCTGTATGTTTTGGACCAGTAGCTTTTTCCGCTTTACATTATCTTTGACAGTTGAGTCAATGATTTCTATGGAATCTTCTGCTCCTGAGATTCTCTCTTCCATCTCTTGTATTCTGTTGGTGAAGCTTGTATCTACAGCTCCTTGTCTCTTCTTTTGGTTTTCTATATCCAGGGTTGTTTCCATGTGTTCTTTCTTGATTGCTTCTATTTCCATTTTTAATTCCTTCAACTGTTTGATTGTATTTTCCTGGAATTCTTTCAGGGATTTTTGCGATTCCTCTCTGTAGGCTTCTACTTGTTTATTAATGTTTTCCTGTGTTTCCCTAAGTGTGTTCATGTCTTTCTTGAAGTCCTCCAGCATCATGATCAAATATGATTTTGAAACTAGATCTTGCTTTTCTGGTGTGTTTGAATATTCCATGTTTGTTTTGGTGGGAGAATTGGGCTCCGATGATGGCATGTAGTCTTGGTTTCTGTTGCTTGGGTTCCTGCGCTTGCCTCTCGCCATCAGATTATCTCTAGTGTTACTTTGTTCTGCTATTTCTGACAGTGGCTAGACTGTCCTATAAGCCTGTGTGTCAGGAGTGCTGTAGACCTGTTTTCCTCTCTTTCAGTCAGTTATGGGGACAGAGTGTTCTGCTTTCGGGCGTGTGGTTTTTCCTCTCTACAGGTCTTCAGCTGTTCCTGTGGGCCTGTGTCTTGAGTTCACCAGGCAGCTTTCTTGCAGCAGAAAATTTGGTCTTACCTGTGGTCCCGAGGCTCAGGTTTGCTCGTGGGGTGCTGCCCAGGGGCTCTCTGCAGCGGCAGCAACCAGGAAGACCTGTGCCGCCCCTTCCGGGAGCTTCAGTGCACCAGGGTTCCAGATGGTCTTTGGCTTTTTCCTCTGGCGTCCGAGATGTGTGTGCAGGGAGCAGTCTCTTCTGGTTTCCCAGGCTTGTCTGCCTCTCTGAAGGTTTAGCTCTCCCTCCCACGGGATTTGGGTGCAGAGAAGTGTTTATCCGGTCTGTTTCTTTCCGGTTCCGGTGGTGTCTCAGGCAGGTGTCCTGCTGCTCCTGGGCCCTCCTCCACGGGAGCCCAGAGGCCTTATACAGTTTCCTCTTGGGCCAGGGATGTGGGCAGGGGTGAGCAGTGTTGTTGGTCTCTTCCACTCTGCAGCCTCAGGAGTGCCCACCTGACCAGGCGGTTGGGTCTCTCTCTCACTGGGTCTGGGAGCAGAGAGCTGCTGAGGGCCGGGATCCGCGGGTGTGGGACTTCCAGTAAACACAGAACGTGCCCGGTCCTAGAGAAATTCTGCTTCCGTGTGTCCCAAGCTCACCAGGCAGCTTTCTTGCAGCAGAAAATTTGGTCTTACCTGTGGTCCCGAGGCTCAGGTTCGCTCGTGGGGTGCTGCCCAGGGGCTCTCTGCAGCGGCAGCAACCAGGAAGACCTGTGCCGCCCCTTCCGGGAGCTTCAGTGCACCAGGGTTCCAGATGGTCTTTGGCTTTTTCCTCTGGCGTCCGAGATGTGTGTGCAGGGAGCAGTCTCTTCTGGTTTCCCAGGCTTGTCTGCCTCTCTGAAGGTTTAGCTCTCCATCCCACGGGATTTGGGTGCAGAGAGCCACTCTGGTTCTTAGGAGAGTGTGGAGGTTGTGAGTTGCCTGGTAGGAAGTTCTTCTGGGATCCTGAGACTTTTGGCAACTGGTGGTTCCAGGTGAAATGTGTTCTAGGCATTTGGAGTTGGCACTCAGGCTAGGAAGGCTAAGTGCTGAGGAAATTCATAGGAAAGAGTAAAACAGGGTGTTCCACCAGGATCTATTTAGTCCCATGGGAATGGGGGCAGAGAGTAAGGAGAGGACACACCAGGTAGTGGTGGATTAAACACTTTGGTTGTATTCCGAAAAAACCTATAAAGTGAGCTGTACTAAAACCATTTCTTCTTAGGGCAGTTGGTTAGGGCATAGGAAGAAATATGGGGGTGTCAGCATAGAAAACATGATACTTCTCAGGGCTGGGCATTCAAGTGGGGGTGAAATGAGCACACACATCTGTTCAACCAACATGTTCAAGCAGTTGCTAGCTACCAAGTCCCATGCTACACACGACAGTTATGTACGTAAAAATTAGTCCACTTTAGCAACGTTGGGGATAGCTTACAGAGCTGTGTAAAAGGAACCGGGGAGTCAAGTGATAGTACTGACAGGATTGTGAGAGACGGCAGCACAATCCCAGGGATAGAGCCTAATCCTCTGTCGTGTTTGGAACTGTCAAGTGGTGGGTTAGCAGGAGGCTACAGACCGTGGCTAAGAAGACGGTGTGGAGTACTCCCAGTGAAGGGCAGCTCCAGAATCACGTTCATATGGCACATTATTAAACACCTCAGTGTATTAAGAGATTCAGAGATTCAGCCAAGCCACTGGAATAAAAAGCATGTACATTTTATGTGACTGGTATGAAGAAGCATTTCCATTACTTTAAATATGTGATGCAGGGCCATGGAGTTGGGTCAGGTAAAGGTGCTTGCCACTGAGTCTGAGGACCTAAGTTCGATCCCTGGAGCACTCTTCATCGTCACATCTGTAAGCCATATAGTATGCTGTTACTGTCTCAGGTTTAGCATCTGGAAACTGAGGCTTAGAGAGGCGAGACACCCTATCGAACATCATGCAGCTGTTGAGAGAGTTAACAAGGTGGCCTTGAATCTTAATCTCTGACCTTCTTCAGGGTCCTGACCGATGGTACATCTGCTGTGGGATGAGACATGTTGGGCAGCCAAAGCACTTCTGGTATTCTGTAATCCATAAGTCTTGGATTTTCTTCTTCTTCCCCTCTCTTCATTAACCAATATCTAAGCCTTAATACTTTTAATGCCTAGTTGTCTTGAATCTGCCAGTTTTCAAGACATTTTTCCTAAGTAACATCTCTCTGTCTCTTCCAGTTCAGACTTAACAATGCTGCCCAGACTGTTGTGTTGACAATGATGCTAAAGCCGTGTCTCTTTGACATTCACACCCATCATGACCTTGACCTTTTGACCACTCCTTTATCACAGTTTGTGCTTTAGACATTTTCTGCTTATTGAGGTACACTTACTCTGCATATGCCTTTCCCTATGACAGGATGACTTCATGGTTTCCTGCCCAGAAAACTGGCACTAATGTGTCCTTTAAGACACACTGTTTACATCCCTTCTAGACAGAGGCTGGCTCTTCTACCTCTGCATCTTATTGGTCTGTGTGGTGATACTTACTTTTCCCTCCTGTCTGTCTCCTTCCACTCTTCGGTGTTTTCACGGCTCGTTGACACGGTACATGTCTTAGGGTTTTATTGCTATGAAGAGACACCATGACCACAGCAAGTATTATAAACAAAGACATTTAAATGGGGGCTGTCTTAGTTTTAGAGTTTTCATGGTTTTGGAGAAGGAGCTGCTACCTCCTGATTGACGTCAGGCAGCAGGAAGTGAATGCTAGCTACACTGAGTGCTGCTTGACCATCTGAGATCTCGAAGTCCGCCCTCTAGTGACACACCTCCTCTAACAAAGCCACGCCTACAAGTCCCCCACCCGCGGATCCCGGCCCGCAGCAGCTCTCTGCTCCCAGACCCGGTGAGAGAAAAACCCAACCGCCGGGTCAGGTGGGCACTCCTGAGGCTGCAGAGCGGAAGAGACCACCAACACTGCTCACCCCTGCCCACATCCCTGGCCCAAGAGGAAACTGTATAAGGCCTCTGGGCTCCCGTGGGGGAGGGCCCAGGAGCTGCAGGACCCCGCCGGACCCTGAAGGAAACAGACCGGATAAACAGTTCTCTGCACCCAAATCCCGTGGGAGGGAGAGCTAAACCTTCAGAGAGGCGGACAAGCCTGGGAAACCAGAAGAGACTGCTCCCTGCACACACATCTCGGACGCCAGAGGAAAAAGCCAAAGACCATCTGGAACCCTGGTGCACTGAAGCTCCTGGAAGGGGCGGCACAGGTCTTCCTGGTTGCTGCCGCTGCAGAGAGCCCCTGGGCAGCACCCCACGAGCGAACCTGAGCCTCGGGACTACAGGTAAGACCAAATTTTCTGCTGCAAGAAAGCTGCCTGGTGAGCTTGGGATACACGGAAGCAGAATTTCTCTAGGACCGGGCACGTTCTGTGTTTACCGGAAGTCCCCCACCCGTGGATCCCGGCCCGCAGCAGCTCTCTGCTCCCAGACCCGGTGAGAGAGAAACCCAACCGCCTGGTCAGGTGGGCACTCCTGAGGCTGCAGAGCGGAAGAGACCACCAACACTGCTCACCCCTGCCCACATCCCTGGCCCAAGAGGAAACTGTATAAGGCCTCTGGGCTCCCGTGGGGGAGGGCCCAGGAGCGGCAGGACCCCGCCGGACCCCGAAGGAAACAGACCGGATAAACAGTTCTCTGCACCCAAATCCCGTGGGAGGGAGAGCTAAACCTTCAGAGAGGCGGACAAGCCTGGGAAACCAGAAGAGACTGCTCCCTGCACACACATCTCGGACGCCAGAGGAAAAAGCCAAAGACCATCTGGAACCCTGGTGCACTGAAGCTCCCGGAAGGGGCGGCACAGGTCTTCCTGGTTGCTGCCGCTGCAGAGAGCCCGTGGGCAGCACCCCACGAGCAAACCTGAGCCTCGGGACCACAGGTAAGACCAAATTTTCTGCTGCAAGAAAGCTGCCTGGTGAACTCAAGACACAGGCCCACAGGAACAGCTGAAGACCTGTACAGAGGAAAAACCACACGCCCGAAAGCAGAACACTCTGTCCCCATAACTGACTGAAAGAGAGGAAAACAGGTCTACAGCACTCCTGACACACAGGCTTATAGGACAGTCTAGCCACTGTCAGAAACAGCAGAACAAAGTAACACTAGAGATAATCTGATGGCGAGAGGCAAGCGCAGGAACACAAGCAACAGAAACCAAGACTACATGCCATCATCGGAGCCCAATTCTCCCACCAAAACAAACATGGAATATCCAAACACACCAGAAAAGCAAGATCTAGTTTCAAAATCATATTTGATCATGATGCTGGAGGACTTCAAGAAAGACATGAACACACTTAGGGAAGCACAGGAAAACATTAATAAACAAGTAAAAGCCTACAGAGAGGAATCGCAAAAATCCCTGAAAGAATTCCAGGAAAACACAATCAAACAGTTGAAGAAATTAAAAATGGAAATAGAAGCAATCAAGAAAGAACACATGGAAACAACCCTGGATATAGAAAACCAAAAGAAGAGACAAGGAGCTGTAGATACAAGCTTCACCAACAGAATACAAGAGATGGAAGAGAGAATCTCAGGAGCAGAAGATTCCATAGAAATCATTGACTCAACTGTCAAAGATAATGTAAAGCGGAAAAAGCTACTGGTCCAAAACATACAGGAAATCCAGGACTCAATGAGAAGATCAAACCTAAGGATAATAGGTATAGAAGAGAGTGAAGACTCCCAGCTCAAAGGACCAGTAAATATCTTCAACAAAATCATAGAAGAAAACTTCCCTAACCTAAAAAAAGAGATACCCATAGACATACAAGAAGCCTACAGAACTCCAAATAGATTGGACCAGAAAAGAAACACCTCACGTCACATAATTGTCAAAACACCAAACGCACAAAATAAAGAAAGAATATTAAAAGCAGTAAGGGAAAAAGGTCAAGTAACATATAAAGGGAGACCTATCAGAATCACACCAGACTTCTCGCCAGAAACTATGAAGGCCAGAAGATCCTGGACTGATGTCATACAGACCCTAAGAGAACACAAATGCCAGCCCAGGTTACTGTATCCAGCAAAACTCTCAATTAACATTGATGGAGAAACCAAGATATTCCATGACAAAACCAAATTTACACAATATCTCTCTACAAATCCAGCACTACAAAGGATAATAAATGGTAAAGCCCAACATAAGGAGGCAAGCTATACCCTAGAAGAAGCAAGAAACTAATCGTCTTGGCAACAAAACAAAGAGAATGAAAGCACACAAACATAACCTCACATCCAAATATGAATATAACGGGAAGCAATAATCACTATTCCTTAATATCTCTCAATATCAATGGCCTCAACTCCCCAATAAAAAGACATAGATTAACAAACTGGATACGCAACGAGGACCCTGCATTCTGCTGCCTACAGGAAACACACCTCAGAGACAAAGACAGACACTACCTCAGAGTGAAAGGCTGGAAAAAAACTTTCCAAGCAAATGGTCAGAAGAAGCAAGCTGGAGTAGCCATTCTAATATCAAATAAAATCAATTTCCAACTAAAAGTCATCAAAAAAGATAAGGAAGGACACTTCATATTCATCAAAGGAAAAATCAACCAAGATGAACTCTCAATCCTAAATATCTATGCCCCAAATACAAGGGCACCTACATACGTAAAAGAAACCTTACTAAAGCTCAAAACACACATTGCACCTCACACAATAATAGTGGGAGATTTCAACACCCCACTCTCATCAATGGACAGATCATGGAAACAGAAATTAAACAGTGATGTAGACAGACTAAGAGAAGTCATGAGCCAAATGGACTTAACGGATATTTATAGAACATTCTATCCTAAAGCAAAAGGATATACCTTCTTCTCAGCTCCTCATGGTACTTTTTCCAAAATTGACCATATAATTGGTCAAAAAACGGGCCTCAACAGGTACAGAAAGATAGAAATAATCCCATGCGTGCTATCGGACCACCACGGCCTAAAACTGGTCTTCAATAACAATAAGGGAAGAATGCCCACATATACGTGGAAATTGAACAATGCTCTACTCAATGATAACCTGGTCAAGGAAGAAATAAAGAAAGAAATTAAAAACTTTTTAGAATTTAATGAAAATGAAGATACAACATACTCAAACTTATGGGACACAATGAAAGCTGTGCTAAGAGGAAAACTCATAGCGCTGAGTGCCTGCAGAAAGAAACAGGAAAGAGCATATGTCAGCAGCTTGACAGCACACCTAAAAGCTCTAGAACAAAAAGAAGCAAATACACCCAGGAGGAGTAGAAGGCAGGAAATAATCAAACTCAGAGCTGAAATCAACCAAGTAGAAACAAAAAGGACCATAGAAAGAATCAACAGAACCAAAAGTTGGTTCTTTGAGAAAATCAACAAGATAGATAAACCCTTAGCCAGACTAACGAGAGGACACAGAGAGTGTGTCCAAATTAACAAAATCAGAAATGAAAAGGGAGACATAACTACAGATTCGGAGGAAATTCAAAAAATCATCAGATCTTACTATAAAAACCTATATTCAACAAAATTTGAAAATCTTCAGGAAATGGACAATTTCCTAGACAGATACCAGGTATCGAAGTTAAATCAGGAACAGATAAACCAGTTAAACAACCCCATAACTCCTAAGGAAATAGAAGCAGTCATTAAAGGTCTCCCAACCAAAAAGAGCCCAGGTCCAGACGGGTTTACTGCAGAATTCTATCAAACCTTCATAGAAGACCTCATACCAATATTATCCAAACTATTCCACAAAATTGAAACAGATGGAGCCCTACCGAATTCCTTCTACGAAGCCACAATTACTCTTATACCTAAACCACACAAAGACACAACAAAGGAAGAGAACTTCAGACCAATTTCCCTTATGAATATCGACGCAAAAATACTCAATAAAATTCTGGCAAACCGAATTCAAGAGCACATCAAAACAATCATCCATCATGATCAAGTAGGCTTCATCCCAGGCATGCAGGGATGGTTTAATATACGGAAAACCATCAACGTGATCCACTATATAAACAAACTGAAAGAACAGAACCACATGATCATTTCATTAGATGCTGAGAAAGCATTTGACAAAGTTCAACACCCCTTCATGATAAAAGTCCTGGAAAGAATAGGAATTCAAGGCCCATACCTAAACATAGTAAAAGCCATATACAGCAAACCAGTTGCTAACATTAAACTAAATGGAGAGAAACTTGAAGCAATCCCACTAAAATCAGGGACTAGACAAGGCTGCCCACTCTCTCCCTACTTATTCAATATAGTTCTTGAAGTTCTAGCCAGAGCAATCAGACAACAAAAGGAGATCAAAGGGATACAGATCGGAAAAGAAGAGGTCAAAATATCACTATTTGCAGATGACATGATAGTATATTTAAGTGATCCCAAAAGTTCCACCAGAGAACTACTAAAGCTGATAAACAACTTCAGCAAAGTGGCTGGGTATAAAATTAACTCAAATAAATCAGTTGCCTTCCTCTATACAAAAGAGAAACAAGCCGAGAAAGAAATTAGGGAAACGACACCCTTCATAATAGACCCAAATAATATAAAGTACCTCGGTGTGACTTTAACCAAGCAAGTAAAAGATCTGTACAATAAGAACTTCAAGACACTGAGGAAAGAAATTGAAGAAGACCTCAGAAGATGGAAAGATCTCCCATGCTCATGGATTGGCAGGATTAATATAGTAAAAATGGCCATTTTACCAAAAGCAATCTACAGATTCAATGCAATCCCCATCAAAATACCAATCCAATTCTTCAAAGAGTTAGACAGAACAATTTGCAAATTCATCTGGAATAACAAAAAACCCAGGATAGCTAAAGCTATCCTCAACAATAAAAGGACTTCAGGGGGAATCACTATCCCTGAACTCAAGCAGTATTACAGAGCAATAGTGATAAAAACTGCATGGTATTGGTACAGGGACAGACAGATAGACCAATGGAATAGAATTGAAGACCCAGAAATGAACCCACACACCTATGGTCACTTGATTTTTGACAAAGGAGCCAAAACCATCCAATGGAAAAAAGATAGCATTTTCAGCAAATGGTGCTGGTTCAACTGGAGGGCAACATGTAGAAGAATGCAGATCGATCCATGCTTATCACCCTGTACAAAGCTTAAGTCCAAGTGGATCAAGGACCTCCACATCAAACCAGACACACTCAAACTAATAGAAGAAAAACTAGGGAAGCATCTGGAACACATGGGCACTGGAAAAATTTTCCTGAACAAAACACCAATGGCTTATGCTCTAAGATCAAGAATCGACAAATGGGATCTCATAAAACTGCAAAGCTTCTGTAAGGCAAAGGACACTGTGGTTAGGACAAAACGGCAACCAACAGATTGGGAAAAGATCTTTACCAATCCTACAACAGATAGAGGCCTTATATCCAAAATATACAAAGAACTCAAGAAGTTAGACCGCAGGGAAACAAATAACCCTATTAAAAAATGGGGTTCAGAGCTAAACAAAGAATTCACAGCTGAGGAATGCCGAATGGCTGAGAAACACCTAAAGAAATGTTCAACATCTTTAGTCATAAGGGAAATGCAAATCAAAACAACCCTGAGATTTCACCTCACACCAGTGCGATTGGCTAAGATCAAAAACTCAGGTGACAGCAGATGCTGGCGAGGATGTGGAGAAAGAGGAACACTCCTCCATTGTTGGTGGGATTGCAGACTGGTAAAACCATTCTGGAAATCAGTCTGGAGGTTCCTCAGAAAATTGGACATTGAACTGCCTGAGGATCCAGCTATACCTCTCTTGGGCATATACCCAAAAGATGCCTCAACATATAAAAGAGACACGTGCTCCACTATGTTCATCGCAGCCTTATTTATAATAGCCAGAAAATGGAAAGAACCCAGATGCCCTTCAACAGAGGAATGGATACAGAAAATGTGGTACATCTACACAATGGAATATTACTCAGCTATCAAAAACAACGAGTTTATGAAATTCGTAGGCAAATGGTTGGAACTGGAAAATATCATCCTGAGTGAGCTAACCCAATCACAGAAAGACATACATGGTATGCACTCACTGATAAGTGGCTATTAGCCCAAATGCTTGAATTACCCTAGATCCCTAGAACAAACGAAACTCAAGACGGATGATCAAAATGTGAATGCTTCACTCCTTCTTTAAATGAGGAAAAAGAATACCCTTGGCAGGGAAGGGAGAGGCAAAGATTAAAACAGAGACTGAACGATCACCCATTCAGAGCCTGCCCCACATGTGGCCCATACATATACAGCCACCCAATTAGACAAGATGGATGAAGCAAAGAAGTGCAGACCGGCAGGAGCCGGATGTAGATCGCTCCTGAGAGACACAGCCAGAATACAGCAAATACAGAGGCGAATGCCAGCAGCAAACCACTGAACTGAGAATAGGTCCCCTATTGAAGGAATCAGAGAAAGAACTGGAAGAGCTTGAAGGGACTCGAGACCCCAAAAGTACAACAATGCCAAGCAACCAGAGCTTCCAGGGACTAAGCCACTACCTAAAGACTATACATGGACTGACCCTGGACTCTGACCCCATAGGTAGCAATGAATATCCCAGTAAGAGCACCAGTGGAAGGGGAAGCCCTGGGTCCTGCTAAGACTGAACCCCCAGTGAACTAGTCTATGGGGGGAGGGCGGCAATGGGGGGCGGGTTGGGAGGGGAACACCCATAAGGAAGGGGAGGGGGGAGGGGGATGTTTGCCCGGAAACCGGGAAAGGGAATAACACTCGAAATGTATATAAGAAATACTCAAGTTAATAAAAAAAAAAAAATAATTGAAAAAAAAAAAACAAAGCCACGCCTACTCCACTAAGGCCACACCCCCTAATAGTGCCTCTTCTATGGGCCAAGCATTCAAACCCATGAGTCTCTCAGGTACCATTCCTAGTCAAACCCCCCACAGCACATTAGGAAGAGCAGCCAACATCCTGAAGAGCACTAGGAGCAAGCACATCGTGCTGTCCGCCTCCCATGAGGATGTTTGCTCAAGAGGCACACAGACAAGCTTCCATATGGGGATTTGTGAAGGCTTGACTTAGCTCAGCTTATATGGTAAATACCTGTGACCCCTGTATGGCCCTCACTGCACTGCTCAGTTGGACTGTCTTAACCTAATCCCCTACTCACCCCTTTAACCACACTCTTCTCCAAATAGTGGCAAGTAGTCTGACTAGCTCTGGAGTTCCTTCTCGCTAACTGAGCGTAGGTGGCCGCTTTGACCCCCCTGCATGAAAGCAGATAACAAAGGGTGTGGTTTAAACTCCCTCCCACCACCACGAAGTCTTCGAACTTCAAAATCAATTTTAAAAACCAATTGCAAGTTTTTTTCCCATTAGTTTTTGAGTGGTACGGTTGTATATTTGTTTACTTGTTTTAGCTCTTAAAATAGGGTTCTCGCCATTATAGAAGTACTGTGCTCTTTATTTGGTGTTTGACTTTTCTGGGGCCCTTGTTCCTTTACTATGTCAAAGCCTGTCTCTATTCGGTCTTGACACAGTTCTGCACCACCTATGAAAGAGACCACTTGAAGATAAGATCAAACGTTCTCACCAAGTCTGGCTATACCTCAGAATCTTGTTCAAACAGCACTTCAGGAAGCTCTTGGCAATCATTTGGAGTTAACAGCTAAGAAGAGACTCATATTCTATCTTCACAGAGCTAATTTGACTTCTATTTTTATGTCAGCCATACAGACAAACTTTATTGATTTCATTTTGTTCTCATCACGATGTTAGGCCTTCATGGCTAAACATTTTTAAAATACACAGAAAACACACAAAAAAAATTGTATCAGCATTCGACATAATTGTCTTCCAAATATGGATAAGAAAATCATGTGACTATCAATGCAGTAGCCATTCAGAATAAGTTCTCAGGCTTACTGGGCTGGAAAAACTCATGAAAAAAAAAATCATGTAACCATGGAAGAAACAGGACAAGAAATTTAAGAAAAGGTTATTGAAGGTAATTAGCCTTATTTTTTGCAACAACTGAAGGAAAAGAGGAAAAATAATCACAGATGTGAATGCTGTTTGTCTCAAACAAATGTTCTTGAGAACCACTGGAGGGAAAACAAAACAGCAGACTGCAGGGGAAATCACCAAGATAAGTGTGCTTGCTCTTGCTTCCATTTCAGTTTGGGGTTTGCACCAAATTATTTCCATTGACAAGAAAACCCCATATGTATGTCCTTTGAGGTAGGAATGCAAGAATATAGCAAATTGGGGGTGACAGCCTTTTGACCAAAGCATATATGAGAAAGCTCTGGGGTAGGTGGATGTGTGTGTGTGTGTGTGTGTGTGTGTGTGTGTGTGTGTGTGAGAGAGAGAGAGAGAGAGAGAGAGAGAGAGAGAGAGA
Organism: Rattus norvegicus; assembly: GCF_021556685.1. Lineage (NCBI taxonomy): Eukaryota > Metazoa > Chordata > Mammalia > Rodentia > Muridae > Rattus > Rattus norvegicus. Next base: position 23,482,788 of record NC_141548.1, on the reverse strand, counting down.
GAGAGAATGAGTGAGCAAATCTATGAATCTATAGGGAAGTTGTGAATAGACTGAGCTGGAGTCGGGTCATGACTGTCTGGTTTCTAAGTGATCAGGGCTGTGTGATGCTGAGAGGCTGTGAAATGTCTCTGAGCTTCACTCCTCCTCATGGAGAGTGATTAGTGTTGTAACTACCACGACGGAGCGGTAACAGTAAGACCACTCGCAAAGCCTGGTGAGGAATCAGCGCTCAATCTGTGGTGGCTGCTATGTGAAAGGTGGAATAGTGACCGATGACCATGCCTGTGGCAAGCTGGTACATTTCACTACTTAGACTGCAGTTGGAAAGATTACCTTTGGTTCAACTAATCTCTCAGGTCGCCGGCAGGTTTTTCTAGCGAGAGACTGTTCAATCAACTGAAAAGCCAAATTAAATCAGAAAGAAGATTAGTTTGAACAAATAACCCAGGTCCAGTGAGACCTCAAATACAGTAGTAACCACCGATGGCTGCAGCCCTCCCAGATCTGCCCTAAGGCCACCAATTCTTCCTTTTTGTTCAACTACAAGGGACTAAGACCTTGAGGAAAATCACTTCTTAGGCAATGAGTGGCGTGATTAGTAAGACTCACCTTTCAGCCTTTGCTCTGGGAGCAACAATGAACAGACTCCAAATGCTAAAGTCCTCCTAACCCAACTTGAGAAGGAGTGTCAGCCCAAGGAGTACTGGTCTGGGTAAGAAGGACTCTGAGCTTTTCAAACCTTTTTGCAGAACCAGGGGAAACGAGAACGGCCGTTCTCATTTCGTAGGCAGAAAACCCAAGGCACCGGGGGATTAAATAATTTGTATTGGAATGAGATTTTACTAACTCCGTAGAAAATTGACCTGAAACTTAAACATGGATAAACCACATCCTTTATTTAAACAATATTTTACAGTCTATGATGAAAGAATTCTTCAAGATGGAATTTCCTGATTGCCTGTTCATGAATTAGCAGAAGATTATGCAACTTTCCATTCGTTCAGCAAACATTTACTTAGCACATACCGAATGCTTCACACAGTGATAGGCCCTGGAGATGGAAGCTCTCTTAAGGCAGGGCCTGCCCTCAGGGAAATCAGGAGACACACACGTCAGGCCGAAGCTCTAAAGCGCTATCCATTCTGTAGCAGAGACAGCAATCTGTCCGAGTTCCAGAAGGAACCCAGAGAGAAGCTGGGTGTGAAAGGTCACTGGTTTGTCCTGGGTGGGCTTGGCAACACAAAGAACACTACTGACCACGGAGAGCTTCCGTTCTTGCCAATGTCAAAGCCACAAATAGGTAAACACAAGATACCCGTGAGTGCTCCTCGGTAGGAGAGCTGGTGGACAGACATTGTTACCTTTTGTGCTTGGCATCTGAAAGGGGATCGTAATTATTCTACAAATCTTAGAAGGACAAAAAAGGCTTTGGAGTCCCCTATGGTTAATAATTGCCCACTGTCAGCTGTCACTCCAGCATCCAGCCTTCCTGAGTGGAGGGGCCTGTAATAAATCGGGAGGTTTATGGTTGGAAGCGGGGTGGTGTGTCAGGCTTTGCTAAAATTAAACACAGCCTTCCTTCAGTCTACTTACACACTCTCTGCTTAAAACATTCCCTTAGACTCTCAGTGGGTGTTAACGTTCCCAATGCTGCAGCCCTTAAATATAGCTCCTCACCCTCAACCAGAACATTATTGTCGTTGCTACTTCACGACTGTAATTTTGCTACTGTTATGAATTGTGATATAAATATCGATGCGCAGGATATCTGATATGTGACCCCTACCTATGACTCCTGGGTAGTGAGTCTTTTTTGCTCATCCTCCTCCTTGTAAAATGTTCAGCGCCCTTTCATTTCCTCGCCACTATTAGGTTATTTCATATCATCCTGCTGAAACTTCTATTACAATATAAGTATCAACTGCTGCCACCCATCTCCAATTTATTTGGTTAATTTATTTTTTATGCTTTGGGCCTTTGAGACTGAGTCTCATTCTGTAGCTCAGGCTGCCCCGGAACTCACCATATAGGCTGGGTTGGATAGGAACTCACTATGTAGCCAAGGCTGGCCTAGAACTCATTATGTAGCCTAGAATGGCTGTGAATTCCTGTCAGTCATTCTGCTCACCCTTCCTGAGTGTTGAGATGACAGGTGTGAGCATCAGTCCCAGCTTTGTCTCTATCTAGATCTTTCCTCTAACACCGAGATGCAAAGCTCTAAGCTGGATTTCACGTTTGGAGGGGCCACAAGTTCCTTGGACGAAAGCCTCAGGTGATGGAACCCAAGAACAACCTGGAGAGTGTGTTTCTGTTTTCTCTCCTGGGAACTACTGTCCCCGTGAATCAGAAACACTCTCATCTAAGCACACATTGTAAATATATGAAAGGGGCTTGAGGCCCCTGATTAACCAACCAAATAATGTCTGTAGCCAGGTTCAAGTCCATTCTAGTGAAGAACCACGAAGCATACTGCTTATCCCAGACATGGACATGTTGACTTGATTTTTTTTTCTTTTTTTTTTCTTTATTAACTTGAGTATTTCTTATTTACATTTCGATTGTTAGTCCCTTTCCCGGTTTCCAGGCCAACATCCCCCTCCCCCCTCCCCTTCTAGAAGGGTGTTCCCCTCCCCATCCTCCCCCCATTGCCGCCCTCCCCCCAACAGTCTAGTTCACTGGGGGTTCAGTCTTAGCAGGACCCAGGGCTTCCCCTTCCACTGGTGCTCTTACTAGGATATTCATTGCTACCTATGAGGTCAGAGTCCAGGGTCAGTCCATGTATAGTCTTTGGGTAGTGGCTTAGTCCCTGGAAGCTCTGGTTGGTTGGCATTGTTGTTCATATGGGGTCTCGAGCCCCTTCAAGCTCTTTCAGTCCTTTCTCTGATTCCTTCAACGGGGGTCCTATTCTCAGTTCAGTGGTTTGCTGCCGGCATTTGCCTCTGTATTTGCTGTATTCTGGCTGTGTCTCTCAGGAGCGATCTACATCCGGTTCCTGTCGGCCGACTTGATTTTTTTAAAGTCATTCTTTCCCCGTCAGCTAACCCTGGAAATTCATCTATTAAGTAGCTACTGACTTTGCTCCAGTTTTTTACTCCAGGTCCGAATCTCTTAACTGTTCTCCTTGCCTTTATTTTTATTTAACGGCCATTCTTGTTATCTATAGTATAATGAGGGGCATGAATCTGATCATATTACTTCCTTGATTAAAACATTTTTCCCCTCCCTTCTGAGATAGGTTCTAGCTGACTTGGAACTTGCTATGTAGACCAAGCTAGCCTGGAAGCCATAGAGATCCACTTGCCTTTGTCTTCTGAGAGCAAAGAGTCAAGGTGTACGTCACCTCCCTCCGCCCCTGTTTTTTTTGTTTTTTGTTTTTTTTTTTGTTTTTTGGTTTTTTTTTTGTTTTGTTTTTGTTTTTGTTTTTTTTGTTTTTTTTTTTTTGTTTGTTTTTTGTTTTTTGTTTTGCCTCCTCTTAGGATAAGCCCCAGGTGTTTAGTTCTTTCTATACGACGTGGCTAGAAGGTCTCGACTCTTCGGTTTCATAAGCCAGTCTACCCACTTTTCTGAAAAACCATCTTCCCAAGCTTCAGCACCTAGGTGGGTGTGCGATCTCTCACCCAGGGGAAGGCACATTTCTGAGTTAGCAATGGTCATCTCACTGAGGAAGAGGATAGAAGTAATGTTGCCTCTGGATCCAGAGTGGGAAAGTGTGGGTTCCAATCTATTGGCTTTCATCAGTCTTCCTCCAGATCACGAGTTCTAATCTATTATTATGGGCAACAGGGGGAAAGCCTCTAAAGGAAGACTTGTTGAAGTGATAATTTATTTCCTGCCCATCTTTCTTATTCAATTTTTAATTGTATAGTGGCAACACAGCTATTTATTTGGTTCCCTGAGATATCTTTGTTTTATATGACTTTGTAAATATCTGTTTAGTCTATTGAAATATATTAGCATGGAGAAAGGCATTGATGAATAAAAGGGAAAAAGGACTAAAAAGTCATGAAAATATGATTCAATATAACAACGACAGCAACAATAGCTCAACACAATAAAAGAAATGCCAATGAAAGAGATTTTATGGCCTTTGGTTGTATTTCACTGTGGTGACTCCATAAAGGGGTCAAGAAGTGTGTAAGAGAAGTCTGCCTCACCCTCCTTGGTCTAGTCAGGGATTCCACAGCCTTCTCTCTATGGAAATACTTCCCTGGAGGTTTGACCTCTCTTCTCTGATGATGCGAAAGGTCTCCTGGAGGACCCCAACAGTGACTGTGGCATCTCTGATTTCAGACCTAACATCAGAATAGAAGAGTAGAGCAAGATTATTATTTTACAGATTCTTTAAAGTGGAGTTCGGTTGAAATAATGGCTGAGATACGTCCATGACAAAAGCCACTAGGAAATAGAGAAGGGACAAAAGTGTCAAAGTGAGGGAACTCATGTTTTGTTCAGAGGAGGCTGGGCAAGACAGGACACACAAATTTTGTTTCATTTTTTTTTGTGTGTGACTGTTTTTGGTTAATTAGTCTGTTAGTGTTCTATATGTTTGCAGGCGGCTATTTGGTTCAGTGGTTTTGCTGTGGGACAATGTTGACATAAACTAAATAGCACACCCTAACAGCAGATCTCTTTTAATTATGAATAAGAAGCAATCTGGATTTTGATCTTGGAATTCCACTCTATCTCAACTGACACTCCCTGGGGGTAAATAGATATTCATTTAACAGATATTCTTTCTTTTTTTTTTTTTCCACTTGAAAACTCTCTGAGATGAATACTTTTTGGATTGAGTTCTTTATTCTATAGCCCTATTTTGACTATATATTATTTACTGATAAAAAGAAGACAGGAATGGGAAGAAAGCACTTGGGTCTCAGTAGGACCCTGTGTTGTCTGTGTGCCATAGAACACAGGAACATCTAATAGAGTTCTTGGTCGATCACTATATACATATTTAATTAACTAATAAGATTTTTCATAATGTAAACTGAGAGAGCAGGTGATTAATCTAGGGTATGATTGATCAGTCCCAATAGATCTTTTTAAGTACATGATTTATTTTTGATTTTGATTATTATACATTATTATTATATATATTATTATATATTATTTTGATTGTTATACATTTTCATGTATAACAACATGCATTCTATATTTAAATTATATAGAAGTAAGCCTTTGCAAAAAGAAAGTTCTCCATGATCAAATTTGAGGTTCATAGTAGGATAACATAGGATAGGATAAAGTAGGATAGGGAGCAAAGAATGTTTTGACAGTTATTGAAATGGAAACTCCAAGTTTCCATCCAGTTTAGTGTCCTTTTTTAAAAAATAAAAGGTGTAAATATAAAATACTGTTAGTAAAACCTGCTTCCCTCCCTAATTCTTCCTGCCACAGTTCTCCTTACTGAAGATGCCACAGACACCCTGGAGAACAAGCTACAAGAAGGTTGTCTTGGGGTCCATTTAGGTCAGGGATATGTTTACATTATCTTCAGTTCATGTAGAGCTAAATAGCTGGTTGATTTGGTATAAAAGTTACTTCCTCTCCCACCACCCATGCTTAATGTTGCTGGCATCGAAACACAGAATCACTTATAACTATTCAAAGTAGAGCATAAGCAACAACAGTAACATAAAACATATTATCAGCATGAGTTCATTACCTAGCTACTAAAGTCTGTTCATTCAGAGAGCACCGTTTCTGACCATATAAGAAAAATTGAGATGTCCTTGAAGCCCTATAGCTCATATGTGGAGCCTGACAGAAATTCAAATGAATCCTGTAACACCATCCTGAGAATATAATTATCTTGTTAGGAATTTTTTTTTGTGTGTGCTGAAAACATCTGTTTTATTTTGTTAGTTTCATTTGAGAAAGGATCTCACTGCGTTGCCAACCTTGAATTTATGCTCCTCCTGCCTCAACCTATTGAGTTCTGGGTAAAAGAAACATTTTAAAATTTCTAGATGACTAGATGAAAGAATTATCTTTGCATCAGAAGGACCCATGTTATCAGAACATTGGCCCGTGAGGGAATGGTCGGGAAAAAATGAAGTCAAAATGTAGGAGAGAAGCTGTCGAGAAAGATAAATGGGTCTGAGCGCCTACTACACCGCACAAGGTCTGAGTTCCAGTTCCCAGGACTTACCCCAACATATGAATCTAGTCACGTACGCCTGATCCCATGAGAGAGAGAGGATCGCTGGGGCTGGCTCACCGTCAGCTTCGTTCTAGATTCACAGAGAGATCCTGCCTCAAAGGAATCAGGTGAAGAGTAAGGTGCTGGAGTTGGAGACCCAATGTCATTTGTTCTCCTCAAGTATGTAGTGAGTACACCCCCCATGTACATATACCATACAAACACATATAGCATGCACGAGTGTGTGTGTACACACCCATACCTGCACAGTCACAAATACTTTCACAAAGGTAAACTGGAGAAAAATTTCAGGTGGTATGTTGGGAAGTCAATAAAAATCATTATTTTTTATGATTTAAAAAAGGGGCTGGGGATTTAGCTCAGTGATAGAGCACTTGCCTAGCAAGCGCGAGGCCCTGGATTCGGTCCTCAGCTCCGAGAAAAAAAAAGACAAAATAACAAAAAATATTACCACTGCATGCTACAGGAGGAGATAAATAATGATAAAGCTTTAAGCCTTTTTTACTTTAATATCACATACGAGTGGCTACAAAGGTCAAAAGAGGACATCAATTTCCTGGAGCTGGAGTTACAAATGGCTGTGAACTGCCGTGTAGATGCTGGGAATCAAACCTGGGTCCTCTATTAAAGTAGCCAATGCTCTTAATCATTGAGCTATCGCTCTAGTCCCAGTATCCATCAGTTTTATCCAGGTTTGAACCCTGGGCACTACAATAAGAACCAGATTGATATGATGTACTTACTGGTGTGCTAGTTGCACAAATATTATGGAAAAATGGAATCACTTTCCGGTTGGATTTAAGGCCAACTTCAAAAGATGGGACCCAATCCTGGTATAGTTATTGGGGTCAAGAATATGTAGATAGACAAAATCATGGAAGAAAATTCCCAAAACCTAAAGAAGGAGATGACTGTCAAGGTGCAAGAGGCATACAGAAACATTAAATAGACAGGCCTAGTAAAGAAAGTCCCCCCAACACGTTATAATGAAATCACCCAATCAATGTACAGAACAAAGACTACTAGAAGCTGTAAGGAAGAGACCAACGTCACATATAAAGGCAGGCCCATTAGAATAATACCCAACTTTCCAGTAGAGATTCTGATAGCCAGGAAGACTTAGACAACTGTTCTGCCGTCTCTGAAAGAACACTGATGCCAGCCCAGAAGTCTACACCCAGCAAAACTATCGATCACAACTGAAGGAGAAAGGAGAACATGTCATGATAAAAACAAATTTAAGCAATTTTGTCCACTAATCTATCTCTACAGGAGGTAATGAAAGGAAAACTTCAGTCTGAAGAGAAGGTGAAACTACACCCAAGCGGATACAGGAAGAAACACTCCTAAAATAGTTAAGCCAACAGATCTTTAAAAACAAAACAAAACAAAGCACCTCCAAAATCAACAATATTAGTACAACAGAAAAACCAGGAATTAATAAATACTGCTCAGTAATAATTCTCAATGTTACGTGTCTTAATTCTCCCATAAAAAGATATGGGCTAATGTACTGAATTGAAAAACAGAGTCCACCGTGGTTTTTAAATGAGGGTTTTACACTGAGTGGGTAGCTTATAATTTTGGCTGGGCTGACTGGCCTCTAAGTTTCAGAGATCCTCCTGTGTCTGCCTCTCCCAGACTTGGGTTATAGACGCGTGCCAGTACACCAGCTTCTACACGGGTGCTGAGTACTAAACTCAAGTCTGCATACGTTACCAGCGAGTACCTTATCATCAGAGCTACCTACCTCCTTGCCCCAGTTCCAACCTTTATGGGTTGTGGCCTTTTCTCTGCAAGAGGTTACAGTTCAAGGCCACATCAACCACGTAAACAGTGGAGTTCAACACTCTGTATCCAGGGCTCTCAGAGGCACAGATCAGGGAGCAGGTGAATTTACCAGATAGGAAAAGCCATGGGAGTCTATCTGTTAGTGAGCAGAGAAACCAGATCTGAAGTCCAATGCTTATTTTTTTTTTCTTTTGACAAAGTCTTGCTTGTAGGCCAAGCTGGTCTTTAACTTATCGTGTAGTAGCCCAGGCTGGCTTAGAATTTATGAACTTCCTGCCTCAGCATCCCAGATACCAAGGTCACACACAAAACCTGGTTTCAATTATCCACATTCAATTTAAATGCTGTAAATATTGTAGCAGTTTGGATGGTCGCTTAAGATTATTGTAAACCAACTTTCACTGCATACTGGAGCCACTCCGAAGTTTGCAAAGCAAATATCTTTGGAACTTAAGGGTTTGAAAGAGTTTAAAGCAAAAATCCATCACAGTGCAAATGTGTTTTCCGTTTGTCAACCTAGTTACCTGACTGTATCGATTGCAACACAAGTTTCTTTGTTTGTTGTTGGTGGGAACTGTGGAACCGAGTTCTGTAAATTCCAGGTTTTGTACCAACAGTGATGTCCCAAATGGAACTCTGGGTGGAAGCTGATTTTTGCACAGGACTGTTCTCCAAGCCAAATGGCCAACATCTTCCCGAGTTGAGCTTTGCCCACTTACAAACCATCACAACATTTGGGCTTTTTCCCTTTTGACTTTCCCTCCCAGAAGGAAGGGCAAGGAAGGCCCCACAGCCACAATCATAGAAACCACTCTTCATCAGCTGCACGCAATTCTGACCTCATTGCACACTGCCTCTGGGAGGGGCTAGACTTGTAGAGTCTGGGAAGTACTGATGGGTGGGGTCCCATCTAGTAGGCCATGGGGACGTCATCATGCATGCTGGGTGCAGACCTTACAGTGGGGCTGCTTTAAGGTCACCCACACTCCTGTCTGTATCCTCTTACCCATTGCTCTGTAAGGTAGCCTAATTAACTCACTGATGCCCCAGAGTGAACTTGTGTGGAATTCTTCCTCTGTCATCCGGTCCTTAAGAAGAAGGGTAGATGCTGTTTATGTCTCCCAGGGAAGGAATTTTAACACCACGAATGGCTTTTACCTTTCGCCCAGCTGACATTAAATTAGTCTTACTTGACTAATAGAACCGGATGAGATATATGGGATTACATAATCTATTAATTTATGCTAATAAAGAAAATAATAGACGGGTATCGTAAAACCCAAGTGTAGTAACAGAGACTCAGTACTTGAGATTATTTACAGGGTTTTTTTTTGCATTAAAATAGAATTATATTCTAAGGTTGCTTTCTTTTTTGCCAGTCCCGACGTCTTAGTTGTGAACATGATGAAGTTTTGCCCTGGTGGTGATTTCCCAACAGTCCCACATACCAGTGAAACCAGACTATTTGCTCTAATGTTCATTTCAGGTGTTGTCTAAGTCTGTCCGCCAAGGGCCAGCCTAGCTTAGATGTTGAAACAAAGCTCTTGACCTTAAAGACCTTTCTTGCTGAATATTACCCTAACAGTTTAAATCCTCCCTCACTTTTCTTATCACTCGGAATTAAGCTCCTTCTGACTCTTTACTCTCCACCTCGGGGACACGTTTCTTTTCTAATCCTCTGTTCCCGCATTCAGACTATCTTTCAGAGGGTTTATATTCCGATATCATTTTCTTCTGATGAGTCTCATCATTGTTGAAGAGCCCGGTAGTGATGTTTGTTTGTTTTTTTTATCTCCTCCTCACCCTGTCATTTGTTCTGGTCACGGATTGAGAACCACCTTCCTTCTCTCACCCAGATCTCCTGTTAGTAACATTCACAAGGCCCGTTTGCTCTAGGTGTGAGTTGGTAGAACTGTCTGTGGTCTTTGGTCTGCACATTTCTCTTACTCAGGCAGGATCCTTCTGAGGAGCAAATGTTTTAATTTACGTGGGTGAAAAGGAGAATCATTGACTGTTCTCGTGCAAAGGCATGCAAAGGTGGGCCTTTGAATGTTGAAGGATCCAGACCTACAAGTAACAAATCTAACTTCCTTCACAAAGTGGGCTATGCCTAACCATTCCCTGGCAAATTCAATCCCAGCGGATTGATCCTTCTCTTCCTCCCTCCCTCCCTTCCTTCCTCCCTTCCTTCCTTCCCTCCCCCTCCCTCCCTCCCTCCCTCCCTTCCTTCCCTTTCCCTCCCTCCCTCCCTCCCTCCCTCCCTCCCTCCCTCCCTTCCTTCCTTCCTTCCTTCCTTCCTTCCTTCCTTCCTTCCTTCCTTCCTTCCTTCCCTTTGCTTGATAATTCAGACTCCTCAGCTCTTGATCAGTTTGCCCGATCCCTGAGCTGAGCCAGTAACTCTCACCTCTCACTGGAGGTGTGGAATCTGCTAACTGCAGAAGCCTGGCACCTTTGTGTCCTTCAAATATGCAAACGAAACCCAACCTTTCAGGATTTAGGGGAGGTGAGGCACGGAGTACTGTTCACATGGGAATCAGGGTACTGGCGAGGAAAGGCTGCTGCTTGCTGGCCAGGTGAAACCATGCTGTGTTCATTCCAGCCTCCTCAGGCTGACTAGCCCTCTCTGAGCCCTGGTTTCTGTGTTAGTGGAGTTTGAACCTTACCCATCTCAGTCAAGAGCACTGTGGGACACCTTCACTTAATATTAACAGAACATCATGGTCAGAGCCTGAGACGGGGCTATGCTGACTTCCCCACTTTTAGAAATTGTGTGTGTGTGTGTGTCTGTGTCTGTGTCTGTGTCTTGTTCCTGCCTTCCTTCCTTTTCAAACAATTCCATAACCATTTGAACACCCTAGGGGTTCTAATTGAACCCCACTTTGAACCTATGTGGAGAGGGCCTGTTCTAGGACTTCCTGGGCACAATGCATACAGCAGGAGCTTAGCTAGTGTTTATTTTTTTATGGATAAGCACAAAGTCCTCTTTGGTTTACTTCGGCTTTCTTTAGTGAGGCTGTAGTTGCTTTTAGGGCAGCGGGAGCTGCTCTCCCATTGCCTTCCTGTTATCTGAGAGCCCCTCCCACTTAGTAGTTCTCAGTGAAGGCCAGACACTCATTCAGCTTTCCCAGAAGGCTCGAGAGCCATATGTGCTGGTCTAACTAACCACCGAAGAGTTATTTCTTTCTTACTCCTTCACAGGTGGTAGGATTTTTTTTTTTTTTTCAGAACTGGAAATCTTTTGAACACTGACATTTCGGTTTCTCCTTTAAATGGTCAGAGTAGAGAAAGCAAAGCAAAACAAAACAAAACAACCCTCAACTTTAGCCTCTGAGGTACAATATTTAACCACTCAACATTCTTTGTTTTGCATACAGAAATGTTTAACCAAGATTTCTCAGGTAGCAGTCAGATGGTCCATCACATGTGCACATGCAAGTCAGTAAAGTAAAGCATCTTTTTTTTTTTTTTCCTCAAAGGGCAACAGTCTGGGAAGCTAAGTATTCGCTTCTATTAGATTTTTGGAGCTCATCTTTTTTTTTTTTTTTCTTTTTCCTTCCCCAAAGCTCAAATCGGCCTGAACCAGTGCTTCGTCCTTTGCGATAGAAGTCATGGCAAGTGGTGCTGGTTGAGATACTCGGTGTCCTGTCATTGCCCAGGCTGCTGCAAATGGAATCATAAAATCAATCCCTTGCCTGGGAGATGTTTATGACCCAACTGGAGTGACAATGAGTCTGTACAAATGTGACTGAGAGTCAACACTGCGTTTTCCAGCATCTTATGGTTCTTTGGTTTGAACTTCCCAGTTTTAGATAAGGAACTGCCAAGACAGACCCTAGAGATGTGTGTTGTGGCCAAGACAGACACTACAGATGCAGGTTGAGGCCAAAGTCTTAGAAGAACTGAACATTAAAGATGCAACCAGAATTCGTTCACCAATACCCTTTCTTCTATTTATAGCCCTTTTGTAAACCATAAGAAAATCTAAAATTGGATTTTTTTTTAAAAAAAAGAAAAGAAATCAAAAATAGTTCCCTTTCATTAGAATGTTAGCAACTTGAGAGGGCTATTCAGAATGGAAGGCTTGTCACTGAATGGTCTTATCGGGGATGATCACCGTAGACTTGTGACCAGGAAGCTGCCTCTCACTGTGATGGATGCACACGGTGTTCAGGATGAGGTGTGGAGGCAGGGATCAGGGTCTGCAGAGAACAGGCCAATGGCAACACAATCCAAGTCACAAATACAAGCTGTGTATAGGATTTTAAATTCTAGTGGCCACGATAAAAAAGAAAACAGAAGCAGGCCATGCTATTTTTAACAAGATTTTATTTAATCCCTTATCTCTAGACTTTCATTTCACTATGTAATTGATATGAACAAAAAAATAAGTTTACTTTGGCTTTTGTGGGCTAAGCCTGACAGCATGTCTTAAACGTTTTGTAGTGACAAATGTCTGGCTTTTATATACGACAAATGAGGTCTGGAGGCATCGGCCACTGGAAGAGTGGGAGGGTGGCAGAGGGCCAGGTGTCTTGGCCGGCCAGGGAGTTATTAGAGGAAGCTTCTCAAAGTGGAACTCGAGTAGAACTAGCTCGTGGGTCTGACTAACATGCGGGATCTGGCTCCCAAGGCTTGGCTGTTGCTGGATTCCAAGTCTTCCAGAAGTTTTCACCTGGGCTGTCCCCACATTGAGTTGCCGAGTCCATCTGGAGTGTCTACCCAGTAGGCAAAGGGATGGGGATCTTCCAGCAGAGATTTGATTTAAGTGCTCAGTAAGCATTTTATCAGCAGGAGGAAATATTTCTTTTCACCTGATTCCTGGTGCCAGGAAAGAAGAACTTCTAATCCGGCCTGCTTCAAAAGTGAAGGCTGATTCTGACCTGCCCCCCATTCCCGGCTCCAGAGGACAGAGTGGGGGTACATCAGATAGGAGATTGGACCATGGTTCTGTGAGGAATTGAACATTAAAGATGCAACCAGATTGTGGCCTGATTTCTCCTGCCTTCTTAAGCTCAGAGCCACACCTGTCTTCAAAGCTGTGTATCTTCCCTTCATTCCCTTTCTCTAAGGAACGGTCCCTCAGGGATGGCCCCCATCTGAGGCTTCAGAGAATGGTGTATGGCAGTGCCATCAAGTGAGTGGAGAAAGGAAGAATGGTTTCGGAAATGTTGAGAAGATGGTAATTGCGCTCGTTCTCTCTCTCACTGTCTCTCTCTGTCTCTGTCTCTCTCTGTCTCTCTCTGTCTCTCTCTCTGTCTCTCTGTCTCTGTCTCTCTCTGTCTCTGTCTCTCTCTGTCTCTGTCTCTCTCTGTCTCTCTGTCTCTGTCTCTCTCTGTCTCTCTGTCTCTGTCTCTGTCTCTCTCTCTCTTACACACACACACACACCCACAGAATCAGAGCCATGACTCAGAAGGCTCCCTAAAGCCAATCAATCCCAAACGGGCACCCGGCCTCAGTTTTTGAGGAAAATATACAACACCATCTTGACTCAAGGACAACAGAATCTCAACATTTCAAAGGAGATGTTGATAAATCTGCTTAGGTTACAATTAAAAACAACCAAAAAACAACACAAAGGGGTCAAGTGACAGACATCTGGAATGTATGACCTCCTGTTACCATGGCAATGACATCATAGGACACTGAAGGACTCCAAAGTACCCAGCTGGCCTGGGAGGAGCTCTCTGAACCTAGTTAAATGGCTCAAATAGCAGGGAGCCTGAGGAATGTAGTGTAAGTCCTCTGAAAGGAACCGGGTTGAGAAGACAGAGTGAGTCCATTTATACCTGAGAATGGTCAAGAATCTTTAGTGCTTAGTTCCACATTCTAGAGGAGCTCCTGTCCTGCTCACGAGAGGACTTACTTTAATTTTCAGGGATGTATACACACACCGGAGTCACAAACTTACTGTAAACAATCATGTCTCCAACGCTCTTTTAAGCACGTTCTCTCTGTGCTCCTTATTAACAATTGATTATGTCTCTCCATATTTCCCCAAAGCTCATATAATTCTAAGACATCTATGTATGTAATTATAGAGACTTGGGCCTTCAGTTCCATGTGGGAAGCTATATAGCATTTAATGAACACAGTAGCACTCACATCTCCATATCAGAAAGGAACTTTTGTCTATACATGAGTTCCCATGGAAAGAGAAGCGCTTACAAGGATCCTCACCGCTACATTGTTTACGATAAAAACAGTTTAGAATGGGCTGTAGAGGAAACTGTAGTCTATTCAGACAATGTGGTGAATGTACTACGTAACATACAACCCAGATGTGTAACAACTTGAGTACATTGTGTCTGCTACTTGCCTGCTTATAGCAAAAAACACTGTAGAACACTCTATGGTCAAGTAAGAGAACGAGTTTTGTTTTGTTTTTTGGGACATGGACTGAAGTAACCCAGGCTGGTCTTGAACTCACTATGTAGGATAGGATAGTCTTAAACTTCTGATTCTTCCCCTGAGTATTTTTTAAAAAGATGTTTCTATGTTAACTAAATATAGACCTTTTCCTCTTCTCCTTACTCCCTAGATCATACATTAGAACAACTGTCCACATAAAGTTTACTTCAGATTGAATGCTTTATACCATCTAGGAATGTTTTGAAACACACAGGGCCATGTGCTCCAGTTGATGTAAGAGACACGAGCATTTCCAGACTTCTGGTATCAGCAAGAGTCCTGGGTTAAAACCCTCCCAGAGACTGAAAGGCTACTGTACGTTCAAGTGTCTAGTGTACACATGAAAAAAATTGCACAAAGGAAATCTAAACTGGGTGTAGAGTGAGACCTTGTACAGAGAAAAGAAGGCTGAAGAGGAAAAAAAAAATCAACAGGACCATAGTCAAAGCAATCACCTGCTCCTGTCAGAGGAGTAAATAATCGTTTACCTTTTGGACTCTCATTTTATTTTATTAGTATATGTTAACTATATGTAATGGGTTTTGCTATGACATTTCACATATGTGATGTATATTTGGCTATTTTCTTCTACATGCGTCCTTGGGATAAAAATCAAGTCCTATCTATTGTCCCTTCCTGCACCCTGTTTGTGAGATGAGATCTCACTATCAGGTTTCAGCCAAGCCCAAACCCAAAATCTTCTTGCACTAAGCTCCCTCTTTTAAAATCCTGTTTCTATATTTTTAATGTATGGATGTACGTATGCACTTGCATGGATTTGTGTGCCCCGGATGCAGGTGGAAGCTCTCAGAGGCTAGAAGTAGGTACCAGATCCTGGGCTTACCAGTGACACAAGCTACCACGCAGATGCTGGGAACCAAACTGAGGTCCTCTGACTGCTAAGCCATCTCTCCAGCCATTTTCCTTGACCTTTCAATGAGGATTTACAAGTGGGATTTCTGGATCCTATGGTGTCCATTTAACTCTAGGTAACAGCAAGTTATGCTGAGTGAAGTGTTCTAGCTATATAAAAATTCACCTTTCTCCACATCCTTGCCAGTATGCCTGTATGTTTTCGTTTGCCAATTGGTTCCTGTAAAATTTAATCTCATCTTTTTTTTAATGTACGGATATTTGCTAACGGCCTCATAGGTGCTTGAGAAGTTGTGAAAAAGGCAGGCAAACGAAATGAAAATGTCCCAAACCTTATCTTCATTGAACTTACATTCCAGTCAGAGGTCTGGAGAGAGAGAGAGGTATTTTGTACTTCGGTGACTGATGAATGCTAGGAATTTAGATCAGAGTACAGGACCAGGTAAGGTGCGCTGGGGGAGGACTGAGCCCTAGAGAAGACCTCTCTGAAGAGATGCGTGTTTGATCAGGTTCCAGACAAGCAGAGACTCCACTGATGCCATCTTGTTTTATTGGATGGATCCTTTAGGGTTCAGGGCAGACGCAGAACCCTCATCCCTCGCTCACTGTTAATTTCCATGCCTGCTCCTTTAGAAAACAGTGTTCTTTGTGCAATGATGCTTCTGCCTGGATTCTTTAATCTGCTGCATTGGCCTTCTTGTGTTTTCTTTAGATAGTGTATTACTTTAATATTAAAATGTAATATTTTAACATTACAATGTAAAAGCGTACAATCGCACATTTAATATTAAAATGTAATGTTTTACTATTATAAAATGTAAAAGTGTACAATCACATTTAATAATACAACGTAAAAGTGTAAAATTTAATGTGATTCTTAGGGCTTCTATTTCAAACACTGTATTTGAACTACTTAAGCTGTATAGACTTGGGTCTGGCTAATTTTTTGTGTGATGTTTTCTATTCGTTTGCAAGTTTTTTTATAGTAAAGTTTATAAAAATGAAAAAAGTTACAATATCATAACATTTTAGATTATTTTAGTACGTGTGTTTGCTTTTGCGTTTGTGTGTATACACGCATGAGTGCACACACAGAGGTGAGAGAGTAATGTGTGGGAGTGAACTCTCTCCACCCTATGACTGCCAGTGTTCACACTTGGCTGCTCAGACTTGGTGGTAAGTCCCCTTACACTCTGAGCCACCTTGCTAGCTCCAATTATAAGGTTTTTTGTTTTATAATTATCCTTGCTATGTGGTAAGTGAAATATCATTTTTCTCTTATTTGTGTAAAGGGAGAGAATAATTGACCACCATTTATTTGCTAGTATTCTATTTTGTTAGCATGTATTAATTAAAAGTCATGGGTTTCACAATGACATCTTCATACAGTTTTTAAAAGCAAGTATTTTGGTAATTCTTGGCTCTTTTGACTCTGCATATTAGAAAATTATCTTGATTAGTTCTATACGAATTGAGGTAGTCATTGAAATGATGTTCGTTCTCAAGGTCAACTGGGAAAATAAGCCTCATTTTCTTTATTGAAACTTTATATGTGTGGATGAGCATGATGCATCTCTTAATTGGTACAGTGTATATAATAAATTTATGTACTTTGTAATATATCTCATGACTTTGTTCTGACAGATTTAAAACAATACTTCATCAGTCAGTACTTTGATATGCCTACTAGAAAAATTTCTATGTGCCATTTTATTCTAAATATGCATCATAAAAATCAAGTTTTGTGAACATACATACATAATGTAACATGCTTTTTGCCTTCAATATTTTTCTGGCGTGGAAAAGTGCAATCAAGTTTGAATTTTGTGTTTAGAGAATTCTCGAAGCTTAATTTTCGTGGGTCACATGAACATTCTTTGGAGTGTTTCCAAAAGGTAATCTTCATCTACCACTTTTTTTTGTTTCTTATCCCCGCTCATTCCCATTGCTTGCCTTGTACTCAGTAAGTTTTTCAGTGAGTGATGGTGGCATTCCAACAGGACCTCGAAGAGGAGAGCCACACTGGCTCTGGAGACTGACGAACCACCTGTTTAGATGAGGACATGCGGGCTCAGACTGGTTTTGACATTTTTTGTTTCGTTTAATTTTGAGTCTGGATTTAGAGCCCAGGCTGGCCTCAGACTCGCTGTCCTTTCGTCCCAAGTGCTGGGGTTCTAGGATCGTGCCATCGCGCCAACCAGGCCTTGGAATTTTAACTACTGTACTACCAAGTGCATGATTTTTTTCTATATGCAACGTATATACAATATTTAATACTTATGTTTGAATACGAATGTGTAAGTATATCACACATAGTTGACACCTTCTTCAATTTAAAAGAATCTTACCCAACTCCCGTTTTCTGGATTATAAACACGGATCCTGGATTTTCTGCATCTCTTGATGGCGTCATTTCCTCTCAAACCATTCATGAGGTAAGTTAGAGATTTTCTACTACGAAGCAACTTTGCAAACCTGGCATAAGCCTCAGTCATAAAACGTTGCAGTTGTTATTCATAGTTTGGTGCTATTTTGCATATAATTTACATATTTGCATAATCAGCCAATGGCGTTCCTCTTTTTGGTGCTGTCTTTACCTATCCGGATGCCCTGGGTGTAGTACGAAGTTGGGAAGAGTTTCCTGTTTTGCCATTTGAAGATGATTATAATAACCTGTTCTTGGGATGCTGGGAGGAACTTTTTGGTGACATTTCCTCACCTGATGTTTCTGTTTTGGAAAGGTATTTTTATATGCTAACTCAATTTCTTCCATTTTTACATTTTCCGCTATCCTGTTTCTGCACGAGTTAGTTTTGGTGGTTTGTATTTCTCAGTTATTTATCCATTTTCCTGAATTTTTAAATGTTTACTGGCATAAAGGTATTTGTTTTTCTTGTTATTATTTCTCTGTAGTAGATACAGCTAGGCCTCGTTTTCACTCCTAATCCTGTTTAATTATGTTCAATTTCTTTTCTCCTGATCCATCGTGTACGGATCTTGTTAGTTTTGTGAAAAAAAATTTTTTTTACATGGCCACTTGAGTTTTCGTTAACCTTAAAAATAAGATCTTCGATATATTCTCAGAGGTTAAATAATTACACAAAACATGTATTTTAAAAATAAGCATAGTCTTAATATTTTTGGCCATAAAATAATTACATTGACATCGAGTCAGTATGATAACAATATCTTTGGATGATATTGCTATGTAGGAAATTTATTTTCATTATTAAAATAAGTTACTGAATACATACAAAATTCTTTAATTCCAAACATACAGCTTTTTAAAATTAATTAATTAATTTTTACTTTATATCCCAACTACAGTTTCTGTTACCCCCTCCTCTCCTCCTAGTTCTCCCCCCACCTTCTCTTACTCTCACCCCATCCACTTTCTCTTCAGAAAAAGGGAGGCATCCCGTGGTTTTTAACCAGCCCTGGCGTATCAAACTGCTGTGAGACTAAGTACATCCTCTCCTATTGAGGCTGGACAGACAGACGCGGCAGCCCGGGAGACTTAGATTTGTTATCTGTCCTGTTTTTATTCTGTAGCTCATCCATTTCTTCTGCAATCTATACATGGTCTCTTGGTGTGTGTATATGTATGTGTATGTATATATGTGTGTATTTATATACATGCACACATTCTATCTGTATAAAATAATGTATGTATGTATACACATATACTCTATATAAACATGCATACATTCTTTATCTATGTATTCTTTTTTCATGATTCATCTTGCAAGGATTTTGATAGTTTTGTGGAAAAAATATTGCCACTTGCATTTTTATTAAGCTTAAAAATATTTTAATAAAAATTTTATTAAATATAAAATATAAATAAATACAAATATAGGTATAAAAATAAAAATAAAATTTAATAAAATATATTATCTATCAACTTATAGTCTCTCCCTCTTTCAATGTATACACACACAGACATATTCTCCTTCTCTTTCAATGTATACATACACATACATACACACATTCTCTCATCTACTTTTTCAATGTGTACACACACACTCCCCCTCTCTTTAAATGTGTACACCCCACACCCACACTCTCTCCCCCTTTCTCTCAATGTACACACACACTCTCTCCACTCTCTTTCAATGTGTACACACACACACACACACACACACACACACACACACACTCTTTCTCTCTCTCTGTCTCTCTCCCCCTTTTGTCTTTCAATGTGTACACAAACACACACACACACACTCCCCCTTTGTCTTTCAATGTGCTCTCTCTCTCTCTCTCTCTCTCTCTGTGTGTGTGTGTGTGTGTGTGTCTCTGTGTCTCTCTCTCTCCCCTCTTTGTCTTTCATTGTGTACACACACACTCTACACACTCTTGGCTCTCTCTCTCCGTACACACACGTATACATATGCACTACCCCTTCTTGTCCCTTTGTTCTGTTCTTTCCGGTCACTTGTCTACTTATACACCTGTACCAGTACTATTAATAATTAGTAAAAAAGAGATTGGATGAATAAACTGATATAGTCATATAAATAAGTACAACAGTAAAATTGATTTGATTTTTTGTGTATTAAAACCTCATAAATAAAATATTGAGTTCCCTCTGACTTGATGCATGAATATCTAGAGCGCTAGATGCATTTCTATGAAAATTAGACATAAAAATCAGAATAGTTTATGCTTTGAGATGTATGGAAAAGATATCAATAAATGCGTAAATGTCTACACACATTCAGAATTACTCGGCCTCTGAGAGATGGGTGTCTGATTGATTAGATTTGTAACAGCTTTTCTCTTAAGCATGATTAAGGTTTGATCTTAAGTAATTAAATTGATTTTATCATTCATGGTGAGTATGTGCTTCTGCCCCCAGGACATGGCAAGGGCTTAGCTGAACTACATCCTTGTTCTCTTTTGCTTTATTTTGAAACAAAGTCTTTCTAGCTGTCCCAGGCCAGCCTGGATCGTGCTCTGTACTCCAGGCTGGCCTAGAACATTTGCTATAGCCTAGGCTGGCCTTGAACCTCCAGACCTTCTACCTGAACCTCTCTAGTAGATGAAATTATAGGCCTGGCTATATTTGTATATTAAAATGTCCCTACTGGTTTTATTTAATAATAATTAAATATTATTATTATTATACTTATTTGTTGAAGTAGTATACAGAACATCTAATTTGTTAATATGTTATATTACTTATTTTTATATATTTATATAGTATATAATTTATATACTATGTTTATGTAATACACAAATATATAATATAAATGTAGAAATATATAATAATATATAAGCTTAACATTGTATTTATGAGGTTTTAATATGCACAGATCAAATTGATGTTCTTTCATTACTCTATTGTACCTATTTATATGAATATATCAGTTTTTCATGTAGTCTCCCCTTTTTATTATTAACAGTACTGGTGCAGGTGCATAAATAGAGCAACCAAAGAGAATAAGATAACTTATTATATTTATATAATATATATAATTGAAATTATATTACAAATGTATTGTTAACATAAATTATATTATAAATATATACAAATTATTATACATAATTTATCTTATATATAAATTCTCTAATTCTACTGACCGTGGAACCCCAAGAACCTTTATTGGTGGTTTGGGATTAGGCTTGTTTGTGGATCCCATATTCAGAATACATATTCTACCCCAGAATGCTTACAAAGATGAGGCAAACCCCAGACCCTGTGTTTGTTTAGCTCCTCGTCAGATTACAATAGTGCTTTGAACTCAGCAGGATGAAGGGGGGGGTTGCTGTACATATAGTTTGTATCTTATCAGTTTCCTTCAACTTCCTGGATGTTCCAGCCACTTTAACTGGTTGAGTATGACTGCCTCCTGCCCCATCCCATTGACATAAAGAAGTTGACAAAATAGACATCTTCCTGGGCAGCATACAGCCAGACCATGACCTTGTGTTTGCTGTAAAGTGCAATGCTAATTACATGTAGAATAGACGATGCGACAGGAATGGGGGCAGCTGGAGGCCTGCTTTAATCAGGAATCGCTTGTCACTATATTAAGTCACTCTCATAAGTAACTGGTACATAGACCATGTCCTCTTCGTAATGAAAATCACTGTGAGGATGCTTCCTTCAAAACTGGTTTTAGTTACTATTTAAGATGAATCTGATT
The DNA here is from genome assembly GCF_021556685.1 of Rattus norvegicus. NCBI lineage: Eukaryota > Metazoa > Chordata > Mammalia > Rodentia > Muridae > Rattus > Rattus norvegicus. The sequence goes on along the minus strand of NC_141548.1, from coordinate 23,461,401 downwards.
CTCGCTTTTTTTTTTCTTTTCCAACAGGATCCTTTATTTGGCAGACTTTTACACACACACACACACACACACACACACACACACACACATACACACACACACACACACAAGAATGTATAAATTAAGCTGCTGACTTGACCTGGCAGGATTCAGTTCTAATTCAGCATACTTTCCCTATTTTTATAAAGTGCAGGAAAAATATTGGCCCTTAGAAACTGATATCCCCCGGGTGTGCAAGCGAAACTTCTGGTGAGCAAACTCCAAGACTGGACCTGTCACAGTGTTTACTGTACTTTTAAAAAATGGTACTTTAAAATGGTAACGATAAAAAAAAAAACAAACAAAAAAAAACATTGTTACTGCTCTTTAAAAAGCTGTAGCAAAATTTTAGTGGAAAAACGTCCAAATAAGGGCCGGTATAAAATTTGTTCTCATATAAATTAAATGGGACAAATTATTTTAGGGGTGCCCTTTTGGAGGCCACATCTTACAAATGGCGAGGGCTGGTCTTGGGTGCTCCCGTATCCACATTTACTGCCATCTTGCTGGAGGTTTGTAAATCTTGAATTCTTCTGATTGAGTGTAGATACTCCAAAATTAAGCGAGAGGCAAATGTGACTGCGTTTCTGGGCACAGGCTGGGTGGAGAGAATGCTGTGATCATGTGTCAAGAATCCTATTCATCTGGTCTTATAATGAATGGATTAGTTCCTGGTCTCCGCCAATAGAACATGAGCGAGTGAAAACTTTGACGTGCGGGGGGCAACGGGCAAAGAAAACAATAAACTGCGCATGTGAGAGTTGGTGATTAGGAGACGAGGGCCCCACGGGTCAGCTCCCCATAGGTACAAACAGATGTTTGCGCTGTTTCACAGCTGCTAAATATGATATAAATCCAAAGAATTTTTCTTGTTTTTATAAAGGGGAAAAAAAATACCCAGACAGCAAATTTTTGGTCATTCAGATACTCTTACCAAATGACATCTGGTTTCTGTACTGCTTATTTAAGCTGTCCTTAAAAAAAAAAATGTTTGCCAAGGGGAGTAACTCTAAACTTTCAACCCTTCGCCATACACAACAGTACAGTTTAAATTCCAGGGGAACATGCACAGCTTATTAGAAGCAATGCCGTTCTGTATTAACCAGCAAGTTTTACTTTAAAGGAAACTGGTTAGATATTCTGTAATTAGTTAAGGGAAATCTATGATGGGGTTACATGTAGAATATTCTAGGATTCCTCTCCTAATGATGGCAAAGAAAATGAAAGAATTGCTTCCATATGTTAAGGCTGGTGGTGAGCAAAGCTAAATTATAGTTACCTAAAGCAGAAGGCCAGCACTCTGGCATGATGCTCTTTTGACTTGCTCCGAGGTAAGGGAGGCAGAGGGAAACCCTTACAGAATCAAGACAGAGTCCAGGACAGAAGTGGACGTGAACAGAAGACTTGCTGGAATCTTGGGCAATCATCCAGATACCCTCTCTGCATGTATGATATCTTCAAGTTTTCATACAAAAAGGGGTTTGTGATTGGGCCCAACAGCAAACACGAGAGTATCGATATTTGAGGGCACCAAGACCCCAACGGAGTCCCCTTTGCAGGAAGTATTACCCAACCACACAGGCTTGTCTTCCTAATGTTTCCCAAAGTGACCTTTGTGGCAGACATGAGACCTCCATACAGTTTTTCCTAGCACCCTTATTCATCTTATGCCTCACAGGTCAGCAGTAGAGAAAATGAGGTCATTCCACGGCAGGTTTGGAAGTACCATTCCTTTTCTGGGGAGCTGTCGTCATGACTAGGTTTGATGCTACAATTCCAGCTTGGCCGTGAGAAAGTACAGTATACCCTGGGATGGCTCCAGTCTTGGTGATTGCTTACCGGAAGTCCCGTCAGACCTGTACAGTTTTCAAACACCTGTCCAGTGTGAGACCCCAGAATGGAGATAATTTACCCCATGGATCTTTCTTTGACATTTTGATAAAAATGCTTTGTTCACCGTAGAGGAAGTTGCATCGGTATTCTCCGATGTAAGGTCGAGCACCTCTGAATCTTTCAAGACGTTGTGATTGTTCCTCGTGTGCTTTGCTATGCAGAGCTTAGACATGGGCTCAACCTGGCCCGGGGATAATCTCCAGTGTCCAGATTGGGCCAATCCCACTTTGTTTACCATTTTGTCTGAGTTTTGAGCAGGAACAATGGCTCCCCCCACCAGGTTCCATGGTGATGTTTACTCATCTCTGAGAACCGTCGGTTCTGTGTTTACCAACACAGAGTTACTTCTCCTGTCTGGACGTTCCTACGTCCCAGCTGTTGGGAAAGTCCCGAGTCGGAGCTCATGAGAAGGAGACTGTATTTAGTTGCCCCCTCCCAATGGAAGATACCTAGATCCCCCAGCCCCAGTGCCTCATGCCAACTTCTTATCGTGAACAGCCTCCTGTTGGTTTTTAGGAAGACTGACTCTGTAAAGGAAATCCAATACTCTTTATTCCCTGAGAACCAGAGTATTTAGGTTCTGCAAATCCCTGAACCCAAAAATAAATTTAAGTAGCTCGATTCACATCCTAAAGCTCAGGTTTTAAGACCATACACATGCGAGGAAGATAGGGAGATCGCATTTTAAACTTGCAAGTTGCAAAATTGAGCCCCGTGGGCCATTGTTTTATCTTGGACACTCCAGGGACTTCACAGCAAGAGAAATTCTCAAGGGGTTCACGCTGAATTAAGTTCCTGTGGTTTATTGAGATGGGAGCAGTTTCTTCTCTGCTATCAAAGATATCATCTTTCACTTCTTACTGGAACTCCCCAACTCTTCTCCATGCCTCCATTTCTCCCACACTATTCCCTAGAATGACCTAGTAATATTTTGCATTTTAAAACGTTTTATTTCCCCAACTGTCTCGCCTTCCTCCTTTTTGATCCATCTCTTCCAAATAGTCCATGAACATATAGCGACTCCTTGCAGACTCTAATTAAATACAGGCTAATTGCTAGATTTTAAAAGCCATTTTATTCTGAATAATTACTATAGCTTCACAGACAATGGTAAGATACTGTGCTGAGAGGGCCCGCCAATGAAAATACACTGAAAATTATTGTACAACATTCCGAGCAGGATCTTGGCACTTCTCCAGTCAATACCCAGGACAGTTCCATCAATGCAAGATGTCATCGTTTGTCCTTCCCACACAGCATTGCGTCTGGTTCTCTCCATGGTCATTGTCAACTATTAATGTATGATTCTGTTCTTTTAAGAGTGTTATTTCAGTGGAAGACCAGGTGAATGGCTCGCTGCATAAGCGCGTTTGCTGTGCATCTGTGAAGACTTAAGTTTGAGTCCCGAGCACCTTTGTAAAAGGCTGGGCATGGTTGCGTGTGCTTGAAATCTCAGGATGGAAAGGAATAGAGATAGGTAGATCCCAGAAGATCTCTGGCCAGCCAGCCTCCTCAAAACCACGAGATTCTGGCTCACTAAGAGACCCTGTCCAAAGAAACAAAAAGGAGAACGACAGAGGAAGAAAGCCAGTGTGTTCGTCTGGCTTCTGCATGCGTGTGCATGGATCTGGACACTTGAACACTCATGTGAATGCACCACGTATACAAACACATTTTACACACACACACACACACACACACACATCACATTATATCACATCACACACAAAGAAATAAAAAAGGAAACAATGGATCTTGTATACACAGAATCTTCTGAAATATAACTTTTGGGCACTGACTTTTTCTTTTTCCTCAGGATAATTCTCCGAATATTCACCCAAGTTGTTTATGTACTCGTCATTTATTCCTCCTCTTGGCTCAGTGTGGTATACATGAACCGCGGTTTGTCTGACAAGTTCTTGTTGGAAGGCATCAGTGTTCGTCTGCAAGGAACACTTGTGTGCAGGTTTTTGTGTGAATGTGTCTGTTTCTCTATGACAACCCCCTCCCCCCCCACAGAAAACAATCGTTAGGTTTTACAGGATAAATCCATGGGTCCTGAAGGAACTGTCAAGCCATTTCCTGGAATGACTGAACCACCATCCAGTCATGGAAATCATGTCGTTCGGCCACTAGGTAGCTGTCACTCTTTGGTACTCAAGCCAGACTAATGCCGTGATACTTCACTACAGCTTTAATTAATGCTCCCCTAATGACTATGAAGTTGCGTATCTTTCATCTCCATATTCTATGACGTCATACCTCATAGTGCCTCTCAACCTATATTTGCTACCTTCCTCATCTCAGTGATAGAACGCTTGACAGAAGTAACAGAAGGAAGGAAGGGAGTGAGGGAGGAAGGGAGGGAGGGAAGGAAGGAGGGACAGAGGGAGAGAGGGGGGATTTATTTTGGCCTTTTAAGGATATATTCTTTCTATCATAGTCAAGAGGGGCAGTGGCAGGAGCTGAGGTCTCTAGTCACACTGTTTCTGCTCTAGGGAAGCATTGTGAGATGAATGTCAGCACTCAGCCAGTTTCCTCATTTTTTCCTGTGCATTTCCTATAGTTCCTAGGATGGTGTCACACACATTTAGGGTGAGTCTTCCCATCTCAATCTAAGATAGGAATTCATCAGTATGTTCAAAGCCCTGTTCCCCAGGTGAGTGCATTATAGTTTTGTTTTTGTTTTTTTTAAGTATACTGCATCTGTAACTGGATGTTTATTTTGTTATTCCCTTTCATATATCCATCTCTGAATTGTCAGACAAGATTATTGAAGGACACGAAGTTCATACAAGATGAAATCTAGATTTGAATTCAGGTCTGGATGACTTGATATGTCTCCCCCACAACCCCCCTCATAACACTGTGTTACCTCCCTCTGGGATTTGGGGATCTTTGCTTACACATAATCATTTTCTCCTCTGTATTATTTCTTGTCAGTTGACCAGCTTCTATTGACAATGTTTGGATTCCATATTTACAGCCCCAGGGTTGAATTCTAGACCCATTCAAAATGGCAGCCAATGGAACCCACTGTTCCCCAAATCTGATGCTGAGATCTGCCACCCACAGAACATTCCACTTTTTGACCTTTTTAATTCTAGTAACACAACCAGCATTGTCTCTGCCGGAAGTTGGGTGTCTGTTTTCCCCATTAATTTTTGTAAGCAGTGCAAGAATTGATGTCTAGAATCTACAGTGTGCCTCTGGTGCTCCCCAGAAAATGACACTCATTTGTACTCTAGGCTCTGTTTCCACCATGTTTAGACTAAACTACTTCCATTGCCCAATATGTTCATAGTCTCTTTCAGATCCCTCAACATCATGGTCCCTTTCATCTACTTTCCAAAGCTTTATTCAACATGTTCATCATGGCCCCCCTTGAAGTACACCTCTTCCAAAAATTCTTTGTTGATTTGTCAAGTGGAGGACGTCTCTCATTCTTTTAAAGACAGATCCTTCCTGATAGTGTTTGCTCTTTAATTGCACACCGAGCCTGTTGCCTTAAACGATAGCATTCACTCTCGTTGTCTTTGTAGACCAAGTGCCCTGTTCGTTTCAGGCAGATGTGGATTTTGTAGATGTGAGTTCTGTGACCCTGTCAGTAAGAACCGAGGCTTTTACATTATTCTACATTTTTTTGCTATGGCCCACAACGTATGCCCTTACTGAGTGCTCTTGTGTCTTTTGGTGATCTGGGTAGATCATACCAATAATCTGGACAAAAGAGCAGTCACTCCTCACTGAGTGCTCCTTTCCCACTTGCCATCAGGATGACTCTCAAAAGTATGCCAGTGGCACCTTCCAAGCCAGGTTTCTGAGTACAAAGGCAAGCCCGCCAGGATATTCACCCAGAATAATTCACGAACAATATTTCTCGAAATGTGCTAGAATGTTTATTCTAGATGTGTCACGGCATGCCAGAGGACAGGATGATCCCAGAAACAATCACTCTAAACAGTGTTTTTAGGGGGCTGGAGAGATGGCTCAGCACTTCAGAGCACTTGTCATTCTTGACTAGAACCGGTGTTGGGTTCCTAGCACCCGTGTGATGGCTCACAACCACCCAGACCTCCATTTCCAGGGGATCTGATTTCCTAGAGGACCAGGCATGCAAGTGGTGGACATAAACACATCCAGGCAAAAATATTCATACGTGTGCAATAAACGTTTAAAAACGTATTTGGTAGTTTGTAAATACCACAGTTACAAAAAGGTATTAAGTGATACTCTTGTCAGTTTTTACCTGTGACTGTGTTCTTTTGGATTTATATGTTTCCAACCTTTCACGGAAGGGCAGCATTGGCTTCTGAAGTCTCAGGGCAGCATTGGCTTCTGAAGTCTCAGGGCAGCATTGGAAGTCTGAAGTCTCGTGTTAGAGACCGTGATGGAGGACCACAGATGCAGAGCATCCCAGGGCCAGTGGACTCTGAGTTGTGATGTGGAACTGTCAATTCACAGAACACTTTTCGTTGTTGTTGTTGGAGAACATGGGGATTTGGCTTTATAGCCTGCACAACTTAGTAATTTTGTTCAATAATTGAAAACGACATCACCTTCTTTGGACTTGCAAGTCCAAAATTGCAGAACGATACCAGGAAAGACTGTTCGAGGTGAAAATTAGGGCCACTAGTCATTCCCCGTTGTGTGCAGAGAATGGATGGCAGGGCCGTGGATATAAATATTTCCCAGCTGTGGAAAGCAGTGAGAGCATTGGTGCTGAGCACAGATAAGACACCGGCATTCCGGCAATGTGTTTCCAGCACAGATTTCAGCTGCCGCTCTTTTTCACTCCCCACTTTATTTTCTTCCTGACATCATTTTTGTCATCATTCAGCCTTGCCACTACTGATTCTGAGTCAGGAGAGGCCAGGAAGAGAGCAGGCTCAGACCCGGGCAGACCGTCCTCCAGCCTGACTCTCCAAAGTTATAGCCATATCTGCAAACAAACAGCAAGGGTAGAGTCACATTTCCTCATATGAGGTGGGAGCATACGTCCCAGCTATTACATGGCCCTTGTGGGATTAAGAGAAATGGTGGGACGAGCAAATACGGGCTGGCTCGCGGCTGCTCTTGATATTGGCTGGTGCTTATTTTTATCTTTGTAATCCTAAGTATTTAGGATTAGAAAAGCCCCGAGCTTTGTCCCCCAAACCTTAGAATCTACAAACAGACGCACGGAATGTTCCTGAAACCTGAGGAACGTGGTAGCGACTCCCTCCGGTGCACTCATGTCAAATGCCCACCCAAATGCCTTCCCTACACGGGGAGTGGGGGCTTCAAAACACATGTCAGGAAGACCCTTGAGGAACAGGTTCGTGGTTAAACAAGACGCTTCAACTTGGCAGCCATTTCATTTATTTTGCCAGCATTCCCTGGTTACCTGCCCCAGGCCAGCAGTGTGCTAGTACTGAGATCCATGCCTCGTATGATTCGAAGTCCATTTTGCAAATGAAAAAGCCATCTATTGGACCACCTCCAGAACTTGTTTTTCTCAGGTAACACCCGGAAGTTGTTTGCAGTTGGTTGGATTTGGAAAGGAACTTGAATGTCCCTCTTGGACTTGTGTCTTTGCAGCGGGGGAGGTGCCAATCACCAGGGAGCATGGTGGCCTGGGAGTCGCTTCTGCTGACCTCAGAAATATGTGGTCTCTCACTAGAGTTCCTCTATCTGTAACTTCCGGGGACACAAAGGCATGGCCGAGGTGGGATGCAGGAGTGGCTGCTTTTGCTCTCTATAGATATGAAGCTCATCGTGCTGCAGGGAAAGGAGCTGGCGAGGCCTCCATCAGTCTGTTTGCAGAAGAGCAGCTGGCCGTAGCTTCACTGCAATAAAGTGTTAGAATTAATAGCCTTCATCTGTTTTCATTTTGCTAACCCACTACATCAAGCACCACAAAATAAATATATTAATTAAATGTCCCTCTCTTGGAGGCATTTGGAAAATGGAAAAATGTTCATTTGCAGCAGGGGGGAAAAGCAGGGAATAATTACAATCTTGAAACTTCTACAGTTGGAAGAACAATAGAAGGACTAGAAATGACTGTAAAATAGTCTGTCCTTGGCATCACTTTGTTGGTCTATTTATTTTTCTGTCTCAGAAACTGTCTTTAGTGACACCTACTGATAAGAGCCAATCGGAACCATGGCCGAATTCCTTCAGATCGGCCTTGCCAACAAACTGCTCGGCCCTCCAGATGTTACCGCTTTGTGAGAAATAAGAACTCAATAAACCAGGCTCACCCTTCCTCCTGGGGTGAACACAAAGACAGTCAGATATGGAAAATCACGGCTCAGCACCGTGAACAATGCACTGGAGTGAAGGGTTGGGGCTGGTCTTATTTGTCTTGGTGGAACAGACAGCCATGGAGCCTGATGCAAGAATTTTAGTTGGCAACCGTTCAAACTCTGACTATACATTGCAATTGTTCAACCAAAGGAAACCTGGGAGCTGGGAAAGGGGGGCTTTTAACAACAGGCACGAGACACTCACGAAAAGGCTTCGGTATGCATCGCACATGATGTTACCATGCGACCGTTCGGCCTTCTGTGTTTTCCAGATTCCGTCCTCTTGTGTTATGTAACAGAAAGATGCGTCGGTGAACAGCCCTACGGCACTTCCGATTCGCCGATGAATGATCTCCAGTAAGCACTTGCTGTTCCGGGAATAGAACAAAATGAGCTAGAGTGAATTAGTTCTTGTCCTCAGACCAGCGTGTCCCAATCTTTCTTAACACAGGACACACTTGTGACCTTGCTGTGAAAAAAAAGAAATTAAAAAAAAATGTGTTGTCATCATTTTTCCTTGGCCAGACCCTCATCCTCAGGTAAGCCTCATCCTTTCATGCAAACCTTCTCACCTTCCCTGTCTGCATCCAGACTCACTGAGAATACCTGGTGTAGGGTCATCCAAGTACAGGATGGGAGGCCATTTTCTCGTTACATAGTTCCTGATAAGCCTTTAGCAGGCTAACATACAGTATATATAATGGATATTGATGAGTTAAATACTTATTATATTTAATTTACTGGCTTAGTCTCATATAAATGTTAAATACTGTACCTAATATGCAATAAAAATTTTTATGAAGAACAAGATCAACTCTATTCGGGCTTGTATTTTGTGGCTATGGCTTGAGTGTGCCTAACGTACATGAACTTGTGTCTTGACTATGGGGACATTCAGGGAGCAGCTGAGTCTTTGCCATCAATTAAGCTGTCCTTCGAGTTCCTCAGTCCAGGGTTCTAGGGGGTTCGCGTTTTTAACCTAAGTGTAGAAGACAGGACTTTCCATTGCAGCCATGTCTTCCAATTTGTGTAGTATTTAGATGGTCATTTATCAAAACTAGGGACACACAATGATTTCTAGGATGTATGTAGAACAAATATTGAAAGTCTTGCTAATGGGTCACAGGACATGTATAGTTGACCATACTTGAGGATAACAATGAAAAAAGTGACCACTGTTTTCTTAAAGTAAACTACCATGGCTGGGGAGATGGCTTTGTGGGTACAGACCTTGTTATAGTGGGAGGACCTGATCTCAAACCTCCCGGACCCAAAGGAGAAACTGAGATATAGCATTCACCTCTTGTTTCAGTGCTTCCACAGCGAGGAGCTTAGTAGGCACAGGAGAACCCTGAGGCGGGGAAACGCAGAGGGATTCTGTCGCCTAGGATGTAGAAGTTGAGGATCAGTGTCTACTGTGGTCCTCCAACCTGTGGACATGTGTGTGACCCACAGTGGGGAGAGTGGGAGAGCATGTTTGCGCGCATGTCTCTCTCTCTCTCTCTCTCTCTCTCTCTCTCTCTCTCTCTCACACACACACACACACACACACACACACACACACACATACACACACACACATACACACACACTGTCCTCAGAGGTTGTAAAGTGGGTACAGAGATGTAATTAGGTAGGAATCATATCAAATGATCAAATGATAGGATCATATCAAATCATATCCTGTAACATTGGGATAATTATGGCTGATGGCAATCAGTTGAGTATTCACACAAAGGAACGGTATGCCTGAGAAGGAACGTACATGAGTGTCCTTGATCTGATCACCATACCCTGCATGCGTATATTAAAATGCCACGTCCCAATATCTGCAAATCTGTGCGTGATTACTGCGTGTCAGCTAAAAATTTTAAGACGACTTTTGTAGGCTTACAAGTTAGAAAATTATTTGAACTTTGGTTTGATGAGTCTTCCTTCGATGGTGTTCATTATTTTGAGTAAAATAGAAATTGAGGAAGTATTCCTGTGGCTTGAGATGCCTGCCACAGAGCCTGTATAAAGTGACTCTTTAAAGACTAAAGTTTTAGGGAGCTTTTCCCTGATTAGTCAGATATAGAGCACGGGATGGCACTTCTTCACCATGACATGCCAACACCCATCGTCTCCACCCTGACTGCTCCACTTGGAAATTGGCAGAGAGAAACGGTTTTTCTTGAAGATGATTGCCTGGTGGTTCGAATGCTGCAGTTGTGAAGAAATTAGATGGGTGGGCTTTGAGACAGCCGTTCTCTACCTTCCTAATGCTGTGACCCTTTCCTCATGCTGTGGTAACCCCCAACCATAACTGTTGTCACTTCATAGCTGTAATTTTGCTAGTTATGAACTGTAATGTAAAAATCCATTATGACCTCCAAAGGGGTCAAGACCCATAGGTTGAGAACCATTGGTCTAAGAGGCTCAGAATCTCCCAAGACAATTTCTTAACAGGACAGATGTGCAACTTAACAAGCAAACAATAAGGTGTCAGTCAAGCACTCTGCTTCTTGGTGTAAACTGTGAACACTTAGATGGATTTCTGCGTGAGATGTTCCTAGTTTGGGGAAGAAGCTGATATGAATGGATCACTCCAATGAAGCAAAACCTGGTCTCACTTTCAGCTTGGTGGGAAGACTTGGTAAAGAGGGAGGATTTTCGAGGCCTCTGATGGAGAGGAGTTAGGATGGGCGCCTTCATATGGAGGAGGTCACACAGGAGACAAGGTTTGTAAAGCCAGGGTGTACTTTGCCCTAAAGCTGGTGTTCTCTAGCCACCCCTTAAGCAGTTTCTGTAGTTGATGTTTCTAACTATAGGTCTTTCAAAAATAAGGATGCAATAAAGTAATTGTCAATTGAAAAATTGGGAAGAGGGAAAATTTCTAGAAAGTAAAAATACCCCCAACTGCACATACCTTGAAATTATTTTTATTTTTTTTTATAATATTTGCTATTTTTAGACTAGTCTGGTTAGAGTGGGGAAAACCCTGAAAACGATATCAATTTTAATCCTGTCTGTATCATTCATCAGATTTGTAACACTGGAAAAATTGCTTAACTTCCAAAGCTTTATCTGTAAGTAAGGACAATGATGTTCAGTTTAGAGCGAAAGAGATCGGCTGCGGGATAACATAACAGATCGCCAGTGACTGAGAGATGTGGCCAAGGAAGGGAAAGTAGCATACAATATTAACTGACAGACTCAGTAGATTTTATCTTGTACCATGTGGAAATAAATGAAGAAATAAGGGTAGAATTGTGCAGGATGCATCAGATTGAGGGAGAAGGGGAGAGAGAGACAAAGAGACAGAGACACAGAGGGAGAAGGGGAGAGAGACAAAGAAAGAGACAGAGACACAGAGGGAGAAGGGGAGAGAGACAGAGACAGAGGGACAGAGACACAGAGAGACAAAGACACGGAGGGAAAGAGGCAGGAAGAAAGAGAGAGAACTGAGAAGTATCCATGAAACAGTCAGTGAGCTAGGAAGAGGGATAAAGAAGAGCGTCAGGAAAACAAAGGGACAAAGGTGGGAAAATCCTGGGGTGCTTGATCATAAAGTCACCCAGACCAGTGACCTTGAATAAGATTGGAACAACTCGGAGAGGTGGTAAGGTGCTCAGGAAGAGAGCATTTTAGACAGCTGGGGAAATCTGAGCTCAGTGGAAGGAATGGCAGAAGTGGACAGGGCAGACATTAATAGGAGATGCTGCTGAGTGATTGGAGAAGCAACCTGTGCTTTGAAGCTCTAGGAAGATGGAGAGACCCAGAGCAGACTGCAGGCAGCAGCAAGCTCCTCAGAGAACTGTGGGAGAAATGCTAGCCGTAGAAATCAGCCAATGCAGCAAACAACCCAGAACAGGGAATGCCCAGTTACCCAAGAGCTCCACAAGGCGTGATGCAAAAGACCAGTAGAGGATTGGTTTTAGATTGAACTGAAGTTAACTTTCGGAGCTATGGTGGATGGATGAAGTGACACTGAGAGGTGAGGTTGGACACAGGAGTGACAAGGAGGGTCATCAACAAGTTCAGTGTCCCCTCAAGGAAGAGAGGGAGTGTTCCTTGAGCTCCTGTGACTGTTGTTAAGTTAAACTCAGTCTTATCCTGCTGATATACTTCTTTAGCTTTTAAACCTTTCTGCAAATGACAGCCTCCCATGATCCATGGCTTAGAAGGAAGCTGGGGACCAACAGTTGTACTTGATGCTATGAGGTTTTGCTCTGGCTACGTCATTGGAAATTGTTCTGAAGAACTTATGCTAGCAGACTTGTTTCAACAATTTACTTACTAGAACTTGTCCATGGATTTAATAGCTTTGTGGGAAATAGAAAGCTGTAATGGCCAAGGTCTGAGGACAAGTAGATAGAAAGACTGATCAAGAGAGGAAGCTGTGTGATAACGCAAAGTTTGCAAGTTCGGAGGGCTGAGAGAGAACTAAGAGGGTCTTGTTGAATATAAGAAGGCAGAAAAAACAATGAGAACACTTGTAAGAGAGGGGCATCTTGACAGCAGGACAAAAATGCTCCACTGGGTTTCATGATTTGAGTGCCACTCTTATGATTTTTGTTTCATATCTTCATACTGTGCCTTTATTTAGTTATTGTTTCTTTGAAATATTTACAATTAAAATACTTAATATTCCCTAAGCATTAATATACATGGAATCTTGAACTTATGGGCAATTTAGATGTTTTCCCCAAATCCACAGATATAAACATTAATGGTGCTTGTACCTGATCTTTGCCAGGACCTAGCAGATTGGAGAAAGGATTATGACAGCTCTTCAGGCTTGAATTACTGGATTACCGAATTAGAATGCCCTAAGAGAAGCAGCATGGAAGGAAGGAGCCCAGCTTGCATGGTGTACCCAGGCAGACGTTTCAAAAGAAAATGGATTGTTGGGATGTGAAACAGACCAAGCTATCTGCAGGACAAAAGCATACCTGTGGGAACAGAGATGATTTTAGAAGAGTCATCTGAAAATAGAGGGCAAAGGACGCCCCTCTATTTTAGATAGAACTCAGTTACAGATTCCTTGGCCCTGACGTGCAAGGCCAATTCAGTCTTCAGCACCAGCAACAAAACAGAGCAACAGACCAACAGACCCAAGATGAAAGATGCAGATAGACCTGGGGACAAACTGTAGCACATAGAAAGGAAAGGATGAAGCCAACAGTTGGATTTGACTACTTAATGCCCTCAGGATGTGAGCGTTGGATGCGCACTTGCAAGGACAGTACTATTTGACTTACCATCGTGAAGATTAAAGAGAACAGCACACTGGAAGGCCTGAGACAGTGAGTAGTCAGTAGCAAAGGAGGAAGATGAGTTTGAGGAGTTTGGTAAAATTATAACCCTGTAAGACATAATTGGACACGAACACATGCCCTTGGCTCTGGAGAAGGAGCTGGAAAAATTGCTGCCAGGAGAACACAGTAGATGAGGGCAGACCTCCCTTTTCGGAGAAGTGAAGAGATTCAGCTTAGAAAAGGAGGTCAGTGTTCCTGGAGGCGAAGGCACTGTCATCACCAGGGACCGCAGCCGAGACCAAAAGAGTGTGTTGAGCAATGCGCCGGAGTGAACCTTGGTAGGAACAGCTTGAGAGATGCTGCTGAAATTAATCCCCAAGGGAGCCTGGCAAGAGGCATGATGACCCTTCAGTGAGGAAATGTTGGGTGTGCACCCTGCTAAGTCCTGGGTTTAACCCCCAGAGGGTGGCACTAATGCCTTTGACATTTCTATTTGACTCAGATTGATCGCGTCAAAATATGTCGGGTCTTGACGTAGAAAGACAAGGATACCCGAGAAAGTCACATATGCACAGCACATACGAACAAGTTGAGGGACTTGTATATGACTAAAATATATTTTCGTCAAACCGAAGGAAATTATAGTTTTGATATTTAACAATACTAACAACCTGGATGTAATTAGGGCTTCTTTGGCCCGATTTCCATTTGCATGTTTTTGCCGAGTTTGGGAATCTGAGACATAGAGTCTATAATTACCCAAACATCCAGGTTCAAATGAATTTGAGGTAAAGGAACTGCTCTGTACTCTTTGGCGTCCACAGGAAGGACCCCAGTGTCACATTGTGCTTCGCAAGTAGTCAAGGTTTCTTAAAGTTAAACCCTAGGGGTGGGTTCCTTCAAGGTTAGCCATGCCACTTTGATTCCAAAGATGTTATCCTTGAGAAGGGCCAGGCAAAGGAAGGAGGGGGGTGTCTGGCCTGCAGCATTCTTTCTTTCCTTTGGAGCAGGCGGCTATCACCCCATCAATTTGATTCCTGTTCTGTGACCACAGAGACAAGGATGATGGATCTCCTTTTGGGGAAACAATGCAATTTCCTTGGAAAAACATCCACTTTAGACAAACAATAAAAGCGGCCCTAGTGGGGCCTTGGCTGCTCTCCTGGTATTACACTTATGCTCATGCCTCCGGTGCTTGGCAGCAAAGATTTCTGGTTGCAAAACTAGCAGACCACCCTCCAGGGACACGCAGCCCTGCTCCTGACCAGCAGACCACCCTCGGGGGACACCCAGCCCCCTCCTGACCAGTAGACAAACCCTCTGGTGACACCTAACCCCCATTCTTAGTAGCAGACCGCCTTCCCTCTGGGAACACCCAAACCCTGATCTGAGTCAAAAATCAAACTTGAAAATTCTTAGCTCAAGAGCGGATACAGGTTTGAGTCTCTGCAGCTTGATTTCTATGGGTGGGAAGGAGAATGACTTTCTCTCACTCCTTAGTCTGCTGATCTCCCACAGGGAGGATTTGGGAGAAGTTGATGGAGTAGATGTACAAGAAACAGAGTTGTGTCATGTTTAAAGATATCCACTCAGCCACACAGTCTTTGCTGAGCCAGGGCCGGGAACTGGCCCTGCTGTCCTCTCCTCTGAGTCGCTGCTTCCACTTGGCTGTCTCTGAGGCAACTTTACCTGATTCTACCTAGTATTTGATTTATTCCCTTGGATCCTACTTTCCCTCCCCACCTGGGTTTCTTTTCAACAGCCTTACTCAACGTTGCCTTCCACACTTCATAATCAATATAACCTCTGATGTTGGCTAATTTATTTTATTCAAACATTCGCAGAACACTGGAACAGAATACATGAACTGGGTATCAGAAATAAGTTGATATCTTTTATCCTTGTTTTATATACTCTTTATTTGCATCACAAAGGGATAACTATATTTATCATCTTTTGATGAATGAAGAAACATGCATGTAGAGAGTGCAATTCTCCAAAGACAATGCAACTTCCAAGTGCCTGGGCTGAAATTCTAGCCCACTAGAAGAACAGAGCCATGTGCTTAATACCAGGCCATCCAGCTTCTCTGAATGTCGCTTTCTGAAATAGACCTAGAGGAACAACAACTCACAACAGAGGACCACATGTCAACTATTTATACTCTGGTAGAAAAGGCAGACTTATAAAAACATATATTTTAAGACAGTATGGTTAAAAATATAAATGGAGTTAGTTCTTACCAGAGAAACCTGCTCTTGTCTTACTATTTGAAACTGTTCTGCAAAACATTATGGAAGTGAGAGAGTGTCAGGCCTGAGTAGTACCCTCTCTGAGAAAGTTGGCTTCAGGCTGCAATGGTGCTCAGGTGGTGGCTGGGGCACCATGGAGATCGCCTTCATCTGAAAGCACTTGCTTGAACAGTGTTCAAAAATGGCTTCTTTACTAGGAGAGAGAAGCGCGATGCAAAGCCATCCCCTAATTTGCTCCCTTTGCTGTGAACGAGGAAACAGAATCAAAGAAGACAAGTGATTCACCAGGCTCCATTTTACCACAGGACAGAGAAGCTGTCAAATCCCAGTGGTGAACCAGACTTTTCCTGGATGCACATTCAGAAGTCAAAAGCAGTTGTGAGGTGTTGAGGGGGAATGGGGACGGTGTGAAAATGAAGAGGAGGTTGAGAAGGAGTAAGAGAAGAAGAGGAGGAAAAAGGCAAGAGGAAGGAGTAGAGGGGGGAGGGGAGCTGTTGAGGGAGAAGGAAGAGGGTTTGAAAGGAGGAAACAAGGAGACATGATTATACCTTTAAAAAGTATGGTGTTGTAGTACCAAGGAAGTGTTCATGAACCATTCAAAAGATGATTACAAATTCATTATGCCAGAAGAAAGGAGACTACACGTACATTCAGAAGATCCACCGCTCTTCCCACACGGGTGTCCGGAGAGCACAGGATTTGATATGACATGCTAATATCAAGATTAGGGATGCCAACTCTAAGAACTATAAAGGTAAAACCAGAAAAAAATAGATATAAATATTTACTGATGTTTCTTGGCACCTTTTCAGGTTAGACTGAAGCTCTCCCCACCAAGCATAAAACTACAGCCATGGTGACAAAGAAGCTTTTAGAGGACATACTGCCAAGGTACGGGCTTCCTCAGATGAGAGGGTCAGACAGTGGACCAACTTTTGTGTCCCAGGTAAGTCAGAGCCTAGCCAATATTCCGGGGATTGACTGAAAACTTTATTGTACATATAAACCCTAGAGTTCAGGACAGGTAGAGAGAACGAATAAAACCCTAGAAGGAACCTTAACTGGATTGACTTGAGAGACTGGCACCGACTGAGTAACTCTCTTTCCCTTTGCTCTCTATCGAGTATGAAACTCCCCTTGCCAGATGGGACTCGCCCTTTTTAAAATCATGTTCGAGACACCATCCCTCATTGTTCTTAACATACAGACAGAAGTCATCGCTGAGTTCAAGGATTGCCAATTGCTAGACAATCTCAAAGGTGTCCAATGGGCTCATAAACATGTTTGGCCCGAACTTCATATTCTCTATAAAACAGGTCCCCATCCCCCTAAAGATCATGGATTTGCAGCATAAAATCACAGACCCCTTTGCAGTTGAAGATGACCCTGACCAACAGGAAGAGAACTCAGCCTCAGAACTCCCTCCAGTCTCCCACTGATGGGGCCCCTACCCAAGCCCCAGGGACACCACAAGGACAGAGTAATGACAACCCTAACGCCCTCTAAAATACAATAATAACTTCAGGAAGCCCCATGATTGGGCTTTCTAATCACCAGAGAAAGGGAGGAAGGAGAGACCAAATCTTTTGGGTTCAGACTCCATTGTAGAGAACCTGACCTAAGGTTAAACCCAAGCAAACTAACAGGTCAGTACCTAGCCCCAGTTTCTAGGCTCCCCGCTCCAATAAGACTTCACAAATCCCCCTTCTCTTACCCTTTCCTCTTCTTCTCAGACCTCGCCCTCACCCCACTTGAGTACCAGCCTGCCCTAGGGCATCAAGTCACAGCAGGACTAAGTGCATCCTTTCTGAGGCCCAACAGATTCTTTTGAACTCTCACATCCTTTGAACCTCCAGCATGAATTCTGCCTTTCAAGAAATGTTCTTGAGCCGAACTTCCCCAAAGCTAACCCTGTCATAGTCAAGGAGATAGAAATGCCACACAGTCTCCTTTATTTGATCACAGATTTTCTAATCTGTACCTAAAAGAAAGAAAGGAAGAAAGAAAGAAAAAAAGAAAGAAAGAAAGAAAGAAAGGAAGAAAGAAAGAAAAAAAGAACATATGTGTCATATCTATGTGTATGGTGCCTGTGTGTGTTTCTTCCTTATTTGTATCATGTTTATTGTCTGTCTTAGTTCCTTGACAAAAAGCCTGCCCCATTTTATATTGAGTAGAGCGATATGAAAAGATACCGTCAGCTTCTTCCAACCTGTGTGAGGTCGGCCACACCTCAAGGCTGTAGAGAGCCTTGCTAGGCTAAGGTATCACTCCTCTGCACCTAGTTTCCACAGGGCTTTTATCATGAAGAGCTGTTGAATTTCGCTAACGGCATCTCTGCATCGGCTGAGATGATCACGCGACCCTGGAATGACAGCCGTTCGATGGTGGTTGAATCCGTTTCTTAACATGTTAGCAGATTCTATTCGTACCTATTTTCTAGAGGATTTGGAGCGTTATTTTTTGACCATTTCACACACTAGAGAAGAGGTTCGAGTTGCTTTCACCACCATTTCCCCTCTCACCCCTTCCCTTTCTGACTGGAGCCCTTCTCTCAGGTCTCCCTCCTACTTTCACGTCTTCTGGTTTTGAGCGGCTCATCGATTTTACAGTTTCTTGCCTGAGCGCGGGAGGAGGGACAAAGCATGGCTTATTAGGGGCTCATCAACTAAAACAACTCTTAATTGCTGGGTTCTGTGTCCATGTTCCTGAGGGATTTGGCTCTGCTGCTTTCTCCCATTTTTATCCTGTTGGGCCTCTATCTAGTTCAAGTCTCAGGTCTGTAGTCATTTCACAGGACGAGTTTGGAAGCATCCCTTCTTTCCCGCCTTCCTGGTGTAGTTTGAGGAGTGAGCATCGCCATTAGCTCTTCTTTAAATCCGGTAAAGCCAAGCAGTTAGGCTGTCTGGTTCTGAGATGTTTTTAAATGACTTCATCGGTCTCATTGCTCATCATTACTAAGTTTAGAGTGCTATATTGTCTCTGTTAAAGCTTAGCAATCCACAAGTGTTCAGAAATATAACTGTTTTGTTCTAGATTCTCCAGTTTACTGAGGCATAATTTTCCAAAGTCATCCCTAAATGATCCTCCGGAATTCAGGGTATCTGTCAAACATGCCCCTTTGGCTTCCAAGTTTATTTATCTGAGTCTTCTCAAGAGGCATACTCTTGACCCAACCTTCCTCATGCAACGTAGCCTGGGAAGATGGATGAAATACTTGCTTGTTTAAAATGAGACCCTGAGTCTGGATTACCAGGATCTATGTAAAACTAAACTTGGTAGTGTATGTCTGCAGTCCCAGTGCTCCTGTGGTGAGCTGAGAGGAAGAAGCAGGAGAATACCCGGAAGCTTGTGAGCCATCTAGACTCGCACACACAGTGACCAGCCAGAGACTTCACCTCAGACAAGAAGTCAAGGACTGACACCCCAGGTGTCTACCTTCCACACATGCAGATGGCACTCTTGCACCCACACTCAGACACCAAAACTCTGCACATGTGTGTGCACACATGCACACATGCACGCATGCACACACACACACACAAAGATAAAAAAATAAAGGATTTGAAGTGCACTTGTATATTGCATTTGCCTCAAGTGCCAGCATTTAACACAGTAAACATGCTAACTGATTTGTAATGTCTACCAGAAGACACTGCAATTATAATATCTGTTGCTTTTGCCACAACAGAAGTGCTCTGTATTCAGTTTGTTATCTGGACACATTGTCATGTGTCTAAGATGAGTCCCAAATCCAAATATGGGCATACATCTTTAAATTCTTCAATAGAGAAAAAGTATCGGGCAGGATCATTCATGACCAAAAGCTTCATACCATGAAAACGATCGAGGGCACAATGGAAAATGAACCATTTTCCCATCACTAGGGCATCTACCTAGAAATCAGATTGGCATCCTATGATTAATACCATCTGTTCAACATTCCTTGCTGGAGGCTGGGTTTCAGGAAGGAAGGATTTATTATATCCTAAGACGTCCATGAACAAACTCCAGGGACAGATGTGGTCAAGACAGGACTTAAAGCATTTGGCGAGAATATTCCAGTGATTCTTCAAGGAACTTGTCAAACATTAAATTAAGTGAAGCAGAAGGTTTTTATGATTGCTCTACCCCTTGTCCTTAAGTGGAATGTCAGAGTTATGTTACTGCCTTTAATGCTACCAAATTTGAATGCTTGAGTGCCGTTCTGTCTTGAAGCATTCGTCAGGGCTAAGGGACTGTTTGAGGCTTGGCCGTAGCTTCACGCACAGGCTGCTCTAGTAAGAAGCAGAAAGATAAAAAAAAAAAAAAAAAAGCTCCTTCAAAATGTTATCAAAAAATGAGGATTGTTTCTATTTTTTGAATTACTGCAAAATCTTGGTTCAACGAGTCTTGATTTCACCATTTTCTTACATTTAAAAAAAAAAAAAACAAAAACAAAAAAACCAAACTAGACTTCCCAAGGGCGATGTCCGTAGCCACTATTTCTGTTGAGCGCAGATTTAAAAACCAGAATCGTTCCACATTTTAATTGTGTGCTCTGCAGGTGAATCGGGAGGGAGTAAGGGCACTGTGCCAGTCAGTGCATTCACGTGGGGAATGCGCTTGAATGATGAGGAGAGAATTTAGGCATGTGGCTGGCGGTATTGCTCGGCGGTAGAACACTTGCCTCGCCTATGTAGCGTGATGACGAACATCCATCAGCAGCACTGTGCGCACACGTGTGTGCACTCTGCAGAGTAATGGGTTCTCAGCTCGGAGTGACGTGGGATAGAAGAACCTTTCTTATTGGTCCTTTTCAACTGATTTTTTTTTTTTAATAGCTGGGTCCTTGTCAAGGGTGATACTAGTTTCAGAAACCTTCCTGCTGGTGTCCCTAAAGGCAGGGGACAGCAAGCGATGATGAGAAATGGACATTCCCACTGTGTTGGTCTTTTCCTTAGAACTCCATAAATCTATTAAATGCAGATAGAGCCACAATTCAGCATAAACAAATCCCCTCCCTGAAGCATGGCCCACCAGCACCTGATAGCCTTTTAACACATATTCCTAACACCCAATGTTCAGAACCAGGATTTCTGGGAGGCAGGCTGAACAATATCTGGTCAAGGAATTTTGACATACTCTGAATGTCTGACAGATTTGAATGCCCTATTCAACTTATGAATTGTGGTCGTGCAGGTTGTTTCGAAGGTAAGGCTTTCAGGGAGGGATGAGTTGTAGATGGGACAGTGACTCCTTACAATAATGATTCTGTGGTCATCAAAACGAGAAGCCCAGGGACTAGCTGAAAACCTGAGATTAAAGGGCTGTGGCACACACACATATTGTATTTGGATTGCGCAGCAGTTACATTTAAAGATAAGTGATTTTATACTAGGCGTGTCCTCTTCAGCCCTCCACAACCCACCTCTGCCAGCAGCTCACTAAGTCCTTGCCTGGGCAAGCATTTGATCCTTACCTCCTGGGGGCCTCCCTGCACGTTCAAATTCATAGAGTGTGAACTTACCCATAACAGGGGATCCCCAAAAGAATGAATAGGTTTCTTTCCTTGATTTGTTTTTAAATTAAACTTTTGGTTTGCTAAGAGGAGTCTTGTAAAATCATACTTTACAATGTGTGTGAATGGAGGGTCTCAAAGCTGGTTGTATCCCCCTCCCCTGGCCCCATCTAAACTCCAGTTTCCCCCTCCACAAAGTGGCAGAGTGTTTGTGAAATCCTGACCCTGCACTCACCTGCTGGAGGAGGGACAGGTGCAGTGGATTTTTCTCCATCTTTAGTGCAAGCTCTTTGTCGAATAAAGGACCAGGTTTCAGATCTGGGAAAGAGGCCCTGGCACATTGTTCGTTCCGCAATGTTTCCATGTAAACACCTTAATTGGTGGCAAATCTGTTTGTTCGTTGTGTTTTTCAAGTTGGCATAAACCGTAGATCGCTGGGCCTTGAGATGAGCCCCGCTAAATATTTTCAGATGTTTCTTATTCCCTCAGCTCAGAGCTGGATTTGAACCAGAGGTTGGGGGTGAAAGAGCACTGTGTAATATACAGAGACATGGAGTTTGACATCTGAAATAAAATAATGTAATGTTTTTAATATTTAAGCTGAAAAGGGGCAGCGGTAAAACATGGCGGATGGAGGAGAATGTGAATACCTGCGTATTTGAATTTTAAATGCCTGCAGATGTTGGATTTTAATCAGAGCATGCTGGAGTCTGACTCTGACAGAGGCAAAACTGTGAGATCTGTTTTCTTGAATTGCTTCCACATCTGAGGCTTGAGATTTTTATTGCATCTAGCACTGCATCGCCATGTATTTATGTAAAGTGCCAGCACCCATTGACTCTGCGTGTCCTTGATGGTTAACATATAGAAAGAACAGTATGGAGTCGGGGAAAGACACCCCTGCCCTGGCCCTGTGCACATTCTCTCCGTGACCTCGTGAGAAGAAAGGTGTTTAGCTCCTCCCTGCTTTAGCTTCCCTATTCACGAAACACCTCCCTGTACCCCTGCATTCTGTTTTTCTTAAGTGGTGGGATGCTCTGGGGTTTATCTGATGTGTGCACTGGTCTTCATTGAGATTGCATCACAAATGCATTGTGGGAACTTCATCACTGTGCTCACATCACAGCCTGCGCTTATCCAAATCTGGACTGTGGAGGTCAAGAACGTGGCATGACTCTGAGATGCAATCAAGGGATGCAGTAAGCATGAGATGAGGTGGGAATAGCTGCTGCTGCTGTAGCGTGACGCATTGTTGGGTAGTACACTGGGCTTTATCGACATAGTAGCGCATTGCGAAAGAATGGCTAGAAATCTAGAATGTTGGGTAGATGTAATAACTGAAACACAGTTGATTATCATCAAATATATGGACTATACACACTGCATGGTTACTCACAAACAACAGGAAGTTTGTTGACACCCAAGCTAAGACACGAAGAGTACATTGCACCATGAGGTTTTGTGACTATGACGCCATTAGATGAGTTTCCAACTCTATTATAGTCTTGTGGTCCTTTGTCATATACGTGGTTTGTCAATGACCACGAGGCTTTAAGTGTGTGTTAATATTTATTCAGAATGACTGAAAGAGAAAAAGACAACTCTTAGGAACTAGAAAGATATGCTTCTTCTAGCAATATTAGATATATGCATTAAAATCTAAGTTACATTAACTGCTATGAATATTTATGAGATAGTTCCACTTCTCCATTTTTATCATATTTTCTAAACTGGCCAGAAAGCTAATGACTTTAAATTTTACAATGTAATTCTACTACTGAATAAAAGAGATTTATATACATTTATGATATAGTTCAAAGAAATATCTATAAGGCCTTATTTTTTTCTCTGAACATTTATAAGATAAGATGTTGTAAGGAAATGTAAGTAGTTACTTTGGTGAATATCTTCAAAACAGGCCAGTCTTTGCTCTGTTGTTTGCATCCTTGTGTCTTACATTGTCTTGAAGGGCATCTGTCCATTTTGTGCTCTTATAACAAACTACTACAGACTGAGTAATTTATAATGAACACAAGTTTATTTATCCATGGTTCTGGAGACGAAGAGTTCACGACTGAGGTGTGAGCCCCTGATGACGGCCTTCATTCTACGTCATCATAGGAAAACAAAGAGAAATCAAGAGGTTGTTAACCTGTGTTAATGTTTAATGGCATTGGCCACATACAAAACTAGAACTAATACATGATAAACTATCAAGATATGAACTTGATTGTGTTTCTATATGCTAAGAATGAATATTCTGAAAACATTGAGACAAATGTTATTAAAGTAATATAAAATAGTGGAAATGATATTTTTTACTTTAAGAAACTACACCAAGATTATTTAAGGTAATAATGGCCAAAGTACTTCTAGATTTAATGAAAACAAAGACCTCTCAGAGCCAAGAAGCTCCATGAAACACACATGCACGCATGCCCAAGTGCATACACACACACACAGACACGACACACAAATCATAAAAAAATCACAATACAGTTAAAAAGATGAACTATTCAATATTAGTGTTAAAAATTAGCTGTTAAGGAAGTCACTCTACATATAAAGGAGCAACAGGTAATGCTTACAGCATAATTTTCTTAGAGACAAGAAAACTGAAAAAATAGTTGGGAAATATTTTAATGCTGTGGAAGGAACAGAACTCTTAACCTCAAAATCTATACACAGTAAAAATAACATTCAAAAAATCAAAGTAAAACAGGCTATCTAAGCTACAGAATCCAAATAACCCATGTCAATGCTAGGATTTCAGTAGTAAGTTCTCCCAAAAGGTCAGACCCTAAAGAATTAGTCTCTCTACCTGGGGTATTATTGGGAAGTAGAAGGTTTGGGAGTTGGAGCCTAGCAAAAGGTAGTTAGGTTACTGGGGCAGTGTCCTTTAGTAGGATCTTCTGCCTTTATTCCCTGTTGCCATGAGGTGAGCATCCTTCTCCACAATGCCCTCTCTGCCGCAGACCTTAAAGCAGTGGACCAACCAATAACCTGCCCTTGGAAGCAAGTTCCAAGCCAGTTTTTCTTTTGTTTACATCTTGGATATCATGTCATAGCAATGGAAGTTAGCTAGCAAAGAAAACAGATGTCCACAGTGGGCATATTGAAGAGATCTTTCAAGTGGAAAGTACTGACAGACAGAGATATGGATCCACAAGATTGAAGAACATCAGAAAACTCTGGTATAATCCATTATTATTTCTAGGAGTTTTGGGAAGTACCAAGAGTTAAAGCTAATAGTCTTCAATCAGGTTGTTGGGTATCCAAGGTATGTTCCATAGAGTCTGATTTGAATATTTATTTTTGTAGTATTTCATACTCTGTAGTATTTATAAAAGTTATAAAGGATAGCCTTCTGGTCTCCATCTGTGTCCAGAGCTAAGGCTGTCCCACAGCCCTCTATACCCAAATACCACCTGGAGAGAGCTGGTCTCCCAGGAGTGCTCTTATTCCTATGATTACAGGCTCACAGCTGTGGGACAAGCTCCAGTCAGAGACAGCAAGACCAACTAACACCAGAGATAACCAGATGGCAAGGGGTAATCATAAGAACCTAAGCAACAGAAACCAAGACTAATCGGCATCATCAGAACCCTGTTCTCATACCAAATCAAGTACCTAATACACCGGAAAAGCAAGATTTGGATTTAAAGTCACATCTCATGATGATGATAGAGGACTTTGAGAAGGACATAAATAACTCCCTTAAAGAAATACAGGACAACACAGGTAAACAAGTAGAAGCTATTAAAGAGGAAACACAAAAATCCCTTAAAGAGTGATAGGAAAACACAACCAAACAGGTGAAGGAATTGAAAAAAAAAAAGCCATCCAGGATCTAAAAATGGAAATAGAAACAATAAAGAAATCACAAAGAGAAACAACCCTGGAGATAGAAAACCTAGGAAAGAGATCAGGAGTCATAGATGCAAGCATCACCAACAGAATACAAGAGATAGAAGAAAGAATCTTGGGGCAGAAGATTCCATAGAAAACATTGGCACAATAGTCAAAGAAAATGCAAAATGCTCCTAATCCAAAACATCCAGGCAATCCAGGACACAATGAGAAGACCAAACCTAAAGACAATAGGTATAGAAGAGAGGGAAGACTCCCAACTTAAAGGGCCAGTAAATATCTTCAACAAAATTATACAAGAATACTTCCCTAACCTAAAGAAAGAGATGCCAATGAACATACAAGAAGCCTACAGAACTTGAAATAGTTTGGACCAGAAAAGAAATTCCTCCTATCACATAATAGTCAAAACCCCAAATACACAAAACAAAGAAAGAATATTAAAAGCAGTAAAGGAAAAAGGTCAAGTAACATATAAAGGCAGATCTATCAGAATTACACCAGACTTCTCAACAGAGACTATGAAAACTAGAAGATCCCAGGCAGATGCCATACAGACTCCAAAAGAACACAAATGCCAGCCCAGGTTTCTATACCCAGCAAAACTCTCAATTACCATAGATGGAGAAACCAAGACATTCCATGACAAAGCCAAATTTACACAATATCTTTCCACAAATCCAGCCCTACAAAGGATAGTAGATGGAAAACTCTAACACAAGGGGGAGGGGGGAAATACACCCTAGAAAAAGCAAGAAAATAATCTTCTTTCAGCAAACCCAATAGGAGCTAGCCACACAAACATAATTCTGCCTCTAACAACAAAAATAACAGGAAACAACACTCATTTTTCTTCAATATCTCTTAACATCAATGGGCTCGATTCCCCAATAAAAAGAAATAAACTAACAGAATGTATACATAAACAGGACCCAGCATTTTGCTGCATATAGGAAACACACCTCAGTGACAAAGACAGTACTACTTCAGAGTAAAAGGCTGAGAAAAAAAAATTCCAAGCAAATGGTCCCAAGAAACAAGTTGGAATAACCATTCTAATATCGAATAAAATCAACTTTCAACCAAAAGTTATCAAAAAAGATAAGGAAGGACATTTCATATTGATCAAAAGAAAAATCTATCAAGATGAACTCTCAATTCTGAATATCTATGCTCCAAATGCAAGATCACCCATATTCATAAAACAAACTTTACTAAAGCTCAAAGCATACATTGTACTACACACAATAATAGTGGGAGGATTCAACACCCCCATCAGTGGACAGATCATGGAAACAGAAACTAAACAGAGACACAGTGAAAGTAGTAGAAGTTATGAACCAAATGGATTTAACATATCTATAGAACATTTCATCCTCAAATAAAAGAATATACCTTCTTCTCAGCACCTCAGGGTACCTTCTCCAAAAGTGACTATAATCAGTCATAAAACAGGCCTCAATAGATGCAAGAAGATATAAATGATCCCATGCATCCTATCAGATCACCATGCACTAAGGCTGATCTTAAATTTAACAACAAAAACAACAGAAAGCCCACATACACATGGAAGCTAAACAATGCTCTACTCAGTGATAACTTGGTCAAGAAAAAAATAAAAAAGAAATTAAAGACTTTTTAGAATTTAATGAAAATGAAGGCAAAACATACCAGACCTTACAGGACACAATGAAAGCAGTGTTAAGAGGAAAACTCATAGCTCTGAGTGCCTCCAAGAAGAAACTGGAGAATAACTAACAGTTTGATAGCACACCTGAAAGCTCTAGAACAAAAAGAAGCAAATACACCTAAGAGGAATAGATGGCAGGAAATAACCAAACTCAGAGCTAAAAACAACCAAGTAGAAAGGAAAAGAACTATACAAAATCAATAAAACCAGGAGCTGGTTCTTTGAACGAATCAACAATATAGATAATCCCTTAGTCAGACTAACCAGAGGGCACAGACACAGTGTCCAAATTAACAAAATCAGGAATGGAAAGGGAGAAATTACAACGGAAACTGAGGAAATTAGAACATTTCAGATTGTACTACAAAAGCCTATACTCAACAAAACTGGAAAATCTGGATGAAATGGATAATTTTCTAGACAGATACCAAAGTTACATCAGGATCAGATAAACCATCTAAATAAACAGTCCCATAACCCCTAAAGAAATAGAAGCAATCATTAAAAGTCTCCCAACCAAGAACAGACTAGGACCAGATGGGTTTAGTGAAGAATTCTGTCAGACCTTCAAAGAAGACCTAATCCAATACTCTTCAAACTATTCCACAAACTAGAAACAGAAGGAACACTAACCAATTCATTCTTGTAAGTCACAATTATGCTTATCCCTAAACCACACAAAGAACCTACAAAGAAAGAGAACTTCAGACCAATTTCCCTCATGAAAATCAATGCAAAGATATTCAATAAAATTCTAACAAACCAAATCCAAGAACACATCAAAACGATCATTCACCATGATCAAGTAGGCTTCATCTTAGGGATTCAGGGATGGTTCAATATACAGAAATCCATCAACGTAATCCACCATATAAACAAACTCAAGGAAAGAAACTATATGATCATCTCATTAGATACTAAGAAAGCATTTGACAAAATTCAACACCCCATCATGATAAAAGTCTTGGAAAGATCAGGAATTCAAGACCCATACTTAAGCATAGTAAAAGCAATATACAGCAAACCAATAGCCAACGACAAACTAAATAGAGAGAAACTTGAAGCAATCACTAAAACCAGGGACTAGACAAGGCTGCCCACTCTTTCCCTCTCTATTCAATATAGTACTTGAACTCCTAGCCAGAGCATTCAGACAACAAAAGGAGGTCAAAGGGATACAAATTGGAAAGGAAGAAATCAAGATATCACTATTTGCAGATGATATGATAGTATACTTAAATGATTCCAAAAAATTTCACCAGGGAACTCCTAAACCTCATAAACAACTTCAGCAAAGTGGCTGGATATAAAATTAACTCAAACAAATCAGTAGCCTTCTACTTGAACATATAACAATGACACTTGCTCCACTATGTTCATAACAGCCTTATTTATAATAGCCAGAAGCTGGAAAGAACCCAAATGTCCTTCAACAGAGAAATGGATACAGAAAATGTGGTATATTTACACAATGGAGTACCACTCAGGTATTAAAAACAATGACTTTATGAAATTCTTAGGCAAATGGATGGAACTAGAAAATATCCTGAGTGAGGTAGCCCAGTGACTAAAGAACACACATAGTATCCACTCACTGATAAGTGGATATTAGTTCAAAAGCTCAGAATACCCAAAATACAATTCACAGACTACATAAAGCTCAACAAGAAGGAAGACCAAAATGTGGATGCTTCAGTCCTTCTTAGAAGGAAGAACAAAACACTCATGGGAGAAAATACAGGGATGAACAGTGGAGCAGTGCCTAAAGGAAAGGCCATTTAGAGACTGCCCCACCTGGAGATCCATTCCATATTCAGCCACTAAACCCAGTCACTATTGCTGATGCTAAGAAGTGCCTGCTGACAGGAGCCTGATATGGATGTCTCCTGAGAGGCTCTGCCACAGCCTTACTGATACAGGTGAGGATGCTTGCAGTTAATCATCGAACTGAGCATGTGGACTTCAATGGAGGAGTTAGAGAAAGGACTGAGGTAGCTGGAGGGGTTTGTAACTCCATAGGAAGAAGAACAATATCAACCAACCAGAAGCCCGAGTGCTCCCAGGGAATAAATCACCAACCAAAGAGTCCAAATGGAGGAACCCATGGCTCCAGTCACATATGTAGCAGAGGATGGCATTGTCTGGCATCAATAGGACTGGAAGCCCTTGGTCCTGAAGGCTCATTTCCCAAGTGTAAGGGAATGCCAGGGCGGTGAGGTGGGAGCGAGTGGGTGGGAGGGAGGGCATCCTCATAGAAACAGGGGGGCAGGGATGGGAGAGGGGGAGAACCAGGACAGGGGCTAACATTTGAAATATGAATACATAAAATATTCAATAAAATTTTATCTAGAGGAAAAAATAATAAAACAATACATGTAATACTCCTATTGAGTGGAGATTGAGTCCAGTTAGACAACTGTTGTGCACCCCAATATATTAATGTCAGGCAAATAATTATTGTTCACCAGATTTATAGCTAGGTAGGACAACTGATAACTTTCCTCTTCTGGCAGATTGCATAGGAACTTCTGACACCATGAGACCTAGCATCCAGGGAAGAGGTTTCCAGGTCAGAGAACCAACTTGGTTTCCATAAATTCTGTGTCCACAGTGTGTATATAACTTCTTGAATGATGGAGTCTTTCTCCTCAGATTCTGTCAGGGAACCAAGAGCCCTTGCAATAGTGTGTATTATTTGGAGGGGTCTTGGGTTGGTTGGGATCCTCCAACCAACAACTCAAAGGGAGATGGCCCTTGTCCAGCACTAAGATGTTTGTTAGTCTAATGGATTCTAGAGAGAGCAGGATTTCTTCATGTGGGCTAACTCCAATCATTCTTCATATATGTGTATATGTTATATATGTTTTACCTTTTTAATTTATTTTATGTTTTGCTTGCATGTATGTCTATGCACCACATGTGTGGGTCTGATGCCTGTGAAAGCCAGAAGAATGTGTTGTGCCTCCCTTGATCTGATGTTCATTGCCAGGTAGGTGCTAGGGATGAGAGCTCTTCCCTTTGTAAGAGTAGCAGCCAGTGTCTTCAGCCCCTATGTATGTATTTTTAAGAAAGTTTATAAGATAACATTCCCTATTCCCTTTCTAAGCATCTTGAGTGTTGTTTGCTCACACTTCCTGTTTCTGCATTACTCTCTCCACCTCTACTCAAGTTATGTGTTTCCCTGTTTCCCCCCTTCCCTCCACTGCACCTGTGTTCTACGGTCTCCCCCTCTAAACACTCTTCCTTCATCCCTCCTCAATGGTCCCTGTCTACTTCCTTGGCTTCTGCAGTTACTCAGAGTAATAAATTCAAACCTAGAGATTCTGTCAGATCCGGGGTCTCCAAATAAAAGAGAACATGCAACATTTGTCATTCTGGGTTGGAGCTACCTCATTCAGAGTTACATTTTCCAGCTCAATCTTACAGTGAACATTCTTACCCCCATCTCCTTTGTGTACGTATCTGAGTTTCTCTTCCATCGACACCTAGAGGTAGGGTGGCTGTGTTGATTTATGTATTTCATTACTAAAGACTAGTAGTGAGATCTGTTTGAAGACTGTGAGAGTCCCTCTGCAATGTCACTCAGGCTTACCCGGACCAGCACTTTTCTTAAGGCTTTTCACATCTGCGAGTGAGAGAATGGTTAGAAGACTGTGCAGGGCCATCTGTACTTCATTCCTAGATGATCACAGCCGGTATGCTTGACTCTGCTTTGTCTAACTTCTGCCCATCCGAACAGTCTGACCATGAAAAACTTTTCTTAATTTTGTTATGGTGATGTTCAAAACCCACACAGATTTGTCTACAGGACACAGTGCAAAATGCACACTGATGTTTTTCCCAACTAGATTCCAGGCAGTTTCCTGCCTTACTTTCCAGATTTCTCCCCCACATTGAATTATTAAACAATTCTCTGTTGGAGAACACTGTTTTCCACTCTAAGAGGCCATCATACCCATGAGATTACCTGTGACTCCTTGCAAGAGTCGTCACTATCAGGCTTTGGACTGGTGACACTTGTTCATAAGAGATGGAGGAGAGGCCCACTGGGCTCTCATCTGAGCCTCCAGCCATTTGTTGGGCTTTTGCCATAGCTTCATGTGGCCTTAAGTGCTTCCAGGGAGAGGCTAAAGCATACAGGATTAAGGTTAACAGAGAGGCTCCATCTATGCAGATATGTGGTCATCAGTGTGGGTCACTGGGTCCCCAGGGTGAACTTTGGTGGACTTGGACTCCGGTTTATTGTTGGAATCATATGAGGAGGGGTGGGTCTTGTTTATGTTTCTCCACAGGAGAAGTTTTCACAGGACCCTATAATCAAATAATTTTTTCCTTGTTTCCACATAGCTCTTTAGCATTCTGAATCTATGTATCCCTTTAATGGGCTCTTCCCAGTTTCAGTTATCCAAATTCTAGTTCTTTTCTACAATAAATTTGCATTTCATTATTTCTGATAACCCTGCCTTTATCACCACCACATCGACTCATGAAGGAATATCAAACCCTTTCAGGACTCAGTTGCTTCTTTATCACTGCAGTAACTGAAGCGCAGTTGTTACGGAGATTCTCCTAGAGTATGTTTTCATTGCTCTCTCAATTCTGATTTTGTTTTGACTTTAAGATGATTATCTGTATAACGTCTCCTGTGGATGCCTTAAATTCCAATTTAAATCTGTTTAGATTTTATTTAATTTGTTTGCCGACAGTTTCATATGTGTGTGGAGTTCAGTCTGATCACCACCACCCTCCACCCTTCTAATATTCCTGCTACCACTGCTATCCCCTCCTCCTCCCCACAAGTCCATTTCTAATATTGATATCTTTTCCCACTGAGACCCACTGAGTTTAAACAGGGTTGCCTGTCGGACAATGGGTTTAGAATTGTCCATTGGAGCCTAGTGTCTCTTCAGTGGGTACTTAACTGAAGACAAGAAGTCCCTTTCCCCCATAATTGATAATACTTCAGCTTAGAGGGGCAGGACCATGTGAGCCCAGCTGGCGCTCTGATTGACTATCTCTAAGTCCAGTCTTGTGCAGGCCCATGAAGGCAGCCACAGATGTTTTGAAGACATAACTGCTTGATTGCTTGGCAGAAGTAGTTGATAGAATTCTGTTGACAAAGACAATATACACTTGGTTGTAAGATTTAGAGGCAGCAAACTGGAACTCTCTAGAAGTTTCTTCCTCGATGGCTAGCTTTCACAGTTCCAGAAAAGACCATACAGGCTTTTTGGGAAAGAAAAGGAAAGAGCATCAATGGTCTTACTTGGCTATGGGTCCTCGGACTACAACACCAGACTGTTAAGAGAAGTCACTGGTGCAAGAGTGGCACATCTGTTACGGGTGACCAACTGCTCTGTGTCTGCACCTGAAGCACATTCCACAAAAGAAATTTATGTCTAGTACTGTAAACCTGGCCAAACAAAACAAAACAAAAAACATGACTAAGGGTGTCTGAGGCCTACTGCTACTTTCAGCCTTACTGAGAGATACTTACCTTTGCAATGGGTAGTGGTGAATGTACGGATACATGGTTGCCAAGGGGCTGAGACCGTATGATAGTTAAGTGTGCAGCCCTCACTAGGATATTTATACCATGTCTTCTAAGGCTCTAGAACCATGAATGAAGGGGGGGAGGGCAGAAAGAATGTAAGAACCCTAAATAGTAAGAAACCCTGGGAAATGATATCTTCTGTCAACAACCACACTCTCATTTAGTTTTTTGGCTTTTTGAACTTTTTTCTTCTTGTTTTGGTCTTCTCTTTTGGTCAGTGGTGACAAGAGTGTCACTGAAGTAACACTACAACATAAAGTTCTATATACTTCTCAACGAAGACTATTAGTTTTCAGAAGCAGAGCTAACATTATTTGATATGTCTGGCTGTGTGTTTCTAAAAGATGGTCAAAGTAGTAGCTAATGTTTAACATAGTTTCAAGGAAGCTGGCCATTCTCCCATGGAGATGTAAAACCTATAACGTTACTCTTCTGGAATGTAGTGAGGGCTGTTCGGTTTGGTTTGCGGGGCAAGTTTGTTTCTGTGTAACCAAGGCTTGCTTCAAGGTCATGATCACCCTACCACCACCTTCATAGCGTTGGGAGTATAAGCGTATGCCACTGAGCCTAGATTTTAAGTGACCGATGTGAGCAAGAATTCCAAATGTCATGAGTTCCACCTTGTTCTCCTAGAACCCCTAAACGTGGGACCTACTGCTATGCTATGAGAAACACCAAACGGGCTCATGTGGATAAAGCCCCAGGGAGATAATGCTTGTTTTTATAGTCCAGATGAGGTACTAGTTAACAACAAGTATAAACGGCTAGAAATACATCCTGTCCCCAGCTGGTGAGAAGCTCCCATACTTACTTGGTGGAGCATAGACTTTGCTGCTCGACCTTGCTTTTTAATGAATGACTCCTCAAATCTGAAAGCTTCACATAATGGTGGGTTTGAATTGCTGAATTCGATTGTGGTTTGGTACGCAGCGAGAGAGGCTGGGGCTGCCTGCCATTCCACTTTACTTCAAACCCTGAAGAAACTTCTAATTAAGCTTTGCAAATGAGTAACAATCAAGGTGAGGAAGCTACCTGGGTCTTCACTCAAATCTTACCCAGCGCTTGTCATGCACATATATATTACGTGGTTTTCCTTGAAATAGAATTATCAAATGCTCCATGGGAAATACTTGCTGTCTCCGGGAATTTCAACGTTTTGATCTCCATCTGCTTCCGCCAAACAACGTCCCAGTGAGCTAACACTGGTTCAAAGTTAGCATTTCTGCATTAGCCTTCTTAGCTGTGAAATGTGTGGTTGCCTCCTCCCCAGGGTATCAAAGAAACTGGCTACTTGGTGCTGGTTCATTGTGTTTGCATGTCCTGTGAGAGTCGAGCTGAGCATTTCTAAACTGTCACACGTCACGGAGCTTGATTGTGACAGAAGATAATTTATTATGGCATCCTATGATTGTTTTCTGATGAAACGAGGGTGAGAACACAGCATCCTACACTCAGCGTCCCTTCCTAAATCATGCCATGGCTTTCATCGAACTTGTCCCGTGTCTGAGATGACTACAAGCTCATTGTCGCGGTGATGCTTTCATGCTATAAATATTTATTTAATCGGAATCATTAAGTTAGCTGAGTGACACCCAGAAGTCAAGCGGCTGCCAAGGGAAGTAGACACACTGCTGAACTTGTCATTAATCTCCGAGTCTGTCAAACTTCATCAGACTTCTGCTTCTGTCTACATGGCCCGAAGCCGATGTGCAAAGATACAAGATTATATTTGATATTCTTCACCTACGGTCACAATAAAACATGAAAGTAAACTTTCCTTGAATGTTTTTTTTTTCTAGAAATATCTTTTCTTTCTTTTTAGACTATGTAACTTTGGTAGATCTGTCTATTATTTTACCTTCAACTATTAAAAATAGCTAGTCGATAATTTTTAAACTGTTAGTCTTTTTGCCCTGTTGGGTTGCCGTGTCCAAGTTTGATTTGATGGCTTTGCTTCATCTTATATTTCATTTTTTCGTGTTTGGTTGTTATCTCTTAAAAGCTTATTCTTTTCTAAGGAGAGGCAGAAAGGAAGATCTGGAGGGGGTGGGGAGGTGGAGTGGAGCACAGGGAGCGGAAACTGCAATTGGGATATAATGTATGAGAAAATAACTATCTCCATTACAAGGGAAATAATTTAAAAAAAAACAAAAAATAAACAAAAATGTTGGTCCTTAAGCACAACCTCAAAAGCTGAGGAATGAATTGCCTTCTTTCCATAACTCTTAAATTTGTCCAGTCAAAAGTTGCGCAACTGAAGGAACTCATTTCCACCAGCGCCTTCTCCTCGTTTCCAATGTTCTTGGGGTCAGAGTTAACTGGGGACTGGCAGGTGCGAGCCACCCTTACCTTTTCTCCTGGTTTCAGAGGGTTCCATTCTTAGGTTCTTGGGGCTTACTGGCTTGGGCAGAAAGTCACGATGGGAGGAATGTGAAGAAGAGACCTGTCATCATTACTTGGCAAAAAGGAGACAAGGAGAACACAGGGACAGCCTGGACACAGCCCTCAAGGACACGCCCCAGGAATGTACTTCCTCCAGGTAGGACTCTCGTCCTACTGTTCACCTTCACCCAGTAATGCCATTGTCTTATGAATCTATCATTACTTCGAGTCCTCCCTATCTAAGCTTGACAAATGCCTTCATAGGTGTGTGTCACTGACCCGTACATTTCTTAATATAGTCAAGTTGACACTAAGAATCAAATGCCACAGTAAGGTTGTTATTTTAAATTTCATTATCCTTGTGGTTAAAAAAAAACTTTCTGTTTGAAATTTTGAAAGATCATGGAGTCACAAACAGAGACAGTTCTGGTAGATCTGTGAATGCTTCCTCTAGATCCTACCAACGTCCACACTGAACATATTGGACAGTAGCCCTGGTGGGAATATACTATGCGTAATGTTTGTATGGCTCATGTCTGTCTTTATACTGCTGTGTCTGGAAGTTCTTTATGTAGTCTAGAGCTTGCTAGATATGCTGTTCAAAGTTTTTTTGTTTTTTTTTTTTTGTTTTTTTTTTTTTTTTTTTTTCCGGAGCTGGGGACTGAACCCAGGGCCTTGTGCTCGCTAGGCAAGCGCTCTACCGCTGAGCTAAATCCCAACCCTAGATATGGTGTTTATAAACACTTTCTCCCAGTCCTCCACCCCTCTCCCTCGACCTTTCTTTCCCCGTCCCTCCCTCTCCCTCTCCCCAACTCTCTCCATCTTCCCCTTCCCACCTCTCTCCATCTCCTCCTCCCCACCTCTCTCTCTCTATCACTCTACCCTGACTCCTCTCTGTTTTTCTAAGACAGGATTTCTCTGTGTAGCCTTGGGTGCCCTGGAACTCACTCTATATGAAGACCATGCTGGTCTTAAACTCAGAGATCCATTTGCCTCTGCCTCCCCAAGTATTGGGATTAAAGGTGTGCACCACCAGCCCCAGCTGCCTTTTCTCCATTTAGTAAAACATTTAATTTTGATCAAGTCCAGCAAAACATACTTTCCTTCAATGGATTCTGCTTATGTTTTATGCCTAGAAGCAGTTCTTCAAGCCCTGGGTCTAGAAGATTTTCTGCTCTGCTATTTAAAAAATTATACTGTTTATTTTTACCATTTTTATGGCTTATTTATATTAATGTAGGTGCATGAATGCTTGCATACACACACACACACACACACACACACATATATATATGTATATATCACACACACACACACACACATATATATATATGTGTGTGTGTGTGTGTGTGTGTGTGTGTGTGTGTGTGTGTGTATCATGGACATGCCTGGTGCCCCCACAGATCAGAAAAGGGCATTGGGTCTGGAACTTGAATAACAAATGATTGTGAGCATTTTTATAGGTGCTGGGACTCAAACCTGGGTCTTCTGCAAAGGCAACAAGTGCTCTAACCACTGAGCAATCTCTCCACAACCTATAGTTTTCTGTTTTACATTACACTGATGATCATTTGAGTTAACAGCTTAGTTTTCAGATATCCTATATTGTTTAGATGATTTTTACCTATGGATGACGAATGGCTTCTATACCATTTATGAAAACAACACCCCTCTTCCACCTATGCTTTAACCTTTGTCAAAACTCAGGTGATCAGACTCAAGATTCTAGATTTTTAAAACTTGGTGTATATAGGGTTTTGAGTAGTGAGTCTTGACTCAGAAAAGGTGATTCTTCTCACTTTCCTTCTCCTCTTTAAATATTGTTTTAGTTTTTCTTTACATTGAGTACACATTTTATGACAATTTGGTAAATATCTATTCCCCCCACAAGGTTCTTTATAAACCTTGTCATAAACATATATATCACATTTTTGGGGAGATTGAAATCTTTATATTGATTTTGAGAGACCCATCTACATTAAATGTTTCTCTAATTATTCAGGAATTTTAAAATTTCACTCATTAGCAGGGAAATCTGTTTTGGTTGTTAGGCTTAACCAAAAGGTTTCTTTATTTTGAAAAAGTGAAAATGGTGTCACTTTTCCTTCTGTGTTCATGTGAATGGCACTGCTGGTTCATTGAAGCAGCATTGATTTTGTGTCACTTTGTTTGTTTTACCAACTTCTCCCAATCTGAGTAATTTTGAAGAAGGGGTGTTAATTAGCTGACAGCTTTAGAGGATAAACATGTAAAATCGGGCAACTCTGTTTCTCTTTTGACACTGCTGAGGACTCTGGTGGGTGTATCACAGCCAAGTGGAGCGAAAGACAGAGGTCTGTTTTCATAATAGACCAAGCAAGCAGGGCGGGCACATTTGATCCTTCGAAAAAAGATTGACTTGTTTTGTTTTGCTTGTATGAATGTTTCTCTGCATGTATGTAAATGTACCCTGTGCATGTGCTCCCCGAGGAGGTCAGAAACCAGCATCAGATCCCTAAGAACCGGTGGTGTAGATGGTTATGAGCTACATGTGGGTGCTGAGATTTGAACCTGGGTCCTCTGCAAGAGCAACAAGGGCTCTTAGCTACTTAGTCATTTCTCTAACTCTGTACTCACGCTCTAATAACCTATTCTTTTAGTGCTAACTCACTTTATGTAAGACCAGAATTCATCTCTCCTAGAGGCAATGGCTTTATGAGCTAATTATTTATTTCTAGATGTTGTCTTTCAAAGGCTGGATGTTTTCTTACCATCACCAGGCTGAGGACCGTACTACCAGCAGGTGAAACCTTGGAGAACAAAGCACACTCAAAGCGTAACATTTTGCATCCTGCTCCAATTTCTAAAGTATGTATTACTTCTGTATTAGTTACGCTTGTTGCCAAGTTGCCTGACAGGCAGTTTAAGGCAGAAGGGTTTCGTCTGGCTTACAGGTGAGCGCACATTCCACTGTGGAAGGAGAGACACAGTGGCAGGAACTGGAGGTGGTTGGTTACATTATATCCAAACCCAGGAAGCAGAGGGAAATGGATGCTGGTGCTAAGCTCGTATTCAGCTCTATTTCATCCAGAACCCCATCCCTTGGAATGATACAATCCACAGATAAACTGATACCCTCAGTTAAAACCTTAAAACGTTTCTGGAAACACCCTCATAGACATACCCACACCTGTGTTTCTATGGTGACTCTAAACCCAGCAAGCTGACAACACTGTTTAGCCACCCAACCTCCCTGGATACCTTTTAAAAGGAAGTGTTCAAACTTTCCATGTAGGCTATAGTGTCCTGTGTATAGGAACAGTCCTGTTTCTCACTTCTAGATCTGTGCACATTTTATTCCTTTTGTTATATTACTTCAACGGATGAAACTTCTGGCACCGTGTTGAATAAAACAGTAAGAGCCCACATTCTTCCCTTGTCTGCAACTGTGGTGATTTGAATGAGAATGGCTCCCACAAGCTCCTGTGTTTGAATGCTTACTCACCACTTAGTGCAACCATTTGGGAAGGATTAGGAGGCGTGGTTTCGTTGGAGAAGGCGTGTCACTGGGGCTTTGACATTTGCATGTTTGCATGTCTAAATAGTTTTCTCCATACATTTTATCGTTATTAGCTTGGAGATGTTATATTTTACCTCCTTTAGTTACCGTAAAAACATTTAGCCCTCATTTTAAACTTTTACAAGATTTAATTTGCAAAAATAGATTTATTATTCCTCCAAATAATATGAATATCTTATAACAGTTCATCTTTGATGATAGCTTACCCTGTGTGCTTGTAACAGAGTACTTGAGCATTATCTCTTTTTTTCTAGAACTATGTAAGACACTGTTATTGCTTATGTTCCCAATGTTTGTTTCCGTTCACACATTTATTAAATCCTCTTTTGGTTTTCTGCATCCAATACCTTCCATGTAAGAGCGTTGCTCTGCTGGGGAACACATGAAGGCTTCCTCTGGTTAGGTTGATGGCTAACTCTCAGCTTTATTGCATGAAAATGTCTTTACTTTGTACTCACTTTGAAAGATAATTTCACTGGAAGTAAAATGGTAAGTTAGTAGTTATTCTCTCTAGCTCTTTTGAGCATACTCTGTCATTTGGTTCTCATTACCATTGCCCAGAAGTCAGTTCTTTGTCTGTTCTTTATCCCTTTGAAGGACATTTGTCAGCTCTCCCTACTTTCTTTGAAGATGTTCCCTGACATAATTGGGTATGCACCTGGCAATATAGTTTCAAGAGATACAAAGCAACAACGGCAGAATGGCAGAAAAATAGCAATCTCCAATTTTTAGCTGGAAGTTTCAAAGTGTGACGCTCAGGAAACAAACAGATCGAAGCTGTTTTTATAATGCGGACATCTTGAAGATCTGAAAAACATAATTAGTAAGTTCAGGCTACTATAATGACCTTTTCACCAAGGAGAAATTCAGGTCTTCTAGTTTAAAGGCAGCATCTATGAAAGTTTATTTTGTAATAATCTGAGAGACTTCTCTCATCCCCACATGGTGTAGCTGAGTGGAACAGGAGCCAATCTTCAGCAGCCAAAGAAGGAGTCCTTTGGCATAAGGCTGTCTGGATGAGAAGTCTTTTCATGTTGCCTGCTGTGAGGCCAGGGTATATTTATTGTCCCAGAATAATTGTTTACAGTTCTCACTTTCACTCTAATATATCCTAATTTGATCATTCTAGTTAAAGCTGTTGATTTCCTCCCATTAATCTTCTTGCTACTTTAGAAATGTCCACCACTGGGAACCTAGAGTAATTTTATTCGTTAGGGTTATTTACAATTACTTTCAAATTTTCCAAGAACCGTCTGTCTTCTTCTGGTTTCCTTTGGATGGTCCTTTTGTGGCTCTATTGTGATTCTTTCATAGCTTACCCTTACATGTGGTCCATTTCTGATCCAGGAGAGATCAACTCTGATCCCCAATCAACTCTAAAACCACAAACCCACACTTGGTTGGCAGCAACTTCTGTTTCACATGTTACAGGGTATTCACACCCTTGGTGTGTTAATTAGCAGTTCTCCATGCTCCCTCGAAATAAGGAATATCTACAAGTTGCTGGGCGATCTCGTGGAAGTCCAGCCTCACAGGGATCCCTGCCTAAGAGTAGCATGCTAAACCCTCCCCCTTTAATGGAGTAATGGCTGCTGTGCAAAGGATCTTTAAAGAAAATATCCCTTTATCCAAGTGTGGCAGTAGAACCTGCGATCCCAGCAGTTGGGGACTGCAACAGGAGAGTATGAGTTGAAGACTATCCTAAGCTACACAGTGAGCCTCTGTAGAGGAGACAAAAGGACAGAAAAAAGGATGATGAGGAGGAGGAATGAAAAAGAGGGGAAGGGGAAGAAGAAGAAAGACCAGGAGGAGGAAGTAGAGATTCTCTTGGTTTTAAAATAATCTCAGTGTGGATGGACGGCCCCTGGATACAAGACCTGGAACTCAGAAATGTTAGCTTGACAGTTTCACTTCTGAAGACAAAAACGAGGGAAGCCTGCCTCACTCATGTTCTGAGTCTATTCCATCAAAGCCCGCAATCGCAGCTGACATGTTGACCTACAATATGTGCTCTACAACAAAAATACTTAGCTGAGTAAAATAAAACCATCTGGTCGTAGTTCTTTAGGACTCACAGTTAATATTTCCCAGCGAAGAGACACAGAGACACAGAGATAGAGAGACAGAGACAGACAGGGATAGAGACACACAAAGAGAAGCCTAAGAAGTGTACCAACGAAGGGCGCCATTGTGTCAACACCATGGGGCATATTTAACCAAGCTGACATGGCTTCAATGTTACCAGGCCATGGTATCTTATGGAACTGCCATCATGTAAGACATTCATCACAGATGGGCCCCCTCATTCTATAGTGAGTATACTGTACAAGTGAATAGGCACCTCTTTACATTTTCATCCATCTAACACAGTTTCAATAGTCTAGTCAATCCCAAAGTCATAAAAATCTTTCCTTTGTCCCTCAGCAAGGACTCCTGTGAGAGGCAACAGAAGCACACAGAAGTCCAGGCCAGGTCAGTTGGTATCTGTGGTACATTTCCCAGGAAGCTGCCTCAAACTCCAGCCTGGAATTTGTGTACCTCAAGTGTTGCTGATGTGCATGATACTTACTGGTACGGTGTCCAAATGAGCCAGTTGCTATGGTCTAATTCACCCAGCCATTGTCTTGGTATTCTGCTGAAATACTCAGGGGTGGGTCTGGGTGAGGTTTTGGGAAAGAGCGATGGGAACAAGCCTCGGAACATAGCTTTGTCAGTGTTAGCAGATTATTTGATATTTTTGCTGCAGAAGAAAACCACACCTGTTTCTATGAAGAAAGGAGAGACTTGTTGAACAAAAATCTTGACCTGATAAAACAGCCAGTGGAAATTTTTATTATTCTTCTGTTAAATTGTTCTTCTTCACAAAAAGCTGTGTGGACATTGGGCTTTTAAAAGAATGTGTATCAGGTTTCATATTCTGAGACCTGGCTAGAGAGGTGTGCTTTGGAAATCGCAAAATAAAGACTTAAAATTGATGCCAAACCAACCAGGGAAGAGAAATGTATTTGGTCACATTTAGTTACATTAGATCATCTTGCCCACCACACCCGATCCTGCACACACCCGGAATATCATTTACAGTCTGTTTCCTCATTCTGTCATATTTCCTAGCAACCGTTCACTCCAAAACCACGTGTAAAAGCCACCCTCCATGATAAAAAGCTTCGCTTGGAAACGTTACTTTGTTTGCTCACTTTAACAAGCCCTCCTATGGATTCCCTCAGGAATGACTCGGGGAGATTTCTTCTGGGCTCATTAGGTCTACAAAGAAAGAAAAAAGTTAAAGATATTCTTACCTTTCCCATTACTTTCCGTCTTCCCAATTCCCCTCCAGAGACTTCGGTCTCACATCCTGTGTTCCTTGCTGGGAATGGATTGGCCCCGCCCCCAGGTCTCTCTGAAGGCCTTTCTGTCGAGTTAGCATCGCTTATGAAGCAGATGTGCACGAGCTGGTGAACTGGATGGCAATGAATCAACCTAGTGGTTTTCACAATTCGCTCCTTTAGTCTACCTCCAGGCATCTTCTGCTTCTCTATTGGCTCTGCTGGGGTCATTGTCAAGTGAACAGTGAGGGACAGGACCTCATCTCATTCCGCAACCCAATGGGTAGTGGGCCCTCAACCACCTGAGAAAAGCTCACGGAGTCCTCTACTGCGGATGCCCCCAGCATCTTCGGATGGTCAGAACTGCGTTTAGCTCACATTCCCCAGAAGCTTTCGGGAAAACTGTACAATAAATTTCACTTAATTTTCACTTCAGATCCACTAGGTAATTAAGAATGTGGAACGGTCCGAGTGTTAGCTCATGTGGTTTATTAACACAGGACTCTGTGACTATGTTTTTATAATTATAACCCCACAAATCACCAGCGCTCTCTGTTGAAACTTACAACAAGCTGTGGCTGGCGATGAGTTACCTCTCTTTATGTAAGCATACCCTGCTTTTTATAAATGAATTCCTTGCAATATTGTTTCCTCATAATCCTTGTGAGCATTATGCTGGAAATTGGTTCTGTGGTCACATAAGCTTAGGAAAATGCTTTTAAAAATAAACTTAAATGGGTTTACAAAAGGGTTTCATAACGGTGCTCACTGTGTTGTGGTACTTGGTACATGTGTGGAGGTGCTAGGGAAATATGTAGCCCTTCTCAAATTCCTGTAACTTTATTCTCTGAAGAGCCTTTGGGTATTAGTATGACATAGAGCGTGCTTTAGGAAATATTATCTTGCAAAACTCTTACAGGAACAAAAAACCATGAGGAGAAAGATTCTTAAATAAAAATTACCTCACCTTACTGATATTACATGAGAGTGTCTTGAAAGTCTGAAAGTTATTATTTTCATAATGTTGATTCACTTTCTAAGAATTCTGATTTCAAGAACTTTTCTTAGCATTCCCCTCTCTGTGGTCCTGTGTGTATTCATTCCCCTTAATGCACAGGGCAGAGAGGCAGTCTCATGCCCTAGAAACAGGCTCTGTTGTTTCTCCTAGAGAAATGCAAGCTACTGCCAGTGACCAAGTCACTTTTAAATAAAGTGGGTGTGGCCACGCTTGCTTTAGCCCTGAAATTCTGATTTGGTTGGCCTGAGCATTGGGATCTCATAAAACACCCATGTCACCTTCGAGCTCTGGAGTCTCTAGATAAGATAAATTATTACATTTAATAACTCAGAACTCAACTCCGTAAGTAAGCTCGGTAAGAAAAAGGCCATTTATACTTTAAAAATAGTAAATATCTATGAAAATGCAAAACAAGATAGCTTAGGAGTACTCATTCTTAAGAAACTTTTGGGAGATCATTTTGCATGTCTTAACACTAATTTTCCCCTTCAAAGTTTCTCTGCCCCTTTCTGAATCACTCTCCGTTCATGTTTCCGGTGTGTGTGTTCTCAAATGTGTGCATATGTGAGAGTTTGTTGCTCACACATACACACCTGCCTGCACCCCTGTGTCTTTGTCTCTGTGTGACTTTGCCTCCTACTGCCACATGCATGTGGTGTCTCCATTGGCTCAGCTGGGCTCCTCTCAGCTTCCTGCAGTTTACACAGGTGTCTGGCTCTTTGGCCTGGCCTGGTTGGCTTCCTCCAATCCTCGAGGGCGCCTCCGGCATGCATCGTCTCCTCCAGCCCATGCATTCTGTCTGTCTTCCTTCTGTCCCACAAGGACACGAATACTGAAGGCCGGCCAGACAGATGGTTTGGAGTCCTGATAATGGGTGTGCCCCTGGGAGAAACCTCCTCCAAGACTCTGTGGTACTTTTCACAGTGAAGGCAGGCAGAAGGGGACTGCAGTTCTAGCATGGCTTCCTGTCAGCCAACCTTATCTCCCCCTCTCCACCTCCCTCCTGGCTCCTTTTGTGCTGGCCTCATTTCCAACAACTTCCTCCTACATTCTGCTGTGTTTTCTCACTCCCCACCCCATGTTTTGAAAAAAACCATTCCTTTTTAATTTTTCACTCGATATTTTTTGATGGTGAAATTGAAACTACAAATTGTAAGGCAGCCCAGGGAAGGTCTGAGGTTATAAGATTTGCATGGGTAACTTCTGTTAGTCTCCAATGGAATAGGACATATGTGCTGATGTCTTTCTTGTCTTAAATTTATATATAAATACTAGGCGTTGCAACGTGGCTCTCTTCAAGAACTTCACTCCAAACAAGGGACAAATTTGAATGCATTCCCCAGACCCTGGGTTTCACACTAGGAAGTTAGATATCCAAGCTTAAGGTGAAAGAGCAAAACAAAACAAACCAACCAACAAACCAATCAACCTCCCTCTTCTCCCCCGCCACAAAAACTTCTAATAATGTTTCCAAGCAAAGATGTTATTTGAATGAGTTCCCCCAAACCTCTCAGGGTATCTTTTGGGGCATTGCTCTGTGATTGAGATGGTCAGACTCCCAGGAGACTCTAGGGTAGTGTGTGTGCACACATTGCATGGGCATCCTGCCAGACAGACAGACACAGGTGGTAAAAGTGTAATGACAGCCTTGCACCTCTTGCTCTGCCTTTCCTGACGCAAGCTCAAACTCGGCCTGCTATGCCGGTCTCCTGCCTCAGGCTTTCTCTGCTTCCATGCTGCTCTCTCGTTCTCTCACAGTTCAGTATTTGAGGGACCCATTTGTCTTCATCCCAGCAAGCTTCACAGCTCATTCGTTCTAACAAATCAATCTGTTTATTCCCTCAGCTAGACCACTTTAGAAGACGCTCCCCAAGCACTGTACACACTGGCACCTAGCAGTCTCCTTTTAGCCCACCTTGGTGAATTTGATGTGTGATATCTGCTGGGGTTTAGTGAAGTTCTTGGCTTAGATACAACTGAGGGCACCAGACCCTGGCAAAATATGAATGGAACAGGTCAAGTGCAACACAACTGTATCCGTTAACAAAACTCCCCAGGAGCCTGGAGTAGAGGAAGAGACAATTCCTTAATGGAAATGGAAATCTCCAAGAAGAGAATCAGTCCTTCCAAAGGCAGGTGTGCTAAAGCATCCCTTCTGGAGACAACTATCTTCCTTCTCTCTTTTCTGAAGGAACCGTCCACCCCCAAATTTTGATGTGTGTGTGTGTGTGTGTGTGTGTGTGTGTGTGTGTGTGTGTGTGTCTGAGAGAGAGAGAGAGCAACAGAGAGAGAGACAGAGACAGAGAGGCAGAGAGAGACAGAGACAGAGA
The DNA here is from genome assembly GCF_021556685.1 of Rattus norvegicus. Taxonomy (NCBI): domain Eukaryota; kingdom Metazoa; phylum Chordata; class Mammalia; order Rodentia; family Muridae; genus Rattus; species Rattus norvegicus. Next base: position 23,416,464 of record NC_141548.1, on the reverse strand, counting down.
GAGACAAAGACACAGAGACACAGAGACAGCAACAGAGAGCAGAGACAGAGAGACAGAGAGCTAGACAGAAACTCTTCCAGGTAAAGTCCTCATCTTTGGGGACACTGAGCTGTCATAATTGCTGTTATGTGGTAAGGTGGAATTTCTGTTCTTGGTTAAATATCTTCCAGGTTGTACTATATTGCAATTTGACTGTTTGAAAATTCATCATTATTCCAGTTCCCCACACCTGACAGTCATTTACTTAAGATTTCAGATGAAGGCTACCTTTTTGTGTGTTCTCCCCTCTGGAGGGCAGCTCAAGGGGGACTTCCTAATTCTGTCAGGATCCTGGCAACTGTTCTACTAAGACAACAGGCCCTCAGAGACTTCTAGAATCCTGCTGGGTTCGGGGGAAGTGTCTAAGGATGGCAAGCTCACGTTCTCAGTGGTTACAGATAATAGTATTGTTTAAACAGCCCTGTCACCCACGGAAGCAGGCCTGGAGAGGCTCCCTGTTCTCTCCTCCTGTTCTAAAGGTCTTCTCTGCATAACTTTGCATTTCCCAGGAATCAGCTTAAGGTGAAACCATCCAACTTCAACTGTGTCGCTCAGGTCTGGACCTGTAGAGAAAATTTTATTTATGATTGTTTCAACACCCCACCCTCCACCCCTGGGAAGTTGAAGAGATCAGAATAGGTCACACAAGGATGTACCCACTACAGCCCAGCCAGCTGAGTGGGTGGGAAGAGGGAGAGTAGAGGAGGGCAGTATGGTTGGACTACAGCAGTAATTCCCAACGCTCACAGACCACGGAGTCAGACTATCTGAGAGTGGTGTCCAGGGGACATGCTCTCCAGTGGAGACAGGAGCATTTTCTGCCATAGATGTTGAAAGTCTGGTTAAGGGGCTCAGGGATCATGTGTTATGAATGTAAAGAGTTTCACCCAGTGTCCTAGGTGACCTACTTACTTAAGGTCTTTATAGAGCATCGACCACTTGCTGGGCCTAGAACAGTTGGGAGTCCACCTCCCAAGCCCAGGACAGTGGGAAGTACACCCATGAGTTTGTCACAGAGTTAAACGCAACAGTGAAAGCAAGAGTGACCTTAAAGAGCTCTCGTGACCTCTTGGGATTCTGGGGTTTCTTTGGACTACACTTGAGAATATTATGGGCTTCTTGTACACGGTGGCATTTGCCGATTGGTTAGACAGAATCACATAAAAAATTATTAACAATGTAATTCCTAATCGATATGTTTGATCTTTTATTTTAGACCACAAGTTCCTCATGCATGTTGTGTAAGCTTTGTGCTTGAGAGGCACAGAAGGGCAGTAAGGATGGGAATGTTCGTAGTTCTGCTTGTTTGATTGTTTTTCGAGACAGGGTTTCTCTGGAACTGAGTCCTGGCTGTCCTGGAACTCACTTTGTAGGCCAGGTTGGCCTTGAACTCAAAGATCCACCTACCCGTGCCTCCCTAGTGATGATACTAAAAGCAAGCAGCAGCACTGCCTGGCAGGTTGATAGGACCTAAATACCATTTACAAACAACAACAACAACAACAAAAACAAGAGAGAACATTGGTTTGTTTCCTGGTTATACTATAAAAAGAAGCAAACCTGAAAGTTTGTAAGTAGAGCTTCTTAAAGTCAGATTTTTGTCTAAAAAGCAAAAATTTAAAAAATCTGTTATATATATATATATATATTTACTCTGATTTTTAATTTTTTTGTCTTAGAGTCTAGATCTCATGTGATCATATTTTATTGGCTTAGCAGTCAGAACACCTTGAACTGAATTCCAATTCTACCACAAGTTGGCTACACAAAGCTCCCGTGGGTTATCACGCTTCTTATATTTGGTTTTCATTTGGACAAAACAAGGCACGCGGCAGCGCGCATGTGTGTCTCTCTCTCATCAGATTCTGGTGGTGTTGGAATGAGAGAGTCTTTAACGTGCTCAGCACGGTCCTTTCTTGCGCAAGACAGATGTTCCGTTCCATACCTGTGGAAGGGACTATTATTCTAGTGAAGCATGCTTTACAATGCACTACAGAAGTCCCTTTTAGGAACTAGGTTCTGTGTCTGTGCCTTCTTTTTTATTTAACCATCTGCTATAAAATTGCTCCAGTTTCTTTTTCTATACTCTGGAAGTGTTCCACATCTGGGCCTTGGAATGCGTGTATGATGTGTTTTTCATGTAACGGCATCAATTGTTAGAGAAATGCGTGTGCTCACCCTATGTTCCCCGCGCTCATATTCTGTCCCCAGATTAGGTAAACATATTGTGATATTGCTGTGGTTCCCTTTAAGTTATTGCTCTCGCATTTAACCATCATCTTTTGGGGATTGCAACCCAGACTTTTCACAAAGTGCCCAGTTGGGGGGATGCTTTTAGGTACTATGTTTTCCTTGAAAGTTTTTTCCAGTCTGTGTCTTCACTCTGAAAATGAAAATTAGCCAGCAGATGTCACGAGACCCTTTCCTCGTCTCTAACTGTTCTCACTCTCTCCACACCTGACATTAGATGCATGTGCCTTCGAGTGACCCTGGGGTTTCTTCTATGACTCATTGTTAATCATTATAAGGAATGGCTCCATCAGTTCATAAATTTGAAGGAAACTCAATTTCCCACACAGTCTGTTAAATGACCATCAGCAGGCTGTTTGAGTTGATTCATAAACTCCCAAACTCCCATTACTCGGCAGAGTTTCCAGGTAATATTGACAAACAAATTTACATACTCCTGGTTTGCCCAAACTAGTACTTTTCTATTGGCTGGTGTGTATAACCAGACTTAGAAGCATCTTGTCCACAAACTAAATATTTAAAATCCAAACCCATTAAGTAAGCGTAGTTTTTATCTACATCTCGTGTTGTAATGGGAATGAACTTCGAAGAATTCTACCCATTATGAGGTCAGCCTCCCTTCCCAAGCATCTACTGTAAACCAAGATCACTTAGCTAAAGATTGCTGTAAACAGACATCAATCCACCAAATGGGGGCCTGTCACTAAATCACAGAGCATGGAACGGCATCCAAAATTCACCACACCCTTGTTTCATAAGGCAGAGGTCAACACTTAGGAAGTCACAAGTTGTGTGTGTGCATACACATGTGGGCGAAACTGCATTTTAAATTTCTGTGGGTATATACTTACAGTACCAGGAGGCATGAATGTTTAAGGGAAGCCACAAAAAAGGCAACGTGTCAATCCTACCTGACATTCTGTCAAGAAGAGATTTTGCTCTGTTCTCGAGCTTATGGATGACACCTGTAGTTTGGGCATTTTGAGGAAAGCATGTTATTTTATTGCTGACATAAAGGGCACAGTCTATTGATCATGTTCATGTGTGATGCAGATTAATTTGATAAGTTCAATGTTCTTTATTCCCTCATTTAAGAAAACTGAAGTCTTAAATGTCCACAGAAATACAACTATAGAAATTCACATAATAAGAAATGGTGTGCTTTTAACCACAAGCTTATTTCCCTTAATATTCTCTTGTATTCTTTCAGGATCAATTTTAAAGGAGTAATTTACATCTGACGAAACTCCTACATTTTTTTTTCTTTATTAACTTGAGTATTTCTTATTTACATTTCGATTGTTATTCCCTTTCCCGGTTTCCGGGCCAACATCCCCCTAGCCCCTCCCCCTCCCTTTCTCTATGGGTGTTCCCCTCCCCATCCTCCCCACATTGCCACCCTCCCCCCAACACTCACGTTCACTGGGGGTTCAGTCTTGGCAGGACCCAGGGCTTCCCCTTCCACTGGTGCTCTTACTAGGCTATTCATTGCTACCTATGAGGTTGGAGCCCAGGGTCAGTCCATGTATAGTCTTTAGGTAGTGGCTTAGTCCCTGGAAGCTCTGGTTGCTTGGCATTGTTGTACATATGGGGTCTCGAGCTCCTTCAAGCTCTTCCAGTCCTTTCTCTGATTCCTTCGACGGGGGTCCGGTTCTCAGTTTGGTGGTTTGCTGCGGGCATTCGCCTCTGTATTTGCTGTATCCTAGCTGTGTCTCTCAGGAGAGATCTACATCCAGTTCCTGTCGGCCGGTTCTTTGTTTCATCCATCTTGTCTAATTGGGTGGCTGTATATGTATGGGCCACATACATATGGGGCAGGCTCTGAATGGGTGTTCCTTCTGCCTCTGTTCTAAATTTTGCCTCCCTATTCTCTCCCAAGGGTATTCTTGTTCCCCTTTTAAAGAAGTGCAAAAATTGTCCTGTCTTATTGGCTGTCTACGACCAAACAGTTGCCAATGTGATCATTATATAGAAGGTCCCCATCACCCCAGGGTCCCTTCTTTGTACCCCATTATAGTCAAGCCTTCCTTACCATACAAAGCCTTCCTACCCATACTTGGTAACTGTTGATATGTTTTTGTTTTTATCTTTTATTTCCTAATAATTGTACATAAAAAGAGTTAGATGCTTTTCATCTTTTGGATCTGGCTCTGTTTGTTCTGCACGATTTTAAGAATCTCCTATGGCACTGTGCAAACCATTCATTCATTCATTGACTTTTATTGCTGAGTTGTATTTTATTGTGTGGATAAACCATAGTTTGCTTACTCATCCAGTGGTTGACGGACATCTGTGTTATAAATGGTTTTTAGATTACGGCTGTGAGGCATTAGCTTATTGTATAACACCCTTGTGCAAGCCTTTCGGGGAAACTGTGTTTGCACCTTTGATATTGGATCAAAGGCTAAGGAAGAGTTTTCATTGTTCAGTATCTTTTCTTGAATTTGGTCAGGCAGATAAGTTGGCATTTTGTACATCTGGTGTGTACGGTGATACACATGGTTTTAATTTGTATTTTCCTAATGATAAAGGATGTGGGATACCTTTTCATGTAACTATTTGACATCCAATATTCTCTGAGGAAGTATCTATTAAAATTTTTAACATTATTTTTGGGTTGTGCTATTTTATTGTTGCATCATAGGGAGTGTTTGTCTGCTCAGGACAGAAGTTTACGACGAGACACGTATTTTATAGGCTGTCTTAGCCTACTGCTTCTTTTTCCTGCTCTTAATATTGTGCTTCAATGGATAAAATCTAATTTGGTTGAAAATTATTTATCACCTCTGTTTTTTATGAGTTGTGCTTTCTCGTGTTGCATAAAAGTCCCCTCCCGCCTGCCCCTTAACTCAGGAGCACAAGTTTTTCTCATAGTCACTGGCTTAATTTCTGTTTTTAACGTGAGATCTAGGATTACCTGAGAGATAGTTTGGGATCTACAGAGAGGGTTCAAAGCTGTTCATTCACTTAGTTGCACAATCGGTTTAGGGATCTTGACAAAAACTACCCGTTGCTCACGGAATGGCTTGGAATCTTGCGGAAAATCAATTGACTTCACACCCGCATATGGTGTTACACCTGGACTCTTCCTGAGCTCCGTTTTTCGCATGTTCGATCTCAGGTAAAGATCATGGTGACTTCGTTTGTACAGAATTTATTTCTCTAAGTTATGTTGGAGTCTTTTCTCCACCTCATGACCATGTTTTTTTTCTTTCTTCCTTGGACATACAGAGCCTGTTTATGACAGCTCTTTAACCCCTTCTGCCTAATCACATCCCTTCTGTGATTTCTGTAGTCCCTCTTGGGTGTTTGATTTCCCTTTGGATTGTGAATACTGTATCATTCATTATTCACATCTGAAGCCATTTTAAATTGGACAACGTGCGTAATGGATTTTTTGACTACTGATTACAGATTTTTTTGGTATTCACTTAAATAGTATTTCAAACACTTGGGATTATGCAGTCCTGGGGATGGTCTTGTCGCTTTGCATTCATATGCTGAGTCTGGACACTGGCATTATGTTGACCAATGTGCTGTGAAGAATGTTCCCCAATAATCTCTGAATGGGTAATAAAAGGCCAGAGCCTGTGACTGAGCAGGGGAGAGTGGAAAACCAGACTTGAGAATGAGTAGGGGGGTCTCAGGTAGAGACCACAAGGGGAAGGAAGAGTGGAGAAGAGGAGGAGGAAGTCGCCATACAAGGGATGGACCAGAAGCAGATGGCCCAGAGAAGCGCACCCTGAGGACAGACAACTATAGCAGAAGCTGCCCAGGAGACACTCACTTGGCAAGTAATGGGGCATTCATGTGGGTTTTAACCATGAGGAAGATCAGGCTAGCTCAGAAAATAATGCCAACAGCCTATTAATAAATTACAATGTTTCTTAGTAGCAAAACAGGCAAGAGCGGAGCATAAAGTCGCTTCAATCATGCAGATTACTATGAATCTTTTGAGGCACTGTACAGTTTAGTTTGGGGATACAGTGAATGCAAGGCTTTGTGAGCCCCACCATCTACCTCATGTAGCAGGCAGAGAGAAAAATGACAACTGAGGGTCCCCGCTCCAGGAACTGTTCTGGACACGTCCTTCCAGTGACTCTTTCCCCTGCCTTGCGCCCCACAGGTTAAGTATTCAGCTTGCTCTTTTAAGTGTTTTTCTCAATGCGACTGCTCCTTGTATTGCTATCCCTGGATGTTCCAGGACCGAATATTCAAAGAAAATCTGAACTAGTCAGTTTCTGCTTCTTGTCCTCTGTGGAAGTCCACTTTAATTGTGTGTGTGTGTGTGTGTGTGTGTGTGTGTGTGTGTGTGTGTGTGTGTGTCTGTGTTTACCTTCCTTCTCCAAATATACATATATTTATGTACTTTTAAAAAGCTTCTCTGTGTAACATAGATATGTCTGGTGTGTGCGCGTGTGTGCGTGTGCTTGTGCCCATGTGTGTATGGTAAAGGGAGAACTTGATTGTTGTTCTCAGGTGTTATCTAACTCCCTTTGCTTGCTTTTTCCCCCCCTCCCCGTCCCCCTCCTCCTCTCCCTCCTCGTTCTTCCTTTTTTCTTTTAGACACAGTCTCTCAGTGGCCTGGAGCTTGCAATATAGCTGACCATTGAGCCTTGGTATGTACCCGTCTCTGGCTCTAGGCACAAGACAGCAGCCCTCAGGCTCACAAGGCAAGTATCTGGCTGACTCCACTAGCTCCCCGTTCCCTCTGGTCTCAGTTCTTGACTGGCTGACACTAGACATGATCTGCCAAGTGGCCCCTATGATGACTCTGAGCTTCCTTTACCTAAGGTCATCTTCCTTTGCCCTCTTCTGATGGCAGATTTATTTTTCCGCAGTGTGGCCCTTCTTGAGCCATCTGCTGTCAACTGAACCTCTTGAGTCTGAATTTTTAAGGTGAAGGTGTTGTTGCTCTGCCCTGGGACCCACACTTCCCGCCACACTCTACCTCCCACCTTTTCTTCTCCTATTTTTCTGTGTCAGGGCTGATAAGCACACTTTTCACTATGAGCCTAAATATTTTCTATGAGTCGTGAAAACCCTACGTTTCAGAATACATATTTCCACATCAGCTTTGTTTGCTACACCGTCTATATTATAAAATAATTGCGTTTTATTCTTTGTGTGACCCCAGGCAACTTCAACAAGAATATTTTGGGGCTGGGAGATGTCTCAGCAGCTAAGAGCACTTGCTGATCTTATAGAGGACCTGGGTTAAGTTTTTAGCACCCACGTGGTGGCTCACAACCATCTGCAACTCCAGTTCCAGAGAATCCGAGCCCCTCTTCTGACCTCCGTGGGTACCTGGCACACAGGTTATAATAGACATACATACAGTCAAAACACTCATATGCAAATAAATACAACCAATAAGTTAGGGTGTGGGGCATTGGGAGGGGAGAGAGGAAGATGTTTCCACTAGGGGACAACCTCTTTTGTCTCTCTGTGTAAGTTTTTGGGATTTTGTCTTCAGCCTTGGTCTTTTGAAATGAACATTAGTGATCCTAAGAGAAGGTCTCTCTTGTGTAAGCTGTGTTAGGTAACTATCTTATCAACGACATATGCTTTTCATAAACCTATCGATGCTGTTATATTTATAATTCCTCCTCTGAGCTGCCTTTTCTTGTTTGCTTGATTTCCCATGGCTCTTATTTCCCCCTCTCTCCCCCAGTTTTCTTCAGTTTTTTTGTTTTCAAATTGTTTTCTGGCAATTATTCAACTTTATCTTTTACATTTTAAATTATTTCATTTTACTTGTAATATTTACGAGGTCTTTATTTTTGTGTGTTTATGTTTTTAATCCCTTTTCATTCTAAGGATAAGAGATTCCTTGATTCTCTTTAAAGATGTTCATTAAAACTGGATCTTCATCATCTACCTTGACAGCTCTATAGTTCCTCCTTCTTGGGCTTTCTGTCCTGGAGACTCACTCACACCCATGGCTGAGTTTCTGAGCTATACCTGGGCACAGGCAGCTGGCTTTGGCTGGCCCAGAAGCATTGCTGGTGAGGGCTTAAAATGTATATATTATATACATTACACACACACACACACACATACACACATATATACACACACAAATACATAATTATTTGGATATTCACAGATTTACAATTAATGAAATTATCTTTTACTTTTCTTTAAAGTTATACCAGCGGCTAGGGAGATGTCTCTTTTTCTAGAAAATATTAAAAAAATTTTTTTTGAGTATGTGAAGAAAAGTTTAATGTCTAAATTAAATAATTATATCATATGTGGTCTAATCATAGTAAAACAAACCCAACAATTGTTTGTATATAACAAAATAAATTTTAGCTTGCTTGTAAATGGACCATGACTTTTTAATACAATTGCATGTTTTCCTTTAATTTCTACTTATATTATCTTCAGTTATTCTGGCTTTTACGTAGCACATGCCTTTATTTTTATAAACAAAGGTTGTTTTGTTGTTGTTGTTGTTGTTGTGAGCTACCATGGGTGATGCTTTCCATTTTAAAAAGAAATCACTTTTAAAAACCTACTTTATTTGTGAAATATTTAATTAGAAAGCCTACAAACAATTTTTAATTTGTGGGGTAATTTAAAGTTTATAGCTAGATTAATTGCATCAAGAACTATGACGAGACATCATTGGTGAGGTAATTATTGCCAAGACTGGTGGAAAAATTCCATGTTTAAAGAGAAACCATTACAGGGGGCAGGGAGATGGCTCCATTGATAAAGTGCTTGCCACACGGCAAGAGGACCTGAGGTCAGATCCCTGGTGACCACACAAAAGAGAGTCATCTTGGCACACACCTGCAATCCTAGATCAGGGGATACGGAGGAGACTTGCAGATCCCCAGAGCTGGCTGCCTCTCCAGTCTAGTCAGTTGGTGAGCTCCGGGTCCAGTGAGGGAGCCTGTCTCACAAAAACTAACATTAAAGAGCTCTGGAGGAAGACAGCTGACATTGACCTCTGACCTCCACACACGTGTACATATCTACATCCACACATACACCATACACACACATACACATGCACAGAGTCTTGAAAATACTAAAATAGTTTTATAAAGGGGAAACATAAAGATCTAGTTTCTGAAATAAACCTAAATAGACCTAGGTCATAGGTCACACAGGTCACAGATCACGGTCAATGGAGATGATTGGAAATTCACTAGAAACATTTTTGATAAATTGACTAGATAAAAACTCAACATTCCTAATAACAGGATGAAAAACTAAGTATAAATTAAATTATATAGAGACTCCATTTTCCTTTTCTCTATGTAAAACTTCAGCTTCTCCAGTTCTTTAAACAAAAGGTTGTATCAACAATTATTTTCTGCCCACATGCATCTAGCTTAAATACCATTGAGCCTCATGACATATAATCTTCCCAATTATTTTAAACAAGGCTAAATCAAAATATTTGGGGTTTAAAGTTTCCTGTTTATGTGGCGCCAACTGCTCCCCTGCGAATGATTCCTTTCCGGGTTGGCTATCCCATGATCCCTTTCCGGGATGGCTATCCCAGGATCCCTTTCCGGGTTGGCTATCCCAGGATCCCTTTCCGGGTTGGCTATCCCTCAGCCATGTGGTTTCCTGTTGGTCTTGGTCGACAGACCATCCTTCAGTGTTAACTCTGAATTCACTGAAGAATGCTCTCTCGGTCCATGTAAGAACGCACATAGTTTTCCTCGCTGGTCGTAGTTCATCTTGGTGTAGAAGTTTGTTAAGGCCCTCAGTGTTGTATATTTGCGTGTGCATTGCAAATAATTGTTGGGATTGTTTCACCATGGCTAGAGCACATAGGATATAATTGCTTATTTTAAAAATTAAACTTTTCTTTGCACACTCAAAGAAATTCTTTGTTAGTGTTTCCTGGAAAATAGGCCATCTCTCTAGCCACCAGGGTAACCTTAAGGAAAAATAAGAGCTACTTGATTTAATTGTAAGTTTGTATATATCTGAACATTTTCATTTCTAAATGTAAAATCTTGGGTCAGAATCAAATAAATGCTGTAGCTCACCAGATTTTGTGTGTGAGTGTGTGTGTGTGTGTGTGTGTACGTGTGTGAGTGTGTGTGAACGTGTATGTGTGTGTGTACGTGTGTATATGCGTGTGTGTATGTGTGTGTGTATGTGTATGTGTCTATGTGTATGTGTACGTGTGTGAGTGTGTGTGAATGTGTATATGTGTGTGTGTACGTGTGTGTGTGTATGTGTGTATGTGTGTGTTTAACAGCAAGGCAAAGCCTAATCTTTTATAATTTTTTCTGTTTTAATGATTTTAATAAGGTCCACTATTATTCTAAAAGTTTATAATTTCATCAATGCTTGGCTTTACTTATTCTTTAATAAATTTATTTGATTCATAGTATGTTTTTAATTGTGTGATTGCATTGCTTTTTCCAGAATATTTTTTCTTTTTGTGTATCCTTGATAATTTATTCTATCCCATTTTTTCTTGTGCACTGGTTAGACTTCCTTGGCCAGTTTTCTGTCATAGTCTTTACTCTTGTTTACTTAATCTCTTTGCCATTCTCCTCTTTCCATGGAGGCTTCTTAGACCTGTCTTTTATAGCATAGATTTTATTTTTAGCAGGTTGTTGATTCTAATTTGTTTTTTTTTTTTTAACAGTGTCTGTGCTATTTTGAAGCAATGCTTTACTTGTGTGTAAACTCAAGTTCAGACTCTTGGTTCAGATGGTCGTCCATTCAGAGGCAACCATTAACTTTCACTGTTAAAATGGGCTAGATACAGTGATCGAAATGGACCTGATGCTGCCTATTGCCTCTGTTTAACTAGAAAGGAGAATAAATGTCAGCAGAGTTTTTTAAAACAGCTTTTCAGCTCCTTAGCACAGCGTATACATCTAAACACATTGTATACATCTAAACTTCTCGGCACCTCTTTGCTGCCTACTAAGCGCCTCATACAATTCTTGGGTAGTAGCCCCTGCTTCTTATGAATTTTAAAAGTTGAACTGAACCTTAATTACCAACTCTAGCAGACAGACCTGGTGTTTACTGAATTTTGAGAAAACATCTGGCCCCAAATCTACCCTACTTCAAGTTCAGCTCACACTCTGATGCTTTTCTCTCTCTCTCTTTTTTTTTTAAAAGATCACATTCAACTTTAAGATGTTCTCTGACAAAAACAAACAAAAAGTTAAATTAACTGATAATCCTCAATTTCATGTCTTTTAACCAGATATAACTTGAATATATCTTTCAGGGTACACCGTATATTATCCAAACCCGATTTTCAGAAAAGCCACGTTGTGATGGTGTATTATCTATAGGGCTTTATTCCATCAACACTATTGTTACGCGTTTCTCACTTTAAATTATTATCTTTATGGGCCTTTATGTTCCTCTTATGTACAGAAGCTCAGTAAATTACTAATGAAGTAACTGGAAAAATATCATTTACAAGCACACCCCTTTATTATCAAATTAATTACATATTGGGAAGTTCTTAGGATGCTATTCTGGGGCTAATGAGATGGTTTGGTGGGTAAAGCACCTACTGTGCAAACATGAAGCCCCGAGTTCAAATCTCAGAGCCCACGCAAAGCCAGAGGAGTAGCTTGTGCCTGCCACCCCAGTGTTGGGATGGGAAACAGACAGGAGAACCCCAGAAGCTCACGGGACAGGTAGGCTGGAATATGCAAGCAGTGCACAAAAAAAGACCCAGCAAGGTAGAAGGGGACAGCCAATAGGGAGGTTGATTCATTTCATATGTAAATGAGGACTCTATTTCAAGGTTCCAATAGATGAGACCGGATGTACTTCCTCACAGTGATCCTTGCGGTGCAGCACGCTCTTGGCGTGCAGTAGATACTCAGTGTTCACTCAGTGAGTATGTGGATAAGGAAACCATGACTGGAACGTTTTTTTCCAAGTGTTTGGGGTGGGGTCATCACTGCTGCTAGATTTATTTGCCATCTGCAGAAGCCTCTCTTGGCTAGCACTCTGGTTTCGCTTCCCCTCGCGCTTACTTTCACAGGCAACATTGTGTCTTCCCGCACCCTCTGCCTCAGTATCCTGTTGCATGCCGCTCACCCAGCAGAAGGGATTCTGGTCCAGCCTCCAGGAGCACCATCCAAGGAAGCATTGTTTGCGTGTGTTCTAAAGATGGAAATGATTATCATAGAAGACGTAAGCAGGATTATGTCAGGCATTCGCTCCAGAGCTGCCCATTTAGCAAGCCATCCTGTTTTGTATTACAAAAATCACATTCTGTTCTGCAGTTCCTCTGGGGCTGTTTGGTGTTGGTCATGGATTTGTGAGAGACTGGGGTCAAAGTCAGCAATGTTTACAAACACAGGAGGAATGTCAGCAAGATACGGCCAAATCCAAATATGATCTTTGTGATTTTTCTAAAAGGCTCGTCATTTGACTTGCAAACACAAAGCACGGGTCCCGGCTTGGCAAGGTGTTCCCTGGACTTGGAGCCTGAAAGAGCGTAACCAAATCAAACCATTCTTCTAGCACTTCAAGAGCTGGCAGACTCGCCCCATCCCAATGCCAGAGTCTCTGCCTAATACCTGGGACAGTTTTCTATGAAATTTTACAAGGAACCACAAGGGCCTGGTTCATCTCTGAGCTCATGATGAACCGAGAGCCTGGAAATACACATGAACCATTAGAATGGGGCGGCGGGCGTCTTCAGGCAGCCTCAGCCTTGTGATACAATGGGCAGGAAGAAGCACACAGTGGCTTCATAAGTAGATCACGAGGCCGAGTCATGAGGGCAGTGAGTTCAGTGGATTCCTCCACGACGTTTCCCTCTTCAGAGACAGCCACTTTCATGATGGTCTTGTGGGAATTTTCAGTTTTCAAGTGGAGCCATTTTAAGAAACACGCACGCATGCACGCACGCACGCATGCGCGCGCACTAAGCTTTGCGCTCTGAGTAGGAGAGGGAGAGGTTTTTTTTTGTTTTTGTTTTTTTTTTTTTTAAAGTCTGTGGTTTGGGGGAGATTTGTGGGCACGTGACGTCGTCCAGCCTCGAGGAGGCAGGATGCTTTTTACAACAGTTTTATTGAGACCACTTTTTGCAGTTTCTGGTCAGAGTTCTGCTTTGGAATCCATAAGATCAGCCTGAGGAGGAATTTTGGTTACATTGCATGTTTGCCTCTTTTCTTAAAAAAAAAATATAAAAAGAATCAAATATAAAGCGCGATAGTTTTGGCATTACATTATGGACCTGGATAGTAAGCAATGTGACCATAATTCAATCGCTGTAGCAGCACTAAAACATTCTGCTGAGATTCCCACTGGGCAGAGGGCTGACATACACGTGAACCAGAAAGAGAAGCTTTTGGAGCAGATCACATCCTTAAAGGGGTCCTGAGACCCATGTCGAAGCGGGGCTGTCAGCTTTATGTCTTGGAGCTGAGGAGTGAGTGTCCCACTGCTGGGTGCGTGTTATATTCGGTCAACTGTCAACTGACTCACCTCAAGGCACTTCCTCAAAGGCGTTCTTTGCCTCTGTGTTCATCACCTACTCCCGGCCGCTGAGTTTTCCCACAGCCGCTTCAGATAGGGGAGCACAGGGAGAGCTGTGGGGTGTGGAGAGGACCAGGGACCTAGCAGCTGCGTCCTGGCTGAGGATGGGCTCGGTGCAAAGAGTGTCAGCTATACTGTACTCTTCTCCATGTGGGTTTCTGCATCACCTTCATTTAAGCCAAAAGGGGAGTGGAGAGAGAGAGGGAGAAGAGGAAGGGAGGGAGAGAGAAGAGGGGGAGGACAAAGGGAGGGAGTGAGAGAGGGAGTGAGGGAGAGAGAGGAGGGGGAGGACAAAGGGAGGGAGTGAGAGAGGGAGTGAGGGAGAGAGAGGAGGGGGAGGACAAAGGGAGGAAGGGAGGGAGGGAGGGAGGGAGGGAGAGAGGGAGAGAGAAGAATAAAATTGCTGCATGCAAACTTTCTGATTTAGGTAGGAACAGACCAGACCAACATGTGCTCCAGAAATTCATTTGGGTTGTGATAAGAACCAAGTCTAAGCTCATCCAGGGTGTATAAAGGACTCAGGAAGCAATGTTGAGTTTTTGTGTGGGTTGGGGTGACACCTATAGAGAAATAATTGGGGTGGCTTTGGGAGTGGAAGAGCAGTTACTCTCTTGAAACTTAAGCCTACAGAGCTCACAGTTTCCTTTCCTTTGTGAAAGGGTTGCGCTACTCCCAATGGCTTCATGGGCATCATGGCGTCTCTCCGACCATGTTTGTACATGGTCCTCATGTCATTAGGTCTGTGCAGCAGACATACTGGGGGCTCTTTAATTCTTAACTCAAGGGCCCTAAAAAGCCGTTACTTAAAAATACAAAAGCTGGTGAAGGGGCTAACATTTTCTGTGGAGGCATCTTTGTCTTGGCAGCAGAGCTTAGCAACTCAGCCTAGTGGGCGAGAGGGCGATGAGTCTTACTGGATAACAGTTGTGCATGAAGCAGAGTTATTGGGAGAGACACAAATGGGAAATGGGAGACGGACAGTGTGGTGTGGAAGCCACCACTGAGTTACACACTTAAGAAGCATTTTCGTTATTTTCAACGGCTTGGGGCTTGAGAAACGTTGCGTATTTGTAAATCATAGTTTTTGAATTTTAACATTTCTCAAGTCACTTTTTATTACACTCTATGCCAAATCCTGAAAGCAGGCGGATTGTGTTTCACTCACTCGGGTATCTGAAATAACTGTGGTGGGCGACGCGGATGCCCTGAAATCTCCAAGGAACTATATTTGAGAATTGTTCTTTTTAGTTGTTACAACCAATTTCCCCATCAAGTCCTATAGGACCTCTTTGAAGCCCTCTAGCTCTCTGATGGCAGAAATGTATGTTAAGCCATTCACCCTGGTGTTAATCGCAGTGATTTATGAGGTCTTTCAAGCTTTAATTCTCTGTCTGTCAGGACTCTTCCTTGGGAGTGAGTTGACAGTTTAAATTAGTGTGTAGACACGGCTTTTATAATGTCAGCTTCGTTTTGTCTCATGAGCCTTTTGAAATTCCTTCCATTGTACCTCCAGTGACTCATGGCAGTAAACGACTCCCCTTCCTTTTGTTCTTAATCAGGGAAGAATGGAATGAACCACAAAATGTTTGTAAGAGAGCAGCCTTAATTGGTTTTCAGTTGTAGCCAGAGAATTCTTGTCTTGACTCTTCAGCCCATCAATGTAGGAGGTGGGGCATTCAGGTGAATACCCACCACTTTCCTGAAAAGCTGGGTTCTCTTCCACAAAAAGGAAACACTTGTGCAGCAGAAACATTTCAAAGCCGCCTTCCCAAGCTGGCAAGGGGGAACCCTCAGCTACCTTCCAAGACTGTATTAGCTTCAGCTTTGAGGTTGACTCTTGGAATTGAATGACTCAACCACAAAACGAATGAAGGTCTTCTGCAGGGAGTTTCCCTGTTCCACCTAAGCCCCTCCTACCCTCCGGGGAATGGTTCCAGCATGTGCCCAAGGCTAAGGATGCCTTGTTTGCCAACTGCCAGCCAACTCCTCGTCATTTTAAATATAAGACTACATCCCAGATTCTCAAGGGTCCAAGCTTGTTTACTAGCAACAGCGTCTGGCTCACTAAGAAAAACGGTGAACGAAAGTATAAAATTGCATTTAAAAACCCTCAAGGATTCTTGAACATCAAACAACCCTTATGACACAGGCCTTTGATGAGTTCAATATAAATGAATCAGAAGCATCTGTACGATGCCCGTGCTCTCTGATGCACATGGGTTTAAAACTTTCAGGAGAAGTGAGCTTAGTGATCTCTCCCTGGATCAGTTCCAGTGTCGGAAAGAATTTGGAAAAAAAAAAATCACTTCTCGTGAGTCAAGATGGGGAAGAAATGATGGAGCACTTCTTGAACTGAAAATTGGGCACTTTTGGCAGTCCGCACCACCTGCGTGTCATAAACACGGTGGCGGGGGGACGGGGTTGCTCTGGGCTTCTGGTGGAGCAAAGCATTCCTGAGTCTTATTTGCTCTCTGCCTGTACCTGCTCAAGACTGTTTCAAGCTTGAGAGAAGTGCTGTCTCCATTCACCGAGACCTTCCTGAATCACATTTTGTTCTAGGATATGTAATCCATTGGTTTTGTAGCCTCTAGCCCCATAGTAAATGTGGAAAGCTGCCATAGCCCCCCCCCCTCTGATTATACCAATTGTGTGTGTAGAGTCAAGAACATTTCCATATGATAGGACAATGACCCAAAGACTATAGCATTTGTCACCATTAGTGGGGCCAAAAATATGCCATTATGAAAGAACTCTTTTTGCCCCAAATTTATGGAATCCTTTATGGAAGAAGCAAATGCTAGAGGCTACTAGGCCTTTAGACATATTTTGGTTTTATTTCTGTGGCTGCAATAAAATATCTTGATAAAAAGCAACTTGGGAGAAAGGAGTCGGTTCCAGCTCAGAGTCCAAGGTTCCTGTCCCCTAGAGCATAGAAGTAACAGCAGCAGGAGCTCGAAACACCTAGTCACATCATCTCACTCTCTACCACTGTGACAAAACACCATGCCCGGAAGCCACTTGGGGAGAGAAGGGTTTGCTTTGTTATGCCTCCACAGCATAGTCCATCATCACTGAGGGACATCAGGGAAGGAACTTCAAGCAGGACAGGGATCTGGAGACAGGAATGAGCAAGAATCCATGGAGGAATGCTACTTCCCAGCTTGTTCCTCATGCGTTGCCTGTCCTGCTTTTGTATAGTGCTCAGGGCTCTCAACCCAGCTCTGGCATTACCTTCAGCGAGCTGAACCCTCCCATGTCAATCATCAATCCAGAAAACTCACGCTTGAGAGAACGTGCTCAACCCCAAGCTTGCCCACAGACCAATCCTGTAGACCCATTTTCCAACTGAGGCTCCCTCTTCCCAGAAGACGGTGGCTGGCGTCAAGTTGATGTAAAAATTACCCTATCTGCAGTCAAGAGCAGACAGAGAATGAATGTGTTCATCTCACAGCAAATTCCTTGGTCCTCTGGTTCTTAGAATCTTTTGGCCCCGTCTTCCATGATGTTCCCAGAGCCCTAGGTATGGGAATGTTTTGTAGATATGGATGTTGGGACTGGGCTCCACAGCTCTACACTTGATTGGTCATGGCTTTCTGTAATGGTCTCCATGTGTTGCAAAGAGAAGTTTCCTTGGTGAGGAGTAAGGACTGCACTTGTCTGTGGGTTCAGGGACAAATGTTTAGAGATTGCTGGTGGAGACTATTGGTGCTCGTCGACTCTCCTCCAACAGCCATGGTCTCACTGTCTTCCAGCATCCAGAATGTCCACATCTCTCTATGTGTCAACGCCTCTTTGTTTTCTTTTAGACTTCATTACCCTGGTCTTTGTACTACACCAATCTTGCCTTGTGATACCAAAGACATAGATAGGATGCAGCAGAGAAAACTGACACCTTGTGGAGCAGGGCAGAATGGGGCACTCGTGTGGGGTAAAGCAATCGGAAGGACTTTGATGACATTAAGTTTCCACTTCGCTGTTCTTTTGGAGGTCTGAGATATTTCCTGAGGGTTGAATGTTACTGCTTGAAACCCGTGTCTGTCTCTGGAAGACAAGCTGGTTACCTAGACATCCTCCTATTTTTATCCTGACCGAATGCACCCATAAAATTCCATTATTAAGGACCGAATAAACCAGACGCCAAGCATGTATGAGCGGTTCAGCATCCAAGCCCCCAGCATATCCTCTTCCCACAGTCCTGAGGGGCTCAGCCCTCACGAAGACTCTTCCTGAGCTTCACCTGTCTCTGTTAGGCTAATCATGTGACACCTTTCAAAGCGATAGACTTTGAGTATGTTTCCCATGATCCAAGAGAACAGTTCAGTGCAAGAAAAGGAAGAAAAATAAAGCCCGTGACTCTTCCGCACTTCCATGATCCTAAGAACACTGGGGAAACTTTTTATAATGAAAAAAGGAAATAGCATGGGTAGAGTGGAACCACAATTAACTATTTTATCAGCCATTTATTCTGAGGAACAGTTTCCCACTGAGGTTATGATACAGACCCTTGTGTGGGAATCTGTGGATAATTTGCACGAGAGTCTGTATCCTCCCTCTTCTCCTACGTTGATTCTCTCACTATTACCCATAATTCTTAGAGCATGCTATTTAGTGGGCTATACCAGATCAGATGAAACTATTTGATTTCTTTCCTCTCTCTAATTATTTGGTACTTGGGTTACATTGGCCCTACAGGTTGTGACACACACACACACACACACACACACACACACACACACACACACACCCCACGGTGATCAACAAAGTCCTTCGGTTCTTTGTGTCAGATTGGCGACTGGGGCCTCTTGAGATTTCCTCCATCCCCTTTGGCATGTCTACTGTTGTCTTTGCACAGCTGACATTTGTGCTGTCATGTTGGTGAGACTTTTTCCTAAAGTGGACACAGGTGAAAAACTGGAGGCTGACTGGTGAAGGAATATTTAGCTGAAGCAGACACAGGAGAGAAGATGTTCTGCTAAAGCAGATATGTGAAAGGACATGGGACGAAGGTTTCTTCACTAACTATCCACATGTATTGGTCCACCTTACATTGTGTAGTTGAGCTCCATTTGTTGGGACTCAACAGACAGTGGCTGGGGAGCTTGGGTACTGGTAGAGATAGCTGTGCAACACTTGTGAGTCTGGAGTCTTCACTGATCTTCGCTTCCCTGAGAGAGGCACAGTGGAGAACTTCTGACATCCCTACTGGTTCTACCTGCTGACTTACGCTGAGGCTGAGGCCTGGCTGTCTCTGCCAGCTTATGTCACCGCTGTTGCTAACCCAACTTTACTAAACTGGACTGCTGGTGTATTTGTGAGGTATTTATGTGTGCACTGAGCTGTGGCTGCTGGCCTGTGAACTGAACTGCCAATTTCCAGACAACACACATGGGAGTTTCTCCAAAGAACTCTTCTAAATAGGTCCACTTCCCCCATATCCTTTCTCTTCCACTGCCTCTTGTAGGTGGTGGGCTAAAAGGGAGATTAACCCATTTTTACCATCATTAAAAGTAGGCACTGAAAAAAATAAAGTTACAAATAGGCTCTACCATCACCCCTACCACTCATTGTCTTTCATTAGGGAATATATAAAGAGGAGAGGCATGTCAGTGTAAATTTTTTTTTATTTAATTTTACTTTTAATGTCATTGAAGTATAACTACATCTCTCCTGACAAACAGCATGTTGAGGTAATAAGCCACTCCATTCAGGCTTATGAGCCTATGTCATGCAGTCCTCAGAGAGTCTGTCTCTCTGGAACTCTGGTTTCTTGTCCATGCACTAGGACATGAAGACAATTCTACTCACATTCTCCGCCACTGTCCGGGCTGGGATAAGTGGTAACATATTCCATCATAATTTCTTCAGCCTATTTGCATGATGTTTTTTCCCTCTTCAAAGCCCATACATATATTTTGCTCTTCACGGGAACTGAGCAAATACGAAGTCTTCTTAGATATGAATTTCCACATATTTGCACATTGAATTATTTCCACATTTAGGCCAGAGAAAAGCCAAGGTTTCAGCATTGCATCAGGAAAATTTACTGTTAAGCATACAAAAGAGCTTCAGGTGCTATTTTCCTTCCATTTGTATGGCCTCCCGTTTAAGTGTGTTGAAGAGTGACAGTGGACCATGAAGACTACAAGTCACTGCTTGTCATGAAAACGTAGGAGTGAGGATCTAAGCTACTTCAAGGAAATTCACTAACACACATATTTCATCTCAGTACATGGAAGTGTGTTGTTATTAAAATCAATGGTCATTCTGTACAATAAATCAAATTCTTTCCCCCCACCCCATTTCTGTTTCTCTCCCCAGAGAGTTTCTGAAAAAGAAGGAATTGGAACAATCCCGGTCGGTATATTAATCAACAGTATGAACAATGTGACTTCTGTTATATTGTCCACCATCAGGCCCAACATCTAAAAAAAAAAGTATTCTTTTTCTTTTTTTTTTTTTTTTTTTGGTTCTTTTTTTCGGAGCTGGGGACCGAACCCAGGGCCTTGCGCTTCCTAGGTAAGCGCTCTACCACTGAGCTAAATCCCCAGCAAGTATTCTTTTTCTTAAGTGACATTTTGACAGCAGCGCTGTAACCATTATTAACTAAAGTCATAAGTAATTTCACATTCTTAGCCAAAATTCAATTTAAAATTCACCATGTGGGCTGGAGGGATGGCTCAGCGGTGAAGAGGATTGGAATTGGGTTCCCAACACCCACATGGCAGCTCAGAACTTCTTTTGACTCGTGCTCAAGGGTACCTGACACTTTCATCTGACTTCTGGGGACACCTGTGTACACAGTGCACCCATGCATACACGCACATGTACAAACACACACATAAACACACAAACACACATACACACACACACACACACACACACACACACACACTTTTTAAAGTAACTATGAATTTGTCATTTAAAACACAGTCCTTCCGAGATCAGACGAGATCGGGCGCGTTCAGGGTGGTACTATCGCTTCTCGGCCTTTTGGCTAAGATCAAGTGTAAAACACAGTCCTTTATAATTCTAAACAATTTTGGTACTGAATTTTAAAAATATCCTTGATTCTGGGTATTGTTCAGGGCAACTGAAGTACCCCCATCCCTGGTGAGCCACATTTGTATTGTTAGTTATGCTTTCAATCGGGGATTTTGCATTAAAGAACATGTTTACTGTTTTTGTCCATGTTGTGCAAATGGACATTATCACGAGTGAAGTCACATAGCTGGATAGAGCGATGGCTTAACATCCACAGTGACACCTATATCTGCGGCCTCCGATCTAGGATTGCCTGACTGGGCTTCGTCTATGCTATATGCCGCACAACGTACACGGTACAGGCCTCCTTGTCAATCTATGTATTCAAAATAATCAAAGGTTAGATATATATAAAATACTGACAGAAATTCTAGATTATTTATGTGCCCAGTGGATCATCTCATTACTGATTTAGGAGTAGCCCCTGAGAGTGTTGACAAGAATTTATTAATGTTTGTGGTCACTAAGTATGACCTCTGTTAAATATTACATCATTCCCTGTCCCCATTCCAGATCTTCAGATGGACATTCCTAGACTGGCTTAGCATTCATTAATATCTGGTTTCCATAATGACTCTGTTCCCTTCAGGGTGTGGCTATGTAACTCACTGGTGTGTAAGGCTTCCCTATGAAGCCTTTGATGTCTGTTTATGTCACTGAGAAGCTAAAGTTGGCACGAACGCTGACTGACAGTTTACTGACTCCAGGGAAGCAAACAGGAGGCTTCCCAGTTGACAGTGTGAAACAGAGTTCCATTCTAAGCGAGGCCATTCTAGCAACAGTTTACCAGGCCAATAAAAGAGAGCTTGATGTAAAAAATGTATGCTTGTAACGTGGCCCGAAGAATGCTGCTTTAAGCAGCGTTCTCCTGATTCTCCCTACTTACTCTCTATATTCTGGCACTGGCATTAGCTAGTAAGACTTGCCACACGTAAATCTTGCAGCTTAGTAACACCTGACTTTTGGGGGGGGGGGTTGGTTTGTTTGTTTGTTTTGCCTTTTTCTTTTTTAAAAATCCCACAATTTACAGATGATGATATGAAGCAACGTAATATTGGAAGAAATGTCATAGTTAAATAAAATTGAGTCTGTTATTATTTTCACCCTTCTGGTCTGTTATCTAAAAGAATCCTATGTAAGTAAGTTTTAACAATCTTAGACAGTCTCAGACACTTGGGAAGGTTTCCAGATTGCTTTATAAGCAAGACTAGGTGGTTTCCTAAAACTAGCCTTGACCCTACATCCCACTCTGAGAGAGACAATCTGAAGTCTATAAATACATTGCTTTCCTATTAGTACAGAAACAAAACAAAACAAACAAACAAACAAACAAAAAACTGGCTTGCTAGGGCAATAGGCAAGTCTTAGAGCCTTGGGTTATTGTCTCAGCCTTACTGGGTATGGTTCAAACACCTAGTACTCTCAGAACTACAACATCTCTCTCCTACACAGAATGGAAATGGCTGGTTTAGTAAATGAGTCTCCAGCAATGTGGAAGGTATCACACCACTGATTACTGCTAGGCGTATCCTTGTCCTTTTCTTCCTACTGAAGCGTCTTGGCCATTGGTACCGCAGTGTGCACAGCTACAGATCCTAAAGGTTTTAGTGCCAACTCTGTGCAGGCAAGAGCCTTCCTTGAAAGCTTACTTCAGCTTCCCTCCACAGTTGTTTTTCACTGTGGGTCTCACTCTGGTGCAAGCCCTAGAGGACGAAATGGAATGACAGGTGCTAGATGGTTCCCACTTGCTCAGCTCCTCTGACTATTGGAACCCTTCTGAACCAGCTGCTATGTTTGGCCCCACCTTTCCCTCAAGAGTTTTTTTTTTTTTCCCAGAAGCCTCTGGGACTCCTTTTATAATTCACAAGGGGGCCAGCCCTGCACAAGCTTGTTTGTACCCTGTTATAAACATGACTGTTGGTGTGTGTCAGGGTATGGTGGTGATGGGAACACCTTATTCACATCACACGGCTTTAATAGCTGGAATCAATTACTAATAAGTTCCTTATTTGCTAGTATATTTTCATATTTTCAGCTATGTTCATCTTGTTTCAGATTTGTTGAATTTTGTTAGAGTCTGACAGAAAAAAAATGATACAATGGCAAAAAAAATTTTATAGCTCTTATTTTAATTACTCCCAGATGCTTTTATTTTTTTTTTTTCCGGAACTAGCTGGCTGGCTGATTCAATGTAAATGTCCAGCAGGGTGGGGCAGTTTATAACCATAGAAACAAATACCAGACATTTACCATCAGCTCCACTGGGCAGATAAACAAACACGGGGATGGACAGCTGATACCTTTTTTAGTCCTTTAGTAATTGTTTCTAAAGAACTCTGCAGAGAGAACTCCAAGCTCTTTATCCTGCTTCTTTTGTCAGGCAATCGTGTTATGTGGGATTTAAAAAAAATTTTATAGAGCATATTAAATAGATGGGCTAATGTCAAAATCAATTATTTTTATAACTCAGTCTTGAGAACTGAAACATTATTTATTATAGTAACTATGAAACAGATGTGGTAATGTATGTCCTAATTCAATAAAAGAAAAAAAAGTTAAAGCAGTCATTTCATAATTTCTCCAAGAACACCATGTTAAGGTTGATGTATGAGGCTTAAAATAAAAATTCACATGAAGTATGCTACAGTAAACTTAGGCTAAGGAATACGCAAGTTTTGGATCCAGAAGAGGGTATGAAAAGAAAACATCTGATAGTTCATAGAAATCTAGAGAGCCTGGGCTGGTGGTGCCTGCATAACCCAGGAAGCATAACTCATCAGATGGGACTACGGGTGAGGCCCAGTCCATGAGAAATGCACCCAGCCCAGCTGTGTTCCACCGTGACAGACAGTGGGGATCTGGCATGGCTGGGGGTGGAGTTAGAAAAGCACCTGCTTATGGCTACTGCTAGCATGAGAGTGATTAATGCATTAGGTATGAAGGAGAGCCATTTCTTCTCAGCCTTTGTCCCTTTCTCTTCTCTTAAGCTGTCTGTGTTTTGCCATTAGCCTCAGCCAGACTGGCGTTAAGGGGCTGGGGGTTTTTAGACTGGCAGAATTTTCCATTTCAAGGCTCAACATCACTCTGGTGGCACACGTACGTAAACTCAGCACTTGAGGGGCTAAGGGAGGAAGCTAATGGGGTTGATGTCAGCCTGAGCATCATGGCAAAACCCTGTGTTCAAAAACAAAATAAGACTGAAGAGATGGCTATGTGAGAAAGAATGCTTGCTGTGCAAATTTGGTCCAAATTTGGCCAGCCTAACACCGAGTTCAGTAAGAGACCCTTTCTCAAAGGATTAAGGTGAAAATCATAGAGCAGAACTCCTGGTGTCCTCCTCTGAACTCTTCAGTTTTGTACACAGGTACATACACCTGCATGAATGTACATCTCCTTTGTCTGTCTGTCTGTCTCTGTCTGTCTGTCTGTCTTCCTTACTTCCTCCCTTCTCTTTCTTTTTTGACTCCTCTCTCTCTCTCTCTCTCTCTCTCTCTGTCACTGTCTCTCTCACATACACACATTCACACACACACAACTATTACACATGAATCACGATTAATTTCATTGACACTGAAAAGGACTTTGTTTTACCTAAGTATAAGAAAGAGAACATTGTGTTTCAGATTGGATATACCAAAATCACAAGAAAATGAAGAATTCGTAAGAAACAAAAAACTTCTAGACAAGTGATTCTCAACCTTTGGAGTCATGTGACCCTTTCACGGGGGTCATATGTCAAGCATCCTGAGCAAAATTATGGTTATGAAGTAGTAACAAAAATAATTTTATGACTGGGGGTGGGGTCAACACAACATAAGGAACTTCCTTTTTTTTTATTAACTTGAGTATTTCTTATTTACATTTCGATTGTTATTCCCTTTCCTGGTTTCCGGGCCAACATCCCCCAAACCCCACCCCCTCCCCTTCCTTATGGGTGTTCCCCTCCCCATCCTCCCCCCATTGCCGCCTTCCCCCCAACAATCACATTCACTGGGGGTTCAGTCTTAGCAGGACCCAGGGCTTCCCCTTACACTGGTGATCTTACTAGGATATTCAATGCTACCTATGAGGTCAGAGCCCAGGGTCAGTCCATGTATAGTCTTTAGGTAGTGGCTTAGTCCCTGGAAGCTCTGGTTGGTTGGCATTGTTGTTCATATGGGGTCTCAAGCCCCTTCAGGCTCTTCCAGTTCTTTCTCTGATTCCTTCAATGGGGGGTCCTGTTCTCAGTTCAGTGGTTTGCTGCTGGCATTCGCCTCTGTATTTGCTGTATTCTGGCTGTGTCTCTCAGGAGAGATCTACATGCAGTTCCTGTCTGCCTGCACTTCTTTGCTTCATCCATCTTGTCTAATTGGGTGGCTGTATATGTATGGGCCACATGTGGGGCAGGCTCTGAATGGGTGTTCCTTCTGTCTCTGTTTTAATCTTTGCCTCTCTATTCCCTACCAGGGGTATTCTTGTTTCCCCTTTTAAAGAAGGAGTGAAGCATTCACATTTTGATCATCTGTCTTGAGTTTCATGTGTTCTAGGCATCTAGGGTAATTCAAGCATTTGGGCTAATATACACTTATCAATGAGTGCATACCATGTGTGTTTTTCTGTGATTGGGTTACCTCACTCAGGATGATATTTTCCAGTTCCAACCATTTGCCTACGAATTTCATAAAGGCATTGTTTTTGATAGCTGAATAATATTCCATTGTGTAGATGTACCACATTTTCTGTATCAATTCCTCTGTTGAAGGGCACCTGGGTTCTTTCCAGCTTCTGGCTATTATAAATAAGGCTGCGATGAACATAGTGGAGCACGTGTCTTTTTTATATGTTGGGGCATCTTTTGGGTTTATGCCCAAGAGAGGTATAGCTGGATCCTCAGGCAGTTCAATGTCCAATTTTCTGAGGAACCTCCAGACTGATTTCCAGAATGGTTTTACCAGTCTGCAATCCCACCAACAATGGAGGAGTAGGAACTTCCTTTTTTACTTATTGACTTTACATCTGGATCACTTCCCCTCCCACTCCCACAAGTCTTCTCCCCATCTCCCATCCTCTTCTCCAGGATATCCACCCACTGTGGCACATCAAGTCTCTGTGAGGCTTGGTGCATCCTCTCCCACTGAGGCCAGACAAGGCAGGCCAGCAAGAAGAACATATTCCACGTACAGGCAAAAGCTTTTGGGATAGCCCCCTCTCCAGTTGTTCCAGACCCACATGAAGACCAAGCTGCACATCTGCTACAGATGTGCGGAGAGGCCTAGATTCAGCCAGTGAATGCTCCTTAACTGGTGGTTCAGTCTCTGAGAGCCTCAAGGGTCCAGATTAGTTGGCTCTGTTGGTTTTTCTGTGGAGTTCCTATCCCCTTCAGGGCCACAATCCTTCCCCCTGTTCATCCATTAGAGTCCTCAAGCTTCACCCACTCTTTGGCAGTGGGTGTCTATTTCTGTCTGAGTCAACTGCTGGTTAGAGCCTCTCTTTATTTTTAACAGCTGAATAGTATTTCATTGTGTAGATGTATCACACTTTCCTTATCCATTAAGCAGTTGAGGACATCCATTAAGCAGTTGTAATAGCAGTTTCTGGCTATTACAAATAAAGCTACTGTGAGCATAGTTGAGCAAGTGTCTTTGTGGGATGGTAGAGCACCCTTTGTGTATATGAACAGGAGTGCTATAGCTGGGTCTTGAGGTAGATCTATTCCTCTATTTTCTGAGGAACCACCAAATCGATTTCTAAAGTGTTTTTACAAATTTACACTCCCACCAGCAATGGAGGAGTCCTCCCCTTGCTCCACATCCTCGACGGTGTGTCTTATCACTTGAGTTTTTTATCTTAGCCATTCTAACCAGCGTAAGGTGGAGCCTCAGAGCTGTTTTGATTTGCATTTTGACTCAGGACTCTGAATACATCTTTAAGTGCTTTCCGACCATTGCATGAGGAACTATTTGAAAGGCAGCATTCAGAAGGCTGAGAACGACCACTCTGGACCCGTTTTTGCTGTGACTCACTAGATGTTGGATCCCCCTGGATAGTTCCTAACAGTCTCACCCTATTTTATAAAATATATTCCTAAAATATCTGAAGAATACTAACACATAAATGGAAGAATCCATAAGAGATTGTAGATTCGCAATTACATTGGACATTTAGGGCTGAGCTCTGCTTGTGATCTTGTGATGTACAAAACGAATAATCAGACACAAGTTTGGGGGCTATCCCCCACCACAATATAAGGTGTCTATCTCTTTGTCGGGTCCAGGTAAGGAATTTGCACAATTTTCTTGGACTGTTATGTCCTTAAGTTCTTGGGCCTGGTTTGCCTGATAGGGTTTTAATATGCTCATGTGGCCTGCAGCCACGGTTCGCCTTGAAAATTAAAAAGGCATCACTTTCTTTACCTCTAGAAATGAAGACATTATCAGTATGTGTCTCATGGGTGGTGCAGGCAGATGTGGTCATTCATGTGCCTACCCACAGCATGGTCATCTTCTGTCCTTAAAATGTCAATCAAAAGCTGCTCATAGAATGGGTAAGACGTGGTTGTAAGAACTACATTCTTTTACACGATGTGAAATAGCTTGGGGGTGGGGCAAAATCTGGTCTCGACGAATATTTTGCCCTCACTTCTTTTGTTTGTATTTCTTGAGCTCTTGCTTCTCCAAGCCTTGTGAATGTACCTCACAGGACTCTGATAAACAGCTTCAGAGCCTTTCCCTCAAGGGGCTCCCCTAGGTTACCAACTTCAAAGGCTTGGCATGATGCAAATACACTCAATAGGAAAAAATCATATTGAATCAATTAGTCTACGATGATTCATGAGACACTTCCTGATCTTGCAGTAATCAAGGTCATATTATGAGCACCATTTATCATGGAGTAAGCAGAGCCTCGCTGTTCTAGCTAATAAGATCCAATTTGGGAGGCTGCAGCAGAAAGTACACTGGGCTTAGCACATTACACTTTATAACAGAGTCTCGGAGCCAAGGACACACGAGGACAAGGACTTTCAGAGCTGCTCTAGAGAAAGCAATGGGCCATTCCTTTATAAATAGGAAAGTGGTTCGTATCCAACAGAATGTGAGAGCTTCTTGTTCAAAGCAAGGTACCTACTTTGCTGAATGTCAGGTTCAATGTCAGCCCCCCCACCCCATAGCAATACTGTTTAAATGTCTTAAATGTTGACCAAGACCAGCCGAGTCAGGACTGACCCTGACTAGGTAAACAAAAGGATTACTACAGTGTAAACAAAACCCTAAACATTTCTCAGGAATCTCATGAGGCAAGTTTCAGTTTACCAGGGAAGGCATCACTTCCTTTATCTGCCCCCAATGGCCAACTACCTCACACAATGGGCATCTAGTTCCTGATTAACCCTAACAGCCTGCAACAGATCAAAGGCTAACTCCCAGGCTGCTCTGGCTTCCAGGCCCTGCCCCCCCCCCCCCACTGCCTTCCCAATATAAATGGCTTTTCCTGACAGGTGCAACCTGGCAGTTTGTGTCTGCCAATAAATTGTTTTTCTACCTGCAGGGTGATCTAGGTTAGTGGGTTTACTGCACCTTGCCTACTACATTTGTGCTGAAACCCAAGAGGGCTGCTTAGTGCCCCTCAATCCCCATCCTTACTATAACGGAACCAAACTGCTGACTTTTCCCTCCTGGGTACAGATCATTTGTCTCTTCTGATTCCCACCACCTACCATATTTGACTCCAAATTTAGAGTCCATCTCTTCAACTGCTCTTCTCCTCTACCTTCTCTACTCGCCTACCTCTCCTCACAGACTCAGGTAAGTGTCCTCTTGGAGCCACCTTCTCTGCCTGTCTCTGCTCACCCATCAAAAGTCATGCTGGTAGGGTCAGGCAACCTTCCCACACCCTTTGGGCACCCCATCAATGGGCAAAGGCTGCCTGTTCACTGAGATACTAGGCAATCCTCTGACAAGTCTTCATTCCCTGAAGATGCCTTTGGATTTAGACTCTGTCCTACAACACTTACCCCTTACTGTGTTGCCTTCTATGAGTCTTTCCTCCTTCCTATTGAACCTTTCCTTCTGGTGAGACTCCTTCTGATATTCCCTGATACCTGGACTTGGAAGGAAACTTCTTTCTGAAATTCTTGTTACTCTTTCTTCAAGGGAGTCTTCCTCCTCCCTCTAGCTAACCTTGGGCTCTTCCCTCTCAGAATTAGACTCCTTGACTCTTCTGGCCTGCCTTCTTCAATCTCTTTACCTTCTTTGACTTAGGGATGCCATTAAGCCATCTAATTTCTTGCTGCAATGACTTGGCCACAAAACAAGCTCAACCATCAAACTCAATGGCTAAAAAAATGGCACATTCAATTTCCAGGTTCTCATGCATTGTGACATCTGCCATCGTGCAAGCAATAATCTGAAATAAAGCTTTCTTTGCTCTCCACTCATGTCCCTCCCTCTGATCACAGGGCTTAACGTTAAGGAGATTCAAATGTCTGTTGGGTATGGATAATTTTGGAAGATTGTCGTGGGATTTTAATGCTAATTGAAAAGGTAGCTCTGGAGATGGGATTTGGCCTGCCAACTTTATTTATCTAAAAAATTTCTCCAAAGACTCTATCCTGGGTCTTGCTGGCCCCCTAATTCCACGACAGGCAAAACAACAGGACAGTCTAGGAAGAGGACACTATATGCTTGAGAGCCGCGAGGAGGTAAACTATTTCCAGTAGGAGTTGCTATTCTTATTTCACAGTACATAAACATTTTTAATCAAGAAAATTTATGCACAAAACTGAAATGACTAAATATAAGCATAGATGTCTAAATTTTCTTGGTTTTATTTACTAAAATGTGCTTTTATTCAAGGTTATAGATATCTTTGAAGATTTCTGCTGAAATGTAGTTTCTTTATTTCAGGATTTATAAGACCTCTGGGAGAGGGATTTTTTTTATTATTTTATTTTAAATCTGTAATATCCCAAGCAGAAAAAGTTAGCTTAAAACTTATAACCAAACAGGATCGAAAGTTAGACACTCTTTGTATAGGTAATCTTAATTTGCCATGAGATGTAACTTGGATATATATGTAACTTGTATTCAACTCTTGTTTAGAAAAATAGTTTTTGTTTGTTTGTTTGAATAAGAAAGCAACAGCAGAAACCCATGCTGTTTTGTTTTATTTATTTTTTCCCCTAGAGTATGGAAGCAACATTGGCCTCTAAAATATTTTGGATAAAAATAGATACTGTGTGATGACTTTTGTCTTAAAAGTAAAAAATAACAGGTGAGGACAAAACCATAAACAGGTTTCTGGAAAATGGAACTTACTGGCAACATATGCTTGATGATTAAGACTTATAAATTCCTCAGGTTAAAATGGTTTATTTGGGCTACCCATGTGTTTGATGATTAAAGTTTGTAAATTCCTAAGGTTGTAATGTCTATTCAGGCTAATAGAAACTGGCCTACAAATGTACGCCTAACCGCATATGCCTTTGGTAACTTTGTTATGCTTAGCTATTTGGAGAAACTGAGTCATATAACAAACTGTCATATTTTGTAAAAGTATGCTATAAAGAGATTGGGAAAATGAGGTTTCTAGTCTCTCCATCAACTGTATTTATGACACAAGGTTTATTTTGATGCCAAAGGATCTTCAATGCAACAGTTAAGAATTTTAAGGCTCAAACTTAACGGGGATAAAGTTATGAAATCCCAGACCTCTATAAGTTACGCACTGATTGAAAACCGCTGAAGATAATTAAGATATACAGCGTAATGGTCAGTCATCTTGTAAATAGTCGAAAATTCAAATGTGCTCAGAACTGTGCTTGCGGTCGCGCTGCACACAAATGCAGTCCACTTTCAGGGACCAGCTTGGATGTAGAGGCCTCTTTCTATCCCCTCATTAAACAGTCTTCTTTATCTGTTGTCAGAGCTAAATAAACCCAAAGAAAGTAACTGAAATCAAGATGGCCCCAACTCCACCTGGAACCTGCTTCAAATATGGCACCATTAGCCATTAGTCATTAGTCTGCTGTCAGGGCTTTGTCCAAACTGTGGACAGGCTGGACACTGGAGGGCCAACTGCCCCCTTTGCCTTGTCAAGGTAGATCAGTCCCCCAATTTGTGTCTCTACAGGACCTGGCAGCTGCAGACAGATGCTGTCCTGGAACTTCAGCCCCCAATATAACCATCAGTATTACCACAGAAGATCTCAGGCTAACTGTCTCTGTCACTTTTTTTTCATTGACAGAGGTTACTCGGTCCCTATTTCATGCTTACTCTGGTAAAATGTATCCTTCCCAGACTTCTGCGATGAGTGTTGATAGCTCATCCCTGTACGTCCCAAGCCTCTCTTCATCAGACAGTTTATCGGCTCTGCCACCTGCTGTTAGGGCAGCAAACAGGCCCCAGTAGGCTCCTCCCCAAGGCTGCCTGGTCACTCCATAACTAAAATGCCTCCTTTCACCTTAAAAACGTCCTGGCTTTTCGATAACTTCGGTGTAAACGATGGATGTGTTTCTTGCTGCGGATACTTGAAAGCTTTAACAAAAAAATTGAATAAAACAAGTACCGTGAATAGAAAAAACAAACAAACAAACAAAACCCAAAACTCCGAAACCAAGGTTCAATTACCTGCCAGCCTAAACTGGTTAATAAACGAATCAGCGGAGCTTTCTAACAGGCTCACAAACTCTGTCACAGGAGCTGGACACACACGAGTAAATGAAGTCCCCGATCAGTAGAAGTCGTAATGAAGGTTAAAATGGTGGAATATTTTCAGGTGGACAGGTGAAAGGTTTATACAAGTCATGACAAAAATTAAGATGGCTGGGTGTTTCCAGAATTAAAAGGCAACATGGAAGGTTTATACAAGTCTCGATGGTCTGAGGAAGTGATTTAAGGAATGTTAAAAATGAGACTTAGAGAGAATGATACGATACTAAAATTTCAAAGTTCAAAATTGAATCCATAATGTTAAACCTCGATTTAAATCAATATAGTGGCCTTTGTAATTCATCTACTTTTAGTAACAGGTATAACTACTGGCTACTAAAACTTAAAAAAAAATGATTAAAATCATAGTCTCAGGCTCTAAAAATTTAACTTTCCTCTCTTCGTTTTAAATTTATTCGTGTTTATGCTGGTAACCTTTCGGGTTTTATTTTTGCTGAGCCTCAAAACAAGTAGCCTGCTCAAGCTGTTTGTTGTCGTGTATTAACTGCTTCCTCTACAACTTGTCACTTCTCTAGAGGCTGTGAGACCTGCAGGAATTAAGTCAATAAACGAGATGGATTAAAGTCTCATGCAATAGCCTACTTTAGAGCATCAGACAATTTATACCGAGGACTAAGAACAATTGCATGAGTAAAGTTCTCATGAGTTCAAGCTGTGTGCAGTCACCAGGATGCGCCATACATGGTAAAAATGTCTTTCCGCAGAGGCATATAAACATTTAACTGAATTACAAGTGCAAGCAACAGTGAACAGACGTAAACTCACTCACTCCTCCCGGCTACACCTAGGAGGAACACAAAAACACATTCCAAGAACAATTCCACATTTTGAAGAAGTCGAGGTCAGAAGGCTTGTCTTGCTTTCTTGGAGTTTTCTCACAAGCACTCAGAATTCTCAGTATTGGACTCCATTATTGGACTGAGTTCTGGCAATAACTGACCAAGCTTTATTGAGGCATAGATACATCAACCCACAGCCCAAGCCACCCCTTTCTATTTTGCTCTACTCAGCTGGCAGTCACCATCCAGGAGTCCCTATCACTTCCACTTCCCTTTCATCTCCATAATTTTAGTGTTTCCACAAAACTGGAGAGCCTTCAACTTGCTGACCACTGAAGGGGATGGGGGTGGGGAGGGCATTTGCTTCTTCCTTAACAAAGAGTGTTGCTGCTATATGAGCCAGTCAGGCTAAGTGGAAGAGAGAAGAAAAGACTTACATGAGCTGACACTGAGTGACCCTCTTACCTCAGGGAGACTCTATTTCTAAATTAGGGAGGCCACAGAGAGACTGAGAGCACGTCAGCATTCACTGAGCACCAATTTTGTTGGAACATCATTTCAGCAATGCTAGAAAAATGTCTCCCGGTCCTTGCCAAGGGTACAACAATGCTGTACATGTCTTATAATTCTCATTTGTAGAGGTAAATTCAAAGTGGGCCTGACAAGCCTCCTTTATGTCTCTCCAGTATTGAATTATAAGTCAGTGTTGGGGTGCAGGGACATCTGAGTTTATTTTGATGACTATGGTTAAATGTTATAAGATAAAGGAGAATTGTCAGCCCAAGTGGTTTAACTTCCTCTAGATATATGTACCTATGAATGTACACATATACATGAATATGTGTATATATAATACATAGAGACAAATACATATGTTTATGGATATACAAGCACTTGTGTCTCTATGTATCACGTGTAATTTTCTGTAACGATAAAATAATATGAGTCGTTGAGGGTTTTATCAAACAACCTTGGGTTTATTTGTCTCTCCTCCTTCTATATTGACCCCCCCTCAGTTGGAGCCCCCTCCCTGTCACTCCACATCTCACGTCATATCACCTGTATTCTGCTTTTCACTTCCCAAGCCTCCCTCACAATGTTTCTTTATACGTCCCTGATTTCTGTAATTCCTCAGCGCTCTATACATCTGAGAATTTGGAGCTTGGTACCTCAGATGGAGAGGCCATGTGGTGTTTGTCTTTCTGGATCTGGGCTCTTTCATTCCATACAGTGTTTTCTAGGTCCATTCATTTACCTGCAGATTTCATGACTCCGGTTTTCCTTACAACTGGATAGAATCCTCTTGTGTACACATTCCACATTTTTGTTATCCATCTACTGAAAGATACGTAGGTTGCTCTCATTTCCTATCTGTTGTGAACAGAGCAGTGGTGAACTTGGCTGGACGGGTATCTGTGGAGTAGGATGTCAAATCCCCAAACAGCATTACCAACTGGGGACCATATGTTTAAGTACATGAGCCCACAGGAGACATTCTCATCCAAACCCCATAGTGTGCTGGTCAGAAGGTTTCCAGCCTCACACGTAAGGATTCAGAAAATAAACTGATGTACCAGCTGCTGAGTTTCTGCTTTGTTACACCAGCCTTGCACCAGCCACTGAAAGATTTCCTAGTCTCTATCAGTCCTTCAAGACCAACCTTCAGTCTTTACCCAGAGTTAGCAAGTACCCTTAATTAAGAAAATGGTCAAAGAGGGCTGCTTGCCCAGGAGAACTTACTCCTCCTTCCTTTAGTTTATCCAGTTCTTTGTTCAGCACATCTGCTCAATATTCCCCAAGCCACACATGTACCTATAACGATAAGAAAGACTATGCAGAATAAACACGGGATGCAAAATGATTATATACATAAGTAATAAAGCATATAAATGCAAAATCAAATTTTATTATGTGAAGTATTTGTCTTCCTTAAAGTCACCATGAAGTCTACATTAAAGAGTGCTGCATCTCTGCCCTTGGGGAAAGGTAGGATTAGAGTACACATATTGTTTACCCTTTTGTTTGGAACTTCCAGGTAATACTGATACTACTATTATTCCTAATTAGATGAGGCTTGTTGAACCTATATATTTTTTCCTTAAAGCAGATATAGAGTCTTTTTGCATGTAGAAACACTAGCCAACACCTTAAAACTGTATTTGGGGACATTCTGAACAGCAAAATCGTGTAAAAAGAAATCATAAAATATAGCAAAGTAGCAGAAAAGAGACCATGAAAGGGACACTTCGTAGTTGAGCACCAAAATGAGAGAGAAAGCAAACACCACCTTTGTTTGACCACCTGGAAATGCCAAACCTTGGAGCTGCGGTTCTCAACCTTCCCAATGCTGTGACTCTTTGATACAGCACTTCATGTGGTGACCCCCAACAACAAAGTTATTTTTGTCGCTATTTTATAACTGTAACTTTGCTAGTGTTACAAATCGTAATGTAAATATCGATGTTTTCTGATGATCTTCGGTGATCCCCGTGAGAGGATTGTTTGACTGCCAAAGGGGTCATGACCTTAGAGTTAAATACCAGCTTCCACTCTGTACATATGCATGTCATCAAAGATTCTAAAATGCTGAAAGCTTTGACATTAGAAATTTTGACAAGTAGGAAAATTAAAAAAAAAAAACTCATGAATGGGCTGTATACGCACGTGCATCATAATATGATATAACTACAACATGTATTTTAAAGTATTTAGATGTAAAACTGTATTTTATACATTAGATATGTCCAAAAATAAACCATGCATGTGCATTTCACACCCTGGCTCTTTTAGCTCCTATGCTGAGGCTTTCTGCTTCTGCTTCTGTCCTCGTAAGAAATAGGAGCCCTGAATTAACATTGCAAGTTTTCATTCGATTTCCCACCAGTATCATGAGCTACCAAAGCATTTCTTTCTAGAACCTCTGGGAACTCTCTGCTAGACTCTCATTTGGGCACAAGCAGTGAATAGTTTATGGCACTATTGAATTATTTCTTCTGAAGTAATCAGAATGATCAGCGTCACCTGCCCAGACAGCTTCATGCTAACCTGGGTAACTCTTATCATTTTAGCGAATCTGCTTTCAGAGGGGTGGAACTACCTCCATATTTTCTGGTGTGAGATGGGCAGTTATTAAAATGGGCACTGTTGGTCTCAGCTCCCCCGTTATTTCCAAGAACACTCTCGCTGGGGAGAAGGTTCTGATAGAATTGTGATCTCAAAAGTAGATTATAAATTAGCCCTGGATGGGAGAGGATCTACCCCCAGTGGGGAGATGAGTACACGTCCCCACGCACTGTGGACCAGCTAGCAGAAGTGTGTTGCTGAGATACAAGCCTGGAAGGTGGTATCTGTTTCTGGTTCTGCTGTTGGCTTCCTGGTCTACCAAGATATGAACCATCCACCCCACTGGTTTCTATTGCCCTGGACTTAGGCCATCTTACTGCTTCCGTTTCATGACAGACATGAAGGAAAACGAAACAAAACCTTCTCCTATAGGATGCTTCACCTAGCTATTTTGTCACAGTGGTGAAGAAAGAAAGGAACAATTTTTCTGAGGTTGTTTCCACCTCAGCTTTACCTCCTTCCTAGTCCCACAGGCCTATGTAGATCTAAAAGGAAGCATAGAAGAGGACAAAGCTTAGAGAAGATGGAATAGACAAGAGAAAACCTGGCTAGTCAAAGTGACCAAAAGCTTGTCAGAAGCTGATGTAAGAGCCCCAGGTAGAGGAGGGTCTTCTTGGAGTATTAATTGGCCGATCTCTTGTGGGCCCCAGGACAAATGGAGCTGCCCTTCCACCACAGTAAAATCGAAAGAGAGCTTACAAGGTGACGCCCATCCCCAAAATGGAGGCCTAGAAGCTGCAGCCATCATATCTTGATGGTGCTTTTGAACAAGTCGTCTATGCTGTGCTCAAGCGTGAAATTCAGTTCATCCAAGGTTCATCCAATGGGCCCTGTGTCTGTCTCTGCAATTCAGGATGGCCCAGGAGAAGTTAACCAAAGTTCCCCACACAAAGCTACACAGAACTGTGGTCAGGTGTCTCTCTCTACCGCGTAAAAGACTTATACTGCCCCACTAGAACTCTGGCCTAAATTATTTCCTTTCAAGAGTTCTTATAAAGCAGAGCAGACAGAGAGGTGAATCATTTCAATATGATAAAATGGCACCAAGCCCACAATGGCAGGGGGAAAGACTTTCCCCTTAATCAGATGGAAAAACAGTAACATTTAACCATAATGTAAGTAATCTGTTTATAAACACTCTGTACTCACACAGACTCACAGAGTGAGACACAGACACAAACACAGACACACAGACAGACAGATACATCATCATCATCATCACCATCACCATAATCTTAAAAACTTTGAAAGAAGAAAAAGAAAAAAGAAATATTTCATATGCCCCCAAAGGAATGATTTCAAGGTACAGGAATCCAGGAATCTGGAATCTAAAACAGAACTGAGAACCCATTTACTTTGCAGAACTTGACCCACACTTCTTTGTGCACATTGTGAAAAAGGTCTGCTCACATGTCAGTCTGTATATTGTGATTTTTTTTCTAGGAAAATAGGTTCTTCCTCCCCACACCCCCCAGTTTCAACATGGCTGGAGCACAGCAAATGCCTGTTGAAACAGTCCCAGGAATCTCGTTACATCACCCTAATTGAGGGTGAGTTCATCCTAACCCAAATGTTTTCAGTGAGTAAGGGCACTCTCTCCTTTTTGAGGCAGCCCATTCCAAATCTGGAACACTGTAATTATTGCAAAAATCATCTTCATGTTGAGAGTAAGTATTCTTCCCTGTAATGCTCACTCCTGGACCTGAGCCCCACCTTGCACAACATATAAACAGAGACTATTCTGCTTCTAATACAATGACTTGATGTGACTTTCCATTATGTTTTTATATATTTACCCCTCTGCCCTCACCCCACCACACTTGAGACATTTCCCCCACGGCATTCTTCATTTAAATGGGTTCTGGATCTGCTATAGCCCAAAGTTAACTTAGTGGCCTGAGGCATCCAAGATCTTCTCAGGGGATTTGCTTCGTGTTCAGCCTCCCCTTCCATTACCAGCCTTACTGTTCAAGGACTGCAGCAATGGAGACCTGAGGCAAACGGGAGTGTCAGAGAGAAGGCAGAAGGGCAACGAGGATGTTTTTGTTGTTGGGTCATTTCACCAGAGTTGCATCTCGGTCCATTCATTTCCCTATGGCAAGGACCATAGTTCTCTGACTTAGAATTGCTTCGCTGACACTAGGCCAGAGGCCATCACCTCATGGACACTTGGCGAGCATTTGTAAGTGACAGACACAGTGTGTGGGCCGTTTCACATACAGGCTCCAGGAATACTGACCGTACATTACTCACAAAGGGTTCAGAAGCTCATAAGCCGTAGATCCCAATAGCAGATAGATAACAGGTTCTCTACAATGCCTTAAAATCAGTTCTTCAAGAGTGAATGGGTCTTGGGCAATCATTTAAGTCAATTAAATTATCACTTAGATATTTTGAATATTCGGTCTCCATACAAGATTTCTTTTTGAAGGTACAGCTTTCTGGCTAAGCCTGACTTTGTTTTATGGAGTAGTGATGTTGATCCAGATGCCTTCCACGGTTCACAAGAACGTGATCATGGGGGAACTGCAAGCGATTCTCTTTCACAGCAGAGATGCAGGCAGCTGGCTGCTGTGTTCCCAAGGACAGGGAGCTCCATGCTGTCCTGCTGGCCCATGTCTCCATTGCCAGTAAAGTCACATAAGGCTATTCTCCTTAAAGAATAGGAAGAATAACATATATTTTTCTGAGCTCTGCCGGGAGAGTCCTGGTGTACATGAATCAGTCAGGTCCCCTTTTTATTTTTTACCAATTTCCTATTCCTCAGAACCAAGAAATCCCTTCCTCCATGCATCTATCCCCAGACTACTTTGTGTTCTCACTCTGCTTCAAGAGTATTAGCTGCTTCCTTGCCTAAATTGTTGCTTTCGTTAAGACTGCTTCATCCTGTAGCAAGAGAGTACTATGTTAAGTTGCTAAAATAGTTGTGGAAAAGCACAGGACTGAAGTGAGGAACATAACATGAAGAAATGAGGCAAGACTCTCTGATAAAATAAAAAAAGTAATTAAAAAAAAACCCCACATTTCCCATATTGTGGTTTGAGTGAAAAAGGTTCCCATAGGCTCATAATTAGGGGGTGTGGCCTTGTTGGAGTGGGTGTGGCCTTGTTGGAGTGGGTGTGGCCTTGTTGGAGTGGGTGTGGCCTTGTTGGAGTGGGTGTGGCCTTGTTGGAGTGGGTGTGGCCTTGTTGGAGTGGGTGTGGCCTTGTTGGAGTGGGTGTGGCCTTGTTGAAGGATGTGTGTTGAAATATTCAGGGTATGCTTTGAGGTTTAAGATGTTCAAGTCAGGCTCAGTGGCTTACTCTCTCTTCTTGTCCACTTCAGATCCCGATGTAGAACTCTCAGCCACTTCTCTAGCACCAGGTCTGCCGTGGTTCTTGCCATGACCAAAATCTCAGGCCCAAAGCACACACTTCACGTGGCACCAGGGTAAATACTGAATGATCTCACAGACTTTGTCCAAATTAAACATTGAAAAGCCCTAGAGGCTTTAGTTTCCTGAAGTAAAACAAAATCATACTTCCAGCTTTCATTGGGAAATATCACACAAAATCCCATGTCTTCATCTTCCCAGATATGTGTACAATTAATACATACTCAAAGGACCGTTTCCATTTGCTTAACGTTGGTGAGCTGGTCAGCCAGAAAGTGATGACGTCAAGAATCCCAGGATTCACCCCAATCCCACACAGCTGTAGACAGGCTTCTTGCTTTATTCCCCAGTTTAGGGTGAACTCTCATATTAGTTGCTCACGTGGCCAATCAACATGCCAGAGTACAGTCATTTGTCTTCGCTCACTTTCTGAAACCGTCTTCAGAAACACATGGCGATCAGCATATTCCGACATCTAGAAATATTAGCTGCAAACCGGGCAGCCAGCTCTGGCATCCATACCCATCCATGTGCTTATTAGATCACTTGTACAAATGTCTAATTGTTGTTGCATTCATTTCCCATCCCGTCGCAGCGTTTGAAAGCAGCTCCTTTATGTTGCCCCTTCCCAAGGACTATGGGCTCCGGTCAAATTTTAATTGAACCATGACCCTGCAACTGCTTTGCTAAAATTAATTGAGATTAAGATTTATGAACATTCCTTGAGGTTTGAAAGAACTGTGGTCGCTTCAGTTTAAAACATGAGTCAGCATTCAGCAGTGCTGTCCAATTTCTAAAATGCACAGGGACCGTGGTACTCTTGCCGCTGTTTGAACACAAGGACGATGTGCACATTTGAGCAGATCTGCTCGGGATGAGGAAGTCAGAGAACCCGGGGCAACCTGGAAAGCTTGTCTCACCACAGCATTTGTCTTCAGGTCTTTTAGGACCACCCAAGAGAAATGAGATTTATTCTGCTGTGAAAGCTCGTTCCCGAGAGATGTTTTCCTTCCCTAAAAATAAATCATTTGTCAACCTTTATTGACAAGAAATATTTGTATAAAAATACCGGGCTGAAATCCATTGTTTTGTACAACAACAACAACAAAAAAAAACTTTCAGAACTAGATAAAAAAAATTACACATACATCTATATGTTCTTGTTGCCTTATTTGTTTGGAAATAGCTTCACGCTCATTAGGTAACTTCAGAAAATCCCCTGGTGGATCACGTGGCACTACCATTCCCATTTTATAGATGAAACACTGAGACACAGGCATTACACAGTTGCCCTCAGACCTCATTAGAGAGATGAGTCATAGTTGGGAGTGAGAACACACGGCCGAAACCTTCATTCCCGAGTGCTTCATCAACCCCACATTTTTCCCGAATCTATCCAAAAATCAAAAACAATCACATTTGAGTGGCCAAACAATGGTAACCAGATAGTCGCAAATCTCTGGCTACTGCCAAATGAGCTGGCCACCCTACAGAGCTGTGTCCCTCCGCATTTGGGCTTCCATTTGTCTCCTTACTGCGGGACGAAAGATGAATCCCGATTAGTTGTCATCAAAACAAGTGCACTTTGAATTCTTCTAAGCCAAGTCACAAACAAGTGACTCTCAGATAGGCTCGGAGACAAAGCCTTTAGTTGACTTGCAGTGAGCAACGCAAATGGATCTGTGCTCCTATCTGACTGGCTACACTGCTATTGTTCTCCTATCGGGTCTCCTTGGAGAGCTTTAATTGATATCAGAGACTGCACAGGAAACATCCCTAATGATTCCTCTTGTGTTCAGAGTAACTGTAGCCCGCTAAAGGCAAAGCAAACGGCGAGTCTTTGAACTCGAGTGTTATCTTTGTCCTTTGGCTGACAAGGACTCCGTGTTATCAGACATGATAATTTGTTCTCTGTGATACCCTCACCGAAATTAATTTTGTTGTAGACCAGCATACGTTTCCTCTTGCTGATACTTTCACTCTTGGCAAGGTCTTATCTGGGCAGCCCTCGTCTGGCTCTGTCTGCTAAGGTTCAATAGCTTCAGGGGGAACAACGATGTTGTTGTTTTAAACAAAGATGTTTGCTTTGTTATTAATGTAAAATTTAATTCACTTCCCCCCTTTTAATCTTCTCACAGTGCAGACAGAAACCCCACCCTCCTTTCTTCTTCTTCTTCTTCTTTTTTTTTTTTTTGTCAGAGATGATAGTCTGGGACTTCATTGCTAAGTTTCCTTGGAAACATCCTCTTGGGTCCTTCCAAATACATTGTCATCACAAGGGAGGGGCCATTTTCAGACACTGCTCTCTGTACCCTGGCTTCAATTCTATTGCTATCTACCAGCCAGGGCTAAACATGGCCTTTTTCTCTTTTCCTTTGTGTGGGTGCGTGAGTGCGTGCGTGTATTTGTGTGTGTGTGTGTGTGTGTGTGTGTGTGTGTGTGTGTGTGTGTGTGCATGTGTGTTGTACCCATATTCAAGCTTTGGGTTTGATATCAGGATTTTCCACAGTTGCTTCTCTGCCTTATTTTTGAGACAGACTTTCTCACTGAACCCAGGGCTCACTGCTCTAGCTTCAGTGACTGGCCAAGAGCTCCCAGAATCTTCCTGGTCTCTGCTCCCTAAGGGCTGAGGTTAAAGATACCCAGCCACGTCTTTTCCTTTTCTTTTCCCTTTTGAATATGGATTCTAGGACTCAAACTCTGGCCCTTGTGCTGGCCAGCAGGTGCTTTGCCCAGGGAGTCAGTCGTCTTTCCAGTCTGTTTCATCTTTAACTATTCAAGTTGCATACACTTAGTGGAAAACCTCCTACATATTAAAGTAATCCACAGCCCGACATCACTGCACACGCTGCCTACTGCAGTGCGACTTCCGTTCCAAGGAAATATTGGTATATGGACAGCAGACTTTATGCAAATGAACTCGTGGTTACTCTTCTGCAGTTAACTTGAAAGCTATTTAGTCTTTGAGAAGTTCATAGATGCATATGATTTTTTTTTTGGATCATATTCACCGCCCATCCTTTCTTGTCCCCGACACTTCTCCTCCTTCTGTATCTTTGTATTTTGTTTTGTAGTGGCCCACTGAGTATTATTAGGGTTGCTTGCATGAGCACAGATGTGGGTTTATTTATTAATTCATGGGCAAGAGGTTACACCCCTCAAGAAAAATTACTCTCCCCGTTGCCCAGGAGCTACTAACTGTCAGTAGCTTCTCAGTCAGGGTGGAGCCTCGAGTACGCTCCTTTATCAATCCATGGTGTTGTGGAACTATGGAGTTTCTGTGAGCGCAAGTGGGCAGCAGCCATGTCGTGTCCAGAAAACAGTGCACTCTGCCCATTCTCTGTCTCTTACATTCTCTGTGCCACTTCATTGGGGACATTTTCTGAAGTGTGCGTGTGTGTGTGTGTGTGTGTGTGTGTGTGTGTGTGTGTGTGTAGAAGCACATGTGTGTGTTTTTATATGCCCATGTGTGTGGAAGCCAGAGGATGACCTTAGGTGCTGGTGGTCAGGCCCTGTGCACTTCAGGAAGTCTCACTGGCTTACAACTCACAGTGACATAAGCCAGCAGGCCAGTGAACCCTACAGGTCCACACGTCTC
Organism: Rattus norvegicus; assembly: GCF_021556685.1. Taxonomy (NCBI): domain Eukaryota; kingdom Metazoa; phylum Chordata; class Mammalia; order Rodentia; family Muridae; genus Rattus; species Rattus norvegicus. Next base: position 23,374,050 of record NC_141548.1, on the reverse strand, counting down.
TTTCTCCCCAGCACAGGAACTACACAGCTACCACCATGCATGCCCCAGCCTTTTAATTGTGGGTTCTGGGTACCAAACTCAGATCCTCATTCTAACAAGACAAGAACTTTACCAACTAAGCTATCTCCCTGACCTCCCCTTGGCTATGTTAAAAGTTTAATTCGTGTTTTTCTATTTGCTCAATGCAAAACTTGGTGTTTTTCTAAATTTCCATGATTCTTTGAGCACAGGAGAGGTGTTCCAGCTTTGAGAATTTTGTCTAAACAAAAGAAGTGTTTTATATAAACTTAATACGCATAGTCTGAAGGTATTTTATGCTATACTTAAAGCAATTTTGTGCATGAAACTCAGGCACAGGAAGCAAGGGCATCGCTGGCTGTTCACTGTGTGGGCGGTTTGTGTTCATGACACGTCCTTCAAAGATCAGCAACGACATCCTTATCACACACACACACACACAGACACACACAGACACACACAGACACACAGACACACACACACACACAGACACACTCAGAGAGAGAGAGAGAGAGAGAGAGAGAGAGAGAGAGAGAGAGAGAGAGAGAGAGAGAGAGAGAAGTATTTCACAGAGAAGAAAATTTGGTGTATCTCTGCTTCCCATGCAACACAATGGCTTTGTAGCAGCGAAAAACAACTCGGCCTCAGTCTCTGCCTATGAAACTGCACCACAAGTTCCATTGAAAGGCTGGGTCAGTGAGATGGCTCAGAAGGTAATAGATGCTTGCCATGCATCCCTGATACTCTGATCTCAACCCGCAGCACTCTCATGGTGTCGGGAGATAAGTGGTTCCTGCCTTTCCCTATGACCTCCACATAAACACCATCACTCACACATGCTTGTCCTCCCACCCCCACCATGTATATACAAACCCACACGTGTGAGTGTATACATATATACACATGAGTATACACACACAAAGACACACATATATACGAATGCACACACACTTTGAAAACTCACTGTTGACTGTACCCACACTCTCAGCTGAGAAGAAGCAGTAGGATCAATTGAGAGAGCATGAAGGGGTTCCCTAGACAGGAAGAGGCAACCTACTGTGTGACATTTGTTTTTGTTTTATTCTTTTTTTTTTACGTATTTTTAAAATTCTTATTTATGTATATGTGTGCCTGCGTGAATGTCTGCGCACCAAATGTGTGCAGTGCATGAAGTTCAGAAAACGGAGTTAGAGCCCTTGGAACTGGAGTCACACATGGTCGTGAGATGCCTGCTTTGTGTCTCAGAACTTAGCCCCGATCCTCTGTAAGGACAGCAGATGTTCTTATCATTGGCACCATCACTCCGGCCCTCTGTTGACTGCTAACAAACACTATTATTTTTGGGAGGGGGGCGTCTGAGAAATCTATCACGGTTGTCATGCAAGCACAGTGCGCTTCTCCTTTGGTATCCCTACTACAGACCTCCCCTGTGTGCTTCAGAGGCACTTTCCTCTGCACGGTAATAAAGACAACTTCATTGTCACGTGTCCACCTTGATTTAGAATCACGTCACCACCAGTCACTGAGCGGACAGACACAGCTCCGTTAGCAAGGTCACAGCTTCTTTGCTATTCTCTTATCCACTTACTGAAGACTATCCTGCTTGCATATTTAAATTGGTTTGCATGCGGAATGAGATCAGACATCATTTTTACCTTTCCACTGAGGTGGAATCTTTCAAATTCACCTTCTTGCCCATCATCCCTGAACACAGCCTACAGGCCAGAGATTGTGAGAGTTGACCATGGATGGCTTCAGTCATTGTGACCCAACGACAGCACCCATGGCGTCCGAGCTAAACTCGACACTTTGTCCTTCTGTTTCGAGACCTTCTGCTGGCTACTTCGAAACATTCCGTACGAAGTTCTACACTTACACCACTATCTAGTTTCTCCTGAAGTCAAACCTCCCGAGCTATCTTCTTCCTGACCCTCTTATCCATTTGTTACCCATTCCTGACGTGGTTACTCCAGGGAGATCTGAAGACCTTTTCGACTTCTTTAACTATCATTTTACTGCAGAACAGAGGATAAGTGAGTAAACAACAAAGAAAATTGGACAGCAATGCACAGGGGTCCTGCTCATGTGAAACCCCCCGTTGTCATGTCCTTATATTGCAAAGCAATCATATCAATTAACACTCCTACAAACAGCCCATAAAGATCCTAGTTGTTCCATATTTTAGCTAAAATTCCTTCCCTAGGGGAGATGAAATCAGGGTCTACCTTGGGTCCCAACAATAGAGGGAAGATTCTGTCTCTTTTCATGTTTGCAAATATTTTAGACAGTTCCTATAGTAGGGGATTCTATTGGGTGCTTTCAAGAGACCTTCAGTGTTCTTTTACACTCTGATGTAGTTGGATTTATTAATATTATTTCTGCGATAATGTTTTTTTACTACTTCTAAGAAATCTTTTCCCAACTTCAAGTACTCCAGACTATTTCCAGTACTGAAGCATATTAGAGAAATTTTCTGGTTTTAACATTTCAATTTGCTTTATCCTATTTGGAGTTCTTTTGGGGTGTGAGTCTTATTTTCTTTTTAAAACATCAATATAAAATATTTTAGCACCATTTATTAGAAGTCTCTGTTTAAACAGTCTTGTTTTCTACCCAGACCCTCAGGTTGATTGATCCTTTGCTTATGAACAAGTACATTCCTAGTAGCTCTTTGGCAGATGGTGGTCATGGGTCTACCTCGAATTGCTTTGTCTGTATCCTTGGAGAACCCTGGAAGTATTGAGGAATTTACATTGCTTCAGGGTGATCCTTACAAATGATTGAAGGTAGCAATTGGTGAAGTCACACATTCTTGCCATTTGAGGACAACCTCTATTGCACCCACGGGACCATATACTCTGTTTCATGCATGAGTTCTCCTTGGGAAACTTAGAGGGAGGTGTTGTCCTTTCCTCATTGGTCTTCTGTAGCAACTCATGTCTGACACCAAAGGCCCCTGTACACATCACCATACGTGGGAGCTTTCTTCTCTATATGCATTTGTTACTTTATATACCCCATGACAGAAATCTCATCAATGTAGTTGTAATTGCTCTGTGAGAATGCTTACATCCAGCAGAACATCACTTTGCATGGAATTTTTTCTTTTCAAGCCATTTAGTTGTTTGATAACATGGTCTGTCTTTTATTAAAATAATTTATTACACAGGAGCTGGAGAGATGACTCAGCAGCTAAGAGCACTGGTTGTTCTTCTAGCAAACCCAGATTTGATTCCCAGCCCCTGCACGGTGGCTTACAACTGTCCATAGCTCCAGTCCCAGGGACTCTGACGCCCTCTTTTGGCCAGTATAAATTTTATGATTGTCTTGTCAAAGTTTGAAAAGGAAACATGACAATTTTGCTTTTCTGTATAAAGTTTGGTAGAATTAATGTCTTTGCAATACAAAATAATATTTTACCAATATAAAATAATCTTTTACCTTATGTTTCTGAGAATTTCTCCATAACTTAAGTTTTCTTTAGTAGATGTGGTTCACGTGCTTCCCATTTCTGTTTAACATCATTTTTTTACCCTGTTGCACCCAAAGAAAAAGAAAGAAAAGAAATTTGACAAATTAGACGTTGCTGCATAATTTCTTCAAGTAGGATATTGTTTCAAACAGTGGAGTGCTTCGTACAAAATGGGAACATTTTATGCTTCTAGGTAACACTATGAAAAATGCTATGATTTGTTTTCTTTTTTCAAAGGAGCACTTTGGCAACTGAGTCCGGAGTTGGCCAAGAGGCATTTTTCAATAATAAACTTTCGTCTTGTTGCAAGCACATTTCTTGGGATGAACTCAACAATGTGTAACCACCTAGAGAAATGACCAGTGGCAGCATATTCAGACCACACAAGGACCAAGAGAATTCTAGGGTCTGCCAATTTCACAGAGTGGCGAATTTGTTGTGAAATTTTGGGGAGTTGTCAGAACTCCAAAGAAGATCTTCTGAACAAGGCTGGCGGCATCGAGAGTCACAGGCTAAGAACATATATTGCAAGGTATTAGTAGCAGCTACAGGATTGGGGGTGTCGCAGAGTACCTCAAAGGAAGCACAAAAAAAGGGTTAGCCCACAATTTGAAAGTGGCTCAGAGGACCCAAAACACTTTCTAAAAGCTGCAGACTGATGATTAATGCCCACCACATTTCACTCTGATTTTACAGAGCTGTCCAAATGTTTCAACACCTGCTTCACATGAGGGGAAATCCTCTTGTAAACAGGAGTGAGTCACTACCTAAGGCCTGTGAGCAGGGGACTCTTGGGTATATGCACATTTTCTCCAGCTCACCTTTGATAGACACTGACTGAAAATAGGGCATAACCTTCTTTGCTCTGGTAATGTTTGCTGGAAAAGCGGAAACTCTAGAGGGGAAAAAGCCCAGGACCCGTTGATACACCTAAGCACATAAATAAAGCCATTCCTTATGTATTTATATAGGTGGGAGACATGATAATTACATTTCCAAATGGTTTTTAAAAACTCCATAAATGTGTACTTAAAAAGTCATAGCAATGAACGGAGACTGGATGGCTCATTAGTCATGAGGTAAAGAAGCATTCCCTTTGGATCACCTAGTCCAAGAAAGAGGAGGCCAGACACAATTTGATTGAACAGCACAAAAAGCATCCTTTGTGGATGGATACGTGAAACCGAAAACCAATATTGTAGTAGCTTTCAGAAGAATTAGTCATTCGCTCGCACCTTCAGCCGATGTTTATTGAGTCTCTCTCATGTCCAGGGTACATCAATAGGATGATAGATTCAAAGAGTAAGAGGGACAGATCATTGCCAGACCTCAAAGGGCCCATCAGACATAGAAGGAGAGACAGGTGATCTGGAATCATGGGGCAACAGCATGGACCGCACAATGGAGAATTAATAAGTAGCTGGACAGGAAGTACCGAGGAGAGAGAAAACATAAACTGTACTGTTAGGGATGGCCTGTCCACTGTCCTATGAAAGGTAACAAAGCTTTGCCCACAGACACTGAGAATAATATAGTAGGTACTGGAGGCCAGAGGAAGGTTTGCGAATGGGCATAGGAGCGTGAAGCAGTGTGAGTGAGGTTAATGTACTGTGTATTTCAAAGCGCTGATAGGAAGGATTTTTGAATGTTTCTCCATAAAGAAATGAGTTTGAGGAGATGTTTAAGTTCATTTAAATAATATGCATTTTTGGAACATTCGCCATAAAGAAATGGCAGATATCTGAGATGTTTCAGTTAGCTTAAATATTATACATTTTTTGGAACATTATATTGGTTCCCTCTAACATGCATTTAAAACATCTTTATTTATTTTTAGAGAATTTCATACACATATAAAATGTATTTTTATCATGTACGTACCTCGATTTTTCTTTCCAACTTCTCCAGCATATCCCTCTCCCAAGGTCATGTAGTTTTCTTTGGTTTTATAACCCACTGAGTCCAACCAGTGCTTTTGGTATGTGCACGGAGGTAGGGCCATCTACTGAGCATGAGCAGTTCTGAGGGACCACCCTCAGAAGAACAAGTCTCCTTCAACCAGTAGCCATTAACTGTTAAAAGCTCCCTTGCTAAGTGGGCGTGGGGGTAACGCTCTCTCCCCCATCTTCATCCCTTGACTCTTGAGGCAGTCAGAAGAACTGGTACTGAGGTCATGAGAGAACTAGCCATGCCCCTTACTGATTGTAACACTTGGGAGAGCAGGCGCTGCACCTCACTTGGGCAATACGATGAAGTTGGCCCTGAAGGCACAGGCATGGGTGAGCTAGCCTTGAGGGTGTGAGAACAGAAGAACTCACCCAGACCCTCACTGGCTGCAGCATTGGGAGAGTGGGTCCTACACCGAGATTGGGCAGTACAGTGGAGCTGGTTCTGAAGATGTGGGTGCAAGTGAGCCAGCCCAAGAGCATGAGAGAAGGATGGCTGACCCTGCCTCTCACTGAGAGCAGCATTGGGTGGCCTAGCCAGAGCCCTGTGGGAGATTTACCCCGGTAGTATTAATACAGTAGTAGAGTTGGAGAGCTCATCAGCTTAGTTACTACTGAAGCCCAATCCAGGGCTTTGAGTTGGCCCACCCCAAAATCTACACCATCTGTGAACAGTTGGGGCCTGTGGAAGGATCAACTCTGCTGATTCAAAGCTGCAGGATCTCCATGGCACAGGGCAACAACAGGATAACCAGGAGGAGTCCAGATGAGGATCTAATATCGATGCTGTCACAGAAGCCAGAGGCCTCTAACCAGACAGATAACTCATTGCAATGAACATTTGCAAACGAAGACGTGTGGACAGAAGGATGTGCTGTGAGACACACTGTAATGCTGTAACAGACTACATCTTTCACTGCGAGATGTTTTCTATGCTTTTTTTTTGTTTACAGTGTGTGTAGGTGGGGTGTTTTGGTCAGGGCAGGTTGCAGGGGCAGAGGGTGGATACAAGGGGACAGGGAGATGAGTGGGACTGGGGTGGTGCATGATATGAAACCCACAGATAATCACTAAGAAACAAAACAAAACGATCTCCTCAGCAGGGTGTGGGGCCACAGGAGTCCTGCCCCCAACCATGCTGGACTTTTGGCTGTCTCAATGTAAAAAAAAAATACAATTTGTGTGTTTAATGAATCTACTAAAATAAAATTGAAAATGAAAAAACAAAGCCATAGACTTGAATAACTAAATGATTCAGCCACAAAAATCCATGGTGCCTGAAACCATAGGAGCTGGTCTATCTTTGATCGAAATAATATATTATGCAGGAGTTGCAGCTGGAGAGATGGCTCAGTGGCCGAGAGCACTGGCTGCTCTTCCAGAGAACCTGGGTTTGATTTCCAGCACCTGCACGGTGGCTCACAACCGTCCATAGTTCCAGTTCCAGGGAATCTGATGCCCTCTTCTAGCCTTCATGACCACTGCAAGTAGGTGTTTCGAGATTTACCTGCTGGCATGATACCCATATACATAAAATAAATGAATTTTAAAAATTAAAAAAGAACACACACAGTACAGTCAAAAGTATAATGCTCTTTATAAATGTCGCCACCAGTGTGGTTTTCAAGGCTTGGTTTTGGTGTTTTGTTTTTGTTCTTGTTTGTTCCGGAGCTGGGGACCGAACCCAGGGCCTTGCCCTTGCTAGGCAAGTGCTCTACCACTGAGCTAAATCCCCAACCCCGGTTTTGGTGTTTTATGTTGTTAAATTTCCTCTGGTCAGAGCCCTTTCTTGCATGTTTTAAATTTCTAACTTGTGTTGTCCAACTCATGGAAAGAAGTACAATTTTTAAGTTGCCTGTGGCATCTCAGTATGTGGTAGCAGGAGTCCATGTCCCCCAGTCCAGCTGCCCTGTTACATTTGCACTTCCACATGCTCTGAGCAAAGTAGCATTGGTGGCATCTTCTAGAATTTCCTAGACATCCGGTCCGTTGTATTATTTACCTTATTCTCTCTCTCTCTCTCTCTCTCTCTCTCTCTCTCTCTCTCTCTCTCTCTCTCTCTCTCTCTCTCTCTCTTTACTCCAGTGTGTCTTCAGAAAATATCAACAGATTCCAAGCCTCACTAATTCCATGGAAAAATGCTCAGGGCAAAACCATGAATAAGTCTCACAGGACAGCAAAACACACCCAGAATGTGCCCAAGAATCCCATAGAGAAGGAAGTGGTATTGAGTCCAGTATCCCAGAGTCCCACTGGGGAATTTACTGAGACCCTCACACTTACACTGCTTGCTCTGACCTAAAGATGGGGTCTGGATCGGAGGCAATAGGTATGTCCAGTTCGTGTATTAGTGATAGCAGTTGTCAGGGTTGGTTTACTACAGGGAGTGTGGACCAGGAAGCGGGATGTTGTGCTTAGAGATTTAGAACAAGAAGCAAGTCCAGGATGAGTGTAGTGTAGGCAGGCCAGTGGCATCAAATATGTCTTAGAACTGATATGTTACTGGACTTTATCAAAGGGCCACAAGATCCCTATGCGACAGAGAACTTGGATTGGAGGATCTTTGGGGATTCCATGAGAAGAAGCAAAGTACATGTTCGGTAACATCTTCAAGCAGTAAATTAACTTGATGCCACCAGGTCCACAGCCTGTACCACTTGTACATGCATGCGTCTCCCCAGAAGGAACCAAGTAATGCGTGAGGATAAGGGGCTTTCACCAGCACATTTCCCAACAAAGAGGCCAAGACTGGGTGAGACTCTATGGATGCCTCCATCTTCCATCATCCCTTGTCATTAAACCTTGTGACAAACAATGATACAGGCTAACTCTAGTGAGCCTCCATCGAAAAGTCTTCTCTGACAGAAGGGGAGGAATTCCATCATGGACAGACTTGAGTCTTGAGAAGCTACAGTTGTGGACGATGCACTTTGCTGCAGCCTGTCCCATGTGTAACCTGGGGACACTGGGCACGTCCAGGGGCTTTGAATGTAGCACCCCTTTACATGTTACCTTGATAAAGAGGTTAGAATAGCTTGACGTCATTCTAAGCAAAGGGTCCAGTTGGATTTACTTGTTGGCTAAGCAACACGTCAGTGCAAAGAAAGAGAAGTCAGGGTGCAAGCCATGTAGCATGGGAGATTTTCATATCCCATAGGCTTTTTAGGTCTTTCATTTACTTGTAAGAGTTTTAATTATAAACATTTAGAACGGTTAGTACTTATCTTCTCTTCATCCCCCAAATGCCTTCCTTTCAGTCATTTGCAAAAGATACCCTCTGATGATGTTAGAGTCATCAATAAAGGCGCGAACGTGATTGTCTGATCGAACTGGAGATGTTTCTTGGGACATTGATTTATAAGAAGTATCACGTATTCCCATTGTGCAAATTTGTTGGATGCACTGTGATTTTTCTCTACATGCCCAGAGCACATTTAACCGGAAGCATCCACCCTCACTGGACTCGCACACTCCCACTCCATTAGCCTTTTCCTGAACACTTACCAAGCACTGTTGTGTTTTCAAGTTGACGTGTTTTAGCTTCCACAAGTGCAGGACAATGTGATGCTTGGTTCCCCAAGTCTGCCTCATTTGCTTTACGATCCATCTGGTTCTGTCTGTCTTTGTGCAGATGGCATGATCTGCTCACTTATGGCATAACACCATTTGATTGCTTGTACTCCACATTCTCATTGATTGATCAGCACCTCAGCCGATTCCATAGCTTTAGCCATCGCGTACGACATTGCTATAAATACAAACTTGCATGCATCTCTAAGACGATGATGTGAATTCCCAAGAGTAAGTCCTGGAGTCTTGCAGTTCTATCGCACTGAGTTCTATACTTAGCTTTTGGGTGACATCCATATTGTTTTCTACAGTGGTTACAATAACTTATGTTCCCACCAATGGCAGACTAGTTGTTTTTTCTCCACATCCATGCACACATTTATTGATTTTTTTCTTTCGATGGTCACAGTTCTCCCTGTGCTCTGATGGCCTCTCATTGGAGAGTTCTGACTTCTGTTTACATTTCTGGTGCTTAATCTGATGGGGCATTTCCTTCGTGCAGCAGTTTCTCTTGAGATGTGTCTATTCAAGGCACATGCCCTTCCCTCTGCTGATTGTTTCTTTTGCTGTGTGCAGATCTCTCTGTCCGCACAACACCGTTTGCCATGGTTTGCTTCTGTTTCTGTACTTCTGAAGTTCCCTTGGGAAAATAGTGGTCCTTAGCAATACCGACCTGTTGCCCCATGGGACTTGGATCCATTTAGAATTGATTTGCATATACGATGAGAGAGAAAGGTCAGCTTTTTAGATGTGGGCATAGAATATCTAGTTTTCCTATCTATCTCAGTGCTCATCCTGAGAGACACTGGGCTCTAGCTAGACACATGGTTACTTCCTGGTGCTTTTTTTCTGCTCTACGCATCTATGTATGGGTCTATTTTTCCCATGCTATTTTTGTTACTGTGGTTCTGTAGTATGTCTTGAAATAAATTTTAAAAACCTAAATATGTTCTATCTCATATGAGGAATCTAGTCATATATATATATCATATATTCAATATATGGTCAAATATATACACATGTATATATGCATATACATATATAGTGTATATAGTCAAATATACATATACACATACATATATATGTATATATATATATGTAGTCTCTCTATATATAGTCAAATCTAAATACATGTGTGTATGTGTGTGTGTGTGTGTGTTATGGGGCTTCTCCTATAATTTCTTTCTCAGAAAATTTGCTATTAGATGCTGATTATTGTATGCCAACTTTATATGCTGCTTCATTCCCATAACCATCTATCAGATCTAACAGTCTTCTGGTGGAGTCATGCAATTTTTATATATATGGGATCATATTACCTGCAAACAGGGACAATTTGACTTCTCTTACTATTTATATGGGGTTTCCTTCCTTTTCTCTCCTTCCTAATTGGTTTGGATAAGATTTCTCTTTTTCCCTGAAGAAAACTAGTGGATGTTACCACCCTTGCCCTGCTCCTGACCACAGAATATGTGCCTTGTTTTACTTTATCCAGTGCACCTTGGCCATGGCCTATCATTCATTGCCTTTGAGACACCATCCTATTATACCTGGTCTCTTCAGGGATTTGGAGGATTTTACTGTATCAAATATGGATTCTACATTTCCTGAGATGGCCCTGTAACTTTTATCTTTTCTTCAACTTTCAGGACTTGCTTTCTGGAGATTGCACACTTCTTGCTTGCATTCCCCAGAATGAAACCACGTAGATCATGGATATGGACATTTTGATGTGTTACTGAATTTTATTTGCCTATATTTATTCTTTACTCATGCATCCCTGCATCTGTATTCAGCAGGGGGCATGGGCCTGCAATTTTCATTTTTGCTGTGTCTTTGCCAGAGGTTGGTAACAGGAGAATGCTGGCCTCAGAGAAAGAGTCCAGAAAGGTTTTCTTCCAATCACTCCTGTGAGCCTGAGAACTGTTTTCTTTCAAAATTCCAGTCAGATGATTGGTCCCAGGCTGGTTGGTTTTTTTGTTTTTTTTGTTTTTTGTTTTGGTTGTTATTGTTGTTGAGAGACATTATTGCTGATTCAGTCTCATTATTTGTTAAATGATAGATTCATTTTTCGAAATTTTCCTCTTCTTGTTTTAACTTTGCTGGGTCAAGTGTGGCCATAGATGTTTCCACTTCTTCTAGATTTCTTAATTTTTCAGATTAATGTTTCAATTTGGCACTCATGAGGTATTTGTGTCCCTGAGTTTGGCTGATTGCTCCTAATGTGTTGATTCTCACCTCCATCCATTTTCGTGAAAGTATTTTGATTTCATTTTTCCTAATAGCTGAATAAAAGTCCATAGTTGTCTGTACTACCTTCTCGTTATCCCTTCATTCATTGGTAGACACCTAGGCTGGTCGCATTTCCTAGTACGGGGAAGGGAATGGTGCAGCAATGATCATGGATTTGCAAGCGTCCCTGTGGTGTGTTGAATTAGAATTTTCAGTGTTTTGGAGACTGCCAATACTGATTTCCATGGTAACCGCATCAATTTACATGCCCACCAGCTGTGTGTCTTTCAGGCATCCTCACCATTGAGACTAGACTGAGATAAAAATCTCAGCGGAATCTTAATTTTCATTTTTTCTAATATGTATTGGACATCTCTTTTGAGAACTGTCTAGCCAGTTCATTCGTCTGTTAGAGGATTCTCTCTCTCTCTCTCTCTCTCTCTCTCTCTCTCTCTCTCTCTCTCTCTCTCTCTCTCTCTTTTTATGGCTAAGTTTCAAGTTCTTTATATATTTTCCCCATGCTGCCTTTTATTCGGGTGGTTGTTTCCATTAAAGGAAACATTCAAGTGCAAAAGTTTTTAAGTTCATAGGATTCTGTCTGTCAACTCCTAGGACCACTTCTGGATCCTTTTCAGAAGGTTCCGGCTTATACTTATAACTACCCTTTTGCCTCTTTGCCTCTGGCATTTCAAAGTTTCGTGTCATCCACACAGGTTTTTGGTCCGTTGTGAGTTGATTTTTGGGGGGGAGCAGGGGTTAGAGATACGGATCTAGTTTCTTCTTTGTATGTGACTATTAAGCTTCCCCAGCAGTACTCAGTAAAGAAGTTGTCTTCTTCCTAATGTGTGCTTTTGACACTTGCGCAGACAATGAAGAGGTTGTGATCCCAGGGGCCTGTCACAGTCACGAGTCATCATGCTGGCTCTGAGTGTGATATTTTGAAAACTCTGTCTTCAAGTTCTGAATATTTTCCACTTGATCTAGTCTACTTTTGAAACTTTCAACTGATTTTTTTTTATTTGACATATTGAGATTTTTCACTTCTAAGATTGTTGTTGGTTCCTTTTCAAGTTCCTTTTCTTCGCAGGAGTTTTCATTTATTTCTTGATTTTACTTAACATTCATTTCTATTCTCTTGGACCTTGATGACTTTTAAAAACCAATTTTTTTGAGTTCCTTATTAGTCATCTCACCTCCCCAATATGTTTGGAATCTGAGAGATGATGTTACGAGGTATCACATTACTTTGTTTTTAAATGCTTCTGGTATTTGTGTATTTGATTTGACCATCTGGTGGACCATACTTTTATAAAAATAGCCCTTTTGATTTTTTTTTAATCTTTGAAAGTTTCATATATAAATACAATGTTCCTTGTTGACATCCTTCCCCACTTTCTCTTTCAAAATTCTGTAGTGCCTTCAGAACATTTTCTCCCCAACTCCATTTCTTCCTTTAAAAATACGCAGGGGGTTGGGGAGGGAGGGAGGGAGAGAAAAAGGGAGGAAGGGAAGGAAGGAGGCAGACAGGCAGACAGACACACACACACAGAGGCAAGCAGACAGACAGACAGACTCACCATTCCCACTGAAACTATATGTGTATGTGTTTTGGGGGACTGGGGGGATTGAAGTCATCTACATGGACCTGACAAGCCTACTAGTGGCCACAGCCCCAAAGAGGAATGACTCTCCCTCCCCCAAGTAGCCATCAACTGGCACCATCTCCTGAGCTAGGAGTAAGACCCCAAGAGCCCATCTCTCAGTCACGGTGGAGTTTTAGCAGCCTTGACCTTGTGTAGGGAATCACCATTGATCTGTGCTCATGTGTGCTATAATTGGGTCATGCCCAGAGACAGCATTTCCCAGCACTTTTCCCTACCCTCTCTCTTACACTCTTTCCACTTTCTCTTCTATCCTGCCTTCTCAGTTAAGGGAGGAGAGTAAGGGTGGTTGATAAAGATCTATGGTGGTTTGCATGTTGTACCTTTCGTAGTCTCCGGCATTTGAATACCTGGTCTTCAACTGATGGCACCGTTTGGGAGGTTTAGTGGTGTGGCCTTGCTGGAGAAACTATGTCACTGAGGAGGACCTTGGGTATTTAAAAAAAATACGCACGCCATTTCTAGTTCTCGAACTGACTCATACTTATTGTTCAAGGTGTGAGCATGGAGCTTTCTGATCCTGCCACTGTTGTTCCTGAACCATCGGTCCTAACCTTCTGAAGCCGTAAGCCCAAATAAACTCTTTCTTCGATAATTTGCCTTGATGGTGGCCTTTTATCTCAGCAGCAGAAAGGCGACTAGTGCACCTTCTATGGTGAGCAGCACTTCGATCATTCTTGCCGTTGTGACCAGTGCCACAGCTCTGCATGAACTGCTGCCTACTGTAAAAGGAAATGTCTCTGAGCAAGGCTGAAAGCAAGGGAGTTTAACACCACTGGCCACTTAATAAAACAGTAGTTACCTTTCCCCCAACTCCCCAAGTGAGAAGCCATGAAACCTCCCAGCCATGAGGTTTTGACCAGAATTACACTACTAGGTATGAATTCTGACCTGTGACTCCAATCTCATTAGGAAGCAGTTTCCCCATAATATCTGTGCTCTTATTTCTTCAACAGTGTGCACATCAGTACTGAAGTATGTAGCATCCGGTGCTGGCTAAGACCGCTCATATGTTTTCTCCGCCAAGCAGCCTATGCAATGCCTCTGAAAGCTTGACATCAGAGAAACAGTTTCCTGTTCACTTTTGGATTTTATGTCCCCCAAGGGAAGTATATGGTGTCTTCGGCAATAGAATCTTACCGTGTGGTTATAGTTGGCATCTAAGAGCAGCAGCAGTGAGCTCCCTGACCAATAACTTACAGCACAGTCCCTTGTGCCTGGCATTGGGATTTTCATTCAATAACCCACATCTTCTGGGAGCAGCATTTTTCACCCTTGCAGGCTACCACTGTGGCAACTCCCAGTTTTTAACTATACTTTTAATTATCTTACAAACAGGTAGGTTTCCATGTACTTCATCAAACAGGCTTAGTTTAAACGAAGTCATCCCCATATCCCCCTTTTTCTCATCCCTCTACCCCAATCCCCCCTTGAACCTTTAACCTTTATTAATCCCGTTATTTCCCACTATCTGCGTTCCACTCTATTAGTATACTTGCTACTCAGGTTGTAAGATCATAGGTAGCCTGCTAGCTTTTTTATACACCCTATCATTGTATTAGTCACTCTCTTGAGCCCAGTTTGATTTGTAAGGCAGCTACCCACTGCGCCACAACAGTGGACTTGCTATGGAACCCAAAACATAGGAACACACAAGTTTCTGATGCCCAGAGCTGTCCAAACTTGTAAGGGTAATGAGCTCCTGTCCTGCCTTCCTTTAATGATAGGCTGTAACTTGGAAGCTGAAATAAACCTTTTCCTTCCCTCAGTTGTTTCTATTCAGAGTTCTTTATCACAGCAATGGAAGAGAAACTAGAACTCTCAAGTACCTTCCACTTCCAACATTTTCGAAATCTCATGTAAGCCACAGTTGCTCTCAAATACCTCTAAATATTTAAAAAAAAAATTAACTGGATCATTTACGGACCTGACCTCACAGCAGATATTGACCTCGGGTTATATTTTTACATTATTTTACATTATTTTAAGAGTGTACCCTTGTTACTTTGTCCAGGCTGTACTTGGCCTTTTGGGTTCAGGTGATCGATCTACCTTAACCTCTAGAGTTGCTAGGAGATATTGGTGCCTGCCCCAGAAAGGAAATAGCAATCGTACTTTAAATGTGAATAATATATCAAGCTGTTAATCTATTTAAAGTCACTGCAAATGACTGAAAGCCCAGTACATTTTACTTTGGTAGTTCCTAATTTTCTCTGTGGTAGCATTTATCAGTTGCGTTTGAAATTAGTGTGAGTAGACGCGTCTAGTCCCCCACACTCGGAGCTCCTCCAGAGAAAATTGCAAGCATTCGGCATAATATCTCAGTGCTGATTAATGTTTGATGCCCTAGAGCCATGTCATAGGTTTGAAAAGTCGCGTGGCAAACTCTTGTCCTAAGAGATGATAGTTCATGCTTTTATGTCAAGTTGTACCTTCTTGTCATCCAGGTCCTTGATTCCCTGATGTGACTGTTACAGAAACAAACAAACGAACGAACATCAACAACGAACAACCTATTGACAAAAACAACTTTACAAGAAAGTTTGATTCAGCTCGCAGTGGCAGGTCACATTCTATTACTGTGGAGAAGTCAAGGAAGAAACGGGGAAGAGCTAGCCACACCCACAGGAAGAGCAGACCAGGGTTAGTATACGCATGCTCACATTGCCGCTCACTCACTCCACTCTAATATGTCAGGAGTCAAAAGGAGAGAATGGTATGGGGTACAGACAGCTGGGTCTTTCCACATCAATTAAGGTAACAAAAACCAATCCCGCAAAGACATGCCACAGGTCAAACTGATTCAACGGCTCCTCACCGAGACTCTCTTCCCAGGTGATTTTATATTGCGTTGAAAATTAAACCCATCCATTACAATGAAAATGCATATAGTAAATATATGCGGTGATGTTTTATGATAAAATTTGTTTCCTAAAACATAGGTGGTGGCATGAACAGCAGATGATCTCCACTAATAATAACATTTAAAAGATTGGCAGAAGTTGAAATTGGGTTATAAAATATTTGGGGTAAAGTTTATTTGGTTGAAAAAATTATTAGAGAATAAGATTGTGTAAAATGAAATTGTGTGGGCGAGGAGTTGGTTGGGTGCAAGTTTTCTTGATGCCTTTTGAGTTCTAGAAAGGACCAGAAGTTAAATTCAGCACAAAGCCATATCTCTTTCACATGGTTTGAAGTTTTGAAGGAGTGAAGTTTTTAGTTAAAGAATGTCTTAAGTCGCAACACTTGGTAGAAATCTAAGAGAAATTTCTATTCTTTCTTCCTCTCTCTCCCTCTCTTGTGTGCAGGTGCGTGTGTGTGTGTGTGTGTGTGTGTGTGTGTGTGTGTGTGTGTATGTGTGGGGTGTGTATGTGTATGTGTGGGGTGTGTGTGTGTGTTTGTTTTTGTGTGTGTGTATGTGTGGTGTGTGTGTGTGTATGTGTGGTGTGTGCGTGTATGTGCGGTATGTGTGTGTGTGTGTTGTGTGGGGACACATTTGCCCTTGTTAAGCAGAGGTATTCTTCCTCTATTGTTCTCCACCTTACAATTTTTGCTTTTTTTGAAAGGAATGGTTTTTTAGAAATATTTTAATTGAAATAGAATTGCATCAACAGCCCCCTTTCCTCCCTCATCTCTTCCAAGGTACACTCCCTTCAACCCTTCCCATGACCCCATCCCCACTCTCAAATTGATAACCTCTTTTTCTTCATTATTGTTATGTATTCACATACATACATACATACATACATATATACATATGTATATGCACATGTGTATAAATACAACCTACTGAATCAATTTTTCATTATGTATAGATGGCTTCAGGCTCTGCACTGTACAATCAACAAGGGGGCTCATTCCTGGGAAAGGTAAATTCTCCATCCCCAAGCATCCATAAGAAGTGTAGCTACCTCCTCTCAGCAAAGAAGTCTATCTTTACATAATGGAGATTGTCACAGAAAACCACACTAGTACAACACAGAGATCAGCGGACTATGAGAAGCCTTTCCCCAACTGGTACATCTGTATTACACAACACCTTCCTTTTGAAACAGGGTTTCTAATTGAACCCAGAGTTAGGTTGACTGGCCGATGAGTTCTTGGGATCCATCTGTCTCCACCCCACATCCTCAGAATAGGGTTAATAAACAAATACTACCATGCCTGGCCTTTAAAGAAAGCTGACTTCCGAGATCTAAACTCAGGGACTCATTCATTATTCAATGATTTGAACACACAGAGAATTTATAGTTGAAATCACCTCTTTCAATTTCCATGCAACCTGAGGTTGACCCAACGGAAGTCTCCACAAAAATTGTGACAGAACAGAAAAATGTTGGCAGAAATATTTTCTCCAGCATTTTATCCAAGAATGAAATTGAGTTCTCCTTTGTGAATTCGGTGTGTTGTTGCTGTTTCGGGTACAACGTAAGTTGTGTAGTGAGAGGATATTTCTCTACACCGCTATATCCAAACTATGTGGAAGGGCCTTGGCTGCTACAAAGATGTTACAGACTCCAGTTGCCAACATATGCAAGCAAAGAATCGTTCTAAATGATTTCAAGGATACAACTTGCTTATCTTTCTTTGCTTTCGCGTGTCTCAGTGCATTTAATGGATGACATAATTGCTTATTTTTCTTGTCATCAAGAAGCCCTTTTTAAAAACTCACACAATCTGGAGCCTCTGAATGTCGGACCATTTTGAAGTCTAGAGCTGTACTATAATCACAAGGATGTATAAGATGAGGTCAACATGTCTGAGCCCACTGTTCATAGGGAAAATACTCATGCGCCAAGCTACCAAACTCAGTTTCCATGGTGAATTGGTTTCAGGGGTATCTTCTCTATGAGTAGCCAACAAATGGAAAGGAGACGGGGAATGGCTGATGTCAAAGGAGACAGGAAGCTTTAAGGGAAGTTACACGGATGAGCAGTTTGCATACTGAGTCCTCTGATCTTGAATTGCCTCAGCCACAGCACCGTGAATTTTCTAGAAACCAAGACTGTCTATGTTAGAGGAGCCTAATAATCTAATGTGTCCAGTGCTGTGCTTCTCTTCTGAGTAATTCAACACACAATGTAGTTAAGAAACTCATTGATTGAGAGTGAAAAGGGAAATGGGGTATGTTGGAGTAATTAATGGTTCTGGGTGCCGAACAACCAGTTTAAGGCAATCAGCCAAGTGGAAAGACATCGCTCACCTAAGCCATTGGCAAAAGAATCCCAGGGCCCACAACCAGGATGGCTGCTGGGCTGTCTACTTTCCATCCATATTTTGGTGGCTCAGTTTAAGTCTTTAAAGAAAAAGAGAGAATTAGAACAGTGTACTGGCTGGTTTTGTGTGTCAACTCGACACAAGCTGGAGTTATCATGGAGAAAGGAGCCTCAGTTGAGGAAATGCCTCCATGAGACCCAGCTGTAAGGCATTTTCTCAACTAGTGATCAAGGGGTGAGGGCTCCTTGTGGGTGGTGCCATCCCTGGGCTAGTGGTCTTGGGTATCATAAAAAAGCAAGCTGAGCAAGCCAGGGGAAGCAAGGCAGTAAGCAGCACCCTCCATGGCCTCTGCATCGGCTCCTGCTTCCTGACCTGCTTGAGTTCCAGTCCTGACTTCCTTTGGTGATGAACAGCAATGTGGAAATGTAAGCCGAATACACCCTTTCCTCCCCAACTTGCTTCTTGGTCATGATGTTTGTGCAGGAATAGAAACCCTGACTAAGATACCCACATACAAAGACAACACTTGGTAGCTGTCAGGATGGCTCAGGTGGGGACCAGCTGCCCAGTGTGGCCTTGAGGGAGTTGCTGTCTCTCTGCACCCACTCTACCCTCTTCCACGTACGCAATGCTTTCCCCAAGGAAGGGAAGAGAGCGTCGCAAGAAAACTATTGCTGCTGTCTAACAAAGAAGAGTGATTCTAGATTTAACCTTAAAAATCACACTCGCGCTATTTCTACCCTCTAAAAAAACCTCGATGCTTAACTAAAAGCAGGTCAATGTGGTACTGGTGGCATTGGACATCTCTCAGTTGTGTGGCAAATAACACCAATAGTTATTTCAAGGACAATGTTTTATAAAGTCCACAAACTCTACAATCAACCAGTTGGATCTTTACAGAGAAAATTTAGTCCCAAATATTCACCCGCAAATCAAAAATGCTTTCTAGTTCTATACTATAGGGGGGAAAAAGACGCCAAGTGTCAAGACTCAAAAATACGTTGTTGTTAAGTTATGTACAGTGTTTTGAGAGAAAAGAGGATTAAAGATGAACTCTATAAAATAATTTAAGGAACACTTAAAAAATAAGCCAGTTCACACCTAACAGGAAAAAAAAAATGGCCACGAGACACACCTGTGGTGACACAGCAAAGCTGTTGCAGCACGAATGCTTTTACTTCAGGTATGCTAGAGTGCACAGGCTGCCTCTGAAACCCCACTGAGGTAATGCACATACAGAGGAATTAGTTCATTAATTCCATCTGCCCTTGTGAGGGGGAAACCTGTATCACCCTCCTGTCCCAGCTACAGATGACTAACCCTAAAGCCATCATGACTAGCTGGATTCTTCCACCCTGGAATAATTGAAATTTGAGAGTCTTTCCTCCAGCTTACGTTGCCCAGTGGGATTTGGAGATGGTAGACGGATCGAAGGGTTACTCCAGAGGGATCCCTGACTTCTGAAAGGCCACCTCAGAGCACCATATCACCCATAACAGTTCATGTGCCTGGGACCCCAGGGTAAGGTTACAGAAATAGTTTCGGGACTCACAGACATTAGAGAAGCCACATGGTGGCTCATCACGGTAGGAGAACATTTTGTGTTCAAATGTGTTCCATGGCCCTCCGGGAGGGTAGGAACCCACAGTCAGGCAGCACAGTTTGAAGATGACCTTTCAGAGGTGATGCACATGTTAGACTGTAACCTTCAGCTTTCTGGACACAAGGGCAGCATATTTGAATACCGCTGTGGGCCAAGTTGCCGGGTCTGGGACTTGAATTTAGTATCAAAGCACGTCAGAACCAGAAGAAAGCTTAGACACTCATCAGTTTCTCTTCTGTGGCTGGGAGATAATTTACTGAAAAAGAAAAAGAAAAAAAGAAACTGAAAGAAGGAAGACTTTATTTTGGCCTAAAGTTCCAGAGTGGGTACAGTCCACTATGGCAAGAGAGGTATGGCAGCGAGAACCTGAGATGAGTCTGTCACATTTCATCAGCATCTGGAAGATTAGAAAGAACAGGAAGTGGGGACTTGCTGCAAAGCCTCAAGGCCTGGCAACAATAAAGCACTTCCTCTACCTCATAAGTGTTACATAACGTTCCCAAACCATGTGCCAGCCCAGTACAAGAGCATTCACATGAGCCTACAGGGGGGCATTTTCACATTCAAGTTACGAGAATCCCCAGGATTCCTCATCAAGAACCTTAAAAACCATTTAGGGCACTGGGCAACATTACAATTTCCTGGGCCCCACCCTGAAGATACCTGACTCTGGGGAACCTGCTTTGTAATACCATTGGAAAGCCAGTTCTTGGTCAACCTCAGTGATTTACCAAGGAGAAGCTGAGAATCAGAGGGAGAAAATGTCATGCACCGGGGGACATAGTAAAAACACCTGCTGCTATATGGCTCTATTTCTCTTACCTGAGGCCTGGCCCTTGGACATGCCTGTCACTACTCACTACTGCCTTGATGGGAACATCCTACTTGTTACTAATAGCTACTGTTGTTGTTAAGAAGCAAATCGAATCAGATTCTATGTGTGGCTATGTGTCAAGGTAGGATGGGGTGCTGTGAGTAAAGTAAGTCTACTTCTCTGATGGGAATGTCCGTCTTCACCTAGAATCAGGAGGACTGGTCCTACTCTAGCAGACAGTTTCTCTTAGGCAACCATTTTTAGAACTTAGTCCTCTGGGCATGACTAGACTGCTTCTGTCTCGAATGCAGAGTGGCTGTGATGATTCAGGGAATACCCAAGATTGGATCCTCTGACATTCCATTGTGGAAGAGTAGAGGACTCCCAGAGTGTGTGAATGTCCCAATCTGGGGACATATGCCCTACTAACAGTGGGGGGAGACTCTTCTTGGGTGGTAGAGATGCCCTGAGGCTGTTTGTGCTCCGTACACCCACGTGCCTGTAAGTAACCCGGTCCTAGCTCATTGGCTGGCCCCGTTAGACTTGGGTGGGATCATTTCATCGGTCTCTCATTACCCTCTGGGGTGAATCAAAATAGAAACCCAAGGGAAAAGTCAACCACCACAAGACACTCTGCTGAATATTTTTTTGTGTCTGGCTAATGATGAGGCTGGGCCAAGAGAAGTCTCACATCTCTCTCCTAGACCTCAAATTATACGTTTTGCCAATGTGTGTAGAAGAAAGACTGTGCTCTCACGATTTTAGTCACTTAATTATTATGTGACTCGTTATAATTACTCTAATCATTGACAGTTAATTAGTACTAAGTACTAGATAATGTCCCAAACAGAGAGAGAGAGAGAGAGAGAGAGAGAGAGAGGATGTGTGTGTGTGTGTATGGTGTGTATGGGCATGTGTGTAGTGTGTTGTTACTATGCCCATTTTTCAGATGTGGAGATGGAGGCACAAAAGCAGAGTAACTTTCCTAATATCACCTGATTAATGAGTGGTAGAGCTGGGAAGAAAAGAGATAAGGGGAAAAATAGCAACAACAACACCAACAACAACACCAACAACACAAACAAAACCAGTGACATTTTTCTATGTTAATTTTTCTCACGTTTTATTTTGCCTTTCAGCTTTCTCCACTTAAGGCACCTAGGCTCATCTGTGTTGTTATTTTAGACAATGAGACAAAGGAGACGCTTCTCGATTCATGCTTTTTCACTTGATTAGGATTTTAAAGGAAGTAAAAGGAGATATTAGATCAATAATTTAGGAGAGAACATTGAGTAATGTTTATGTAAATACCTATACATACAGAGACGGAGAGAGAGAGAGAGAGAGAGAGAGAGAGAGAGAGAGAGAGAGAGAGAGAGAGAGAGAGAGAGCGCGCACTTGAGGCAGGAATACAGTTAGAGTCTGAGCTTGCGGGACAGAAAAGAGAGACTGAGGGCAAGCCACCGCTCTACAGCACCTGTGTTTTGATTGTTGCTCCAAGGAGAATCCCTGTAGAAAGCCCAGGAATCCAAGAACAGAGTGATTTTTTATTTTACTTCTCAGGAGTGGCCAGAGGTGGGCAATCAGAACACTGAGAAGAAATAGCTAGCATCCTTTCTGTGTCTATAGACCAATGTGACAAGAAAGAAAAACCGTTTTATCTTCCCAGGAGCAGCATCAAACACTGCTGGACCTGGGAGAACACATCTGCTGTAGCTTTTTACAGACGTGTGAGAAGTAGGCAAAGCCAGTAGGCTATACTGACTGTGTGCATGGACCCCACGGCAAGAGGTAGTATGAACCTTTCTAAACCATAAGCATCATTACATGGCTACGACTCAGGGGGAAATCACGTGAGGCCCTATGATGATCCAATTTGAGCCCCCTCCACCTTGACAAGTCTGAGTTCATCATAGAAATCAGGACAATTTTTATTTTCTGAATAGCTAGGTCTGTGACGTGAGCTTTATGCCTGCTCCATAGTGTGGCGAGGTTCTGAATTTGAGATGTATCGGTTTACTTTGGTTTCATTTTCTGCATTTGTGTCCTTCTAGCATTTTGATAAAGGGAGGACATGGCTATAGAAAAATATGTTTCTTATGCATGGAGAGAATAATCTCAGCCCTATAAAATATAACAACAATGGCCATTCTGTAATAACATCTGCATTGGTAGGAGTCAAAAACAATCAGAAAACGTCTTGAGAGCCCAAGTAGAAGCTACACAAGGTAACCATGCCTATCTCAGCACCAGGGAAGATCAGGAGTTCAAGGCCATCCCTGGCTACATGATGAGTTGGAGGCCAGCCTCTCCTACACAAGTCCCTGTCTCAATAAAACTAAACAGAAAAAAAAAAAAAAAAGGCCGTGGATGCCCCTGTTCCTGCCTTGAAGGATTAACTCAGAAGTTAGCAGCCTCAGCCTGTGAACTGGGAGAAGGAACTGTCAAGAGATGGGACGGTGACAGTAGAGAGTGGGAAAAGCCTCCTCCGAGGTCGGGCACTGGACAGGCATTAGCAAAGAAGAGACGGAGCCGGCCCACATTCTCGTCAGTGCTGTCTGAAGCACTTGGTGGACCCAATGCCTGACGAAGAAGGGTGCACCTTGGCTGCCAGCCAGCAAAGGAAGGTTATCCACAGGCAACTACTTTATTTCATGTTTTAATGGTGGTGGTGGCAGTGGCGGTGATGTGAAAGAGGAGGAGGAAGGGGAGGAGGAAGGGGAGGAGGAAGGGGAGGAGGAAGGGGAGGAGGAAGGGAAGGAGGAAGGGGAGGAGGAGGAGGAAAAAATTTCTATTTCCGATCAAATGGAAAAACAAAGACTGAATTTACCTTCTTCTCTGAAACAACAATAAAACAGGACAAAACATAAGATGACGAGTGTTGATACCCTGGGCCTTAGGCAAGGATGAAGACTTAACTTGAGTAACACAAATCACAGATGACGGACCAAATGGAGTTTACAGAACATAGCAGACTCCTTAAGTTGAAGGGAAACTAACACAGCTAAGGAGCGGGCAGGAGGAGAACAGACCAGATTGTCAGTCTGGAAGCTAAGCTCAATAAAAGTGTGTTCCCAAACAGAAAACAGCTCTTCTTGTAGACATAAAAGTTGAAAGACTTAGAAGACGCAGCATAAGCCACCCTTCGGGCCAGGAGAAACAGAAGCGCAGAAGAGAAAGAAGTGTACTGAGAGCCGCATGGGTAGGCATTTACTCTTCTATCCCTCTCATTTAATTTGGTTTTAACGTGTTTATCAAAATAAACACATAAGTTAGTATATAACACATAAAATAATTATATAACATATAAAAATAAAACATGACAAAAATATCACACAGGCCAGTTTGGAGGAGGTGGAACTCCACTATTGTAAAATGTACGGTGATGTCTAATTAAGTAAATTACTAAGTTAACCAAAGAGTGAAACAGTAGCTGGTTATCGCCAGAGAAGCACGGATGAAACACTGTGATCTAAAAGAGAATAGAGAAGCAGGGAGAGAAGAAAGCCCAAATGAGAAAAACAGAAATGAGAAACCATGGTTGTGGTGATGGTTTCATGTGGTGGGACACATTGACACTTATCAAAGTGTATATTTCATATACAGTCATATATGTATATGTGTATGTGTATATGATGTATATGTATATGATGTATATGTATATGTGTATGTGTATATGATGTATATGTATATGATCTATACATTTATATGTAGTATATACATAATGTATATGTATATGATATATATGTATGTGTGTATGTGTATATGATGTATATGTATATGGTGTATATGTTTATATGTAGTATATACATACTTTATATGTATATGATGTATATGTATATGATGTATATGTATATGTGTATGTGTATATGATGTATATGTATATGATATATACATTTATATGTAGCATTTACATATTGTATATGTATATGATGTATATGTATATGATGTATATGTATATATAGTTTATTGTGTTTATTCTTCAGTGAAGCTGTTAGGAGAAAGGACTGGTTGGCAGGTACTTTGTGTCATGAGTCCACCTTTTTACCTTAGAAAGAAAGGAAATGATTATTAATTAAGTCCCCACTTGTGAATTGAACCTCTAGCCTGTAGTATCACACAATGTAACTTTATAGCTCTTACTAGGCTTAAAGAACATTGTTAGAGCGAGTCAACACCAGTTTGGCCACGGTCTTTATGAAAAGGGAATTGTAGATATAGGCACGATCTCAGCCTGTTAGAGTAGGATGCTGTTGACTAGATTGCTTAAATAATACAGATTGTCTCTCACAACTCTGAAGTCTGCTACTAGTTTCATTCTGAGGATACTTCTCTTGGGTCATACATGGCTACCAACTTCCTGTGTGCTCGCATGATGTCTGTGCACATGTGGGATGGGGATGACTAGTTCTCTAGGTTTTCTTCTTAGGTCTCCACCAATATCATCGGCTCAGAGCTGAGTTCTGATTTCATCTAACTCTAATCACCTCCTCCTAGAGACCAGGACACTTTGCAGTGGGAACATTTAGCCTAAGACAAGCACGTGGGAGATTATGGTATAAATATGAAAGTAGCCACTTACAAAGCCAAGCAGAGGAGAGGACTAACCATCAGGAGCCAACCCCACCAACACCTTGATTTGGGAATTCTAACCTACAGAAATGCAAGACAATACCTGCGTGCGCATGCCTGTGTGTGTGTGTCTGTGTGTGTGTGTGTGTGTGTATGTGTGTGTATGTGTGTGTGTATTGTGTGTGTATGTGTGTCCGTGTGTGTGTATGTGTGTGTATGTGTGTGTATGTGTGTCTGTGTGTGTGTGTGTCTGTGTGTGTGTATGTGTGTGTATGTGTGTGTGTCTGTGTGTGTATGTGTGTCTGTGTGTGTATGTGTGTCTCTCTGTGTGTCTCTCTGTGTGTGTATGTGTGTGTATGTGTGTCTGTGTGTGTGTCTGTGTGTGTGTGTGTCTGTGTGTTTATGTGTGTATGTGTGTGTGTATGTGTGTGTGTATGTGTGTGTATGTGTGTCTGTGTGTGTATGTGTGTGTATGTGTGTCTGTGTGTGTCTGTGTGTGTATGTGTGTGTATGTGTGTGTATGTGTGTGTGTATGTGTGTGTATGTGTGTGTGTATGTGTGTGTATGTGTGTATGTGTGTCTGTGTGTGTGTGTCTGTGTGTGTGTATGTGTGTGTATGTGTGTGTGTCTGTGTGTGTATGTGTGTCTGTGTGTGTATGTGTGTCTCTCTGTGTGTGTATGTGTGTGTATGTGTGTCTGTGTGTGTATGTGTGTCTGTGTGTGTGTGTGTCTGTGTGTTTATGTGTGTATGTGTGTGTATGTGTGTGTATGTGTGTCTGTGTGTGTATGTGTGTGTATGTGTGTGTATGTGTGTCTGTGTGTTTATGTGTGTCTGTGTGTGTATGTGTGTGTATGTGTGTGTATGTGTGTGTGTATATGTGTGTGTATGTGTGTATGTGTGTGTGTGTATGTGTGTATATGTGTGTGTGTGTGTTTGGTTTACTTAGTTCATGATGCAGTGTAATAAGAGTCTTAGAAAACTAATATAAGAATGCATTGGATAAGAAAGTAAAAGCACTTGAACTAATCATTGGGAATCTGCTCCCAAAGATGCTTCTGGACCAGCCATGTACAAAAATGCTGGAAGGGCTAGCCTGAGGTGAGAACTCTACCAGGGTTCAGCACATTAGCATAGAAAATCAACTTAGAGAGCTGCTCCTTCTGTCTTTAATCCTTACAGCACTCTTTAAGGAAGGGCCCTGTGCTTCTTTCTTACCTCTAAGGAACTCACAGGTGCCATGCTGTCTCCAGCTATATATACTCAGGATTGCCATTCAGACAGAGCAAAACTTCAAAGTCCTGTGGAAGCCTCTGCTATCAACAATAAAAAACCCATCACCTTGATTTCTTTCTCACAAGACTCAGGTATTTGTTTTCTGGGAGCTGCTAAGAGCATTGTATCACACACCACAATCAGACACAACTTCACATTGGTATTTTCCACCTGATTCTTTTGTTTGTTCGGCTTAGAAAACGTTCCTTGCCAATAAGGTAAAACCCAAAAGCCTCTAAGCGCTACATTTTGTAGGGGGCAAAATGGCTGTGAAAGCTCTTGGGGAAAGTCCAGGCTGTACTAAAAGAACTAGAAAGGAATAGGAAAAAGTCGGAAGGAAGGAGAGCGAGGGGAGGGAGGGAAGGAGGAGATAGAGAGAGCAAGGGATTTCATCGGAACAGCCTTTGCACGCAGTAGGTGAGCACCGTGTAGTTTTCTTTATATTCCATTATGAACACTTGTGTGACTAAGGGGTATTTCATTTCACGTTAAGGAGGATGGAAGGGAAATGAATACCGTTGCCTCTGCCTTTTCAGTCCTGCTCCTCACCCAACGCTTACCATAACCCTCCCCAATGTACTGTACGACTTGCTGTTTGTGGCAAACCTTGCAAGCGTGACTTCACTCAATCTAGAGACCAAAATCATTATGGACAGAGATCACCTAGCCAGGCAGTGCCAAGTGGGCTCAAGTTCAGATCTCCAAGCCCATGGCCTTCCTGTCTCCTGGTTCCCCCCAGGCCATATGGAAGCCTCTCTCTCCCACCGCATCTTTCAAGGGAGTTTGGCAACTGGGTTTCTGTCATAACCAAATATCGGCTTCCTGCACTGTCCCCCGATCCTGAGCTGTGGTTACTGGCCAAAGCCAGAATATTAATGAAGGCCAGTAATATCCTCTGATCTCATTACACATGATATGTTCCCAAGACTCCATTCCTGAGGAGTACACTTGATCAGTAGCACCTGATATTAGAATGACAGGGAGATATTTTATTCCATTAGTTTCCTTGCTCCGCTAGAATGGTTAAGAAACAACAACTGAGCTGTAGTTGTATTTATACAGAAAAAAAAACTTTATCCCTGGGAAGTTGTCAGATTTGATACTGTCATCTCTGTAATTATGAGAGAAATACCCACCCCACCGGCAGTTCCCACAATACAGGAGTAATTGCTATGCTATTACGGAATAGTTGCCCGATATGGTTATTCTTGTCATATAAACTATAAATTATGTGTTAAGCATAATGTAATTTATAATGAAGAGCTTACCGTGCTCCCGTAGGTGCCCAGCCAAAGTGGTGCTCTGTGGATCTACAAAGTAATTACATAATTATTTAAGCCTCACAAACTTAGAAATTACAAAGCGCTTCTGAAAAGCGCTACCACCAGACACTAAATGGAATTTAAAATAGTTAGCAACCCAGTTCGGGGTGGTGATTTTTTTTTTTTTTTTGGTTATTGTTGTACCCAATGGTAATCCCATCATTAGCTTTCTCTGAGATAGCATCTAAAATATTCAAAAAGTAGAAGCTCTGAGAGTGGGAAGACTAACTTGGCTCTGGGTGTGACTTGGATATGATGTGGCTAACAGATGCTGAGGGCTGGGGAGGTAGCTTAGTCAGTAATGTGTCTGGAAAGTGTGGGCACCTGTTTACTGCCCAGCACCTACAATGAAACTTAGCGTGGTGATACATTTGTGATCTCAGAGCCTGGGAGACAGAGACAGGTGGATCCCTGAAGCTCAACAAGTAACCAAGCTAGCTTAACAGCAGAGCTGCAGGTCCCAACGAAAGAGATCCTGTCTCCAAACACAGGGCGGTCAGCAGCCAAGTTACAGCTGGAGTTTTCCTGCAGTCTATACATACATACACACACACACACACACACACACACACACACACACACACACACACGCATGCACCCCACCACACATACTATTCTTGTAATGGCAAAAAAGCTCACCAGGAGACCCAGGTATGACTTCTATGAACTGGTAATTCCACAGGAGGGAACTTTTCTTTTCTAGAGAGTCAAGGAAGATCTAGGCTGCTCTGACTGGTGTGATGGCTTGTCTGTGTCATATACTTCCCCCTGGACCAGCCACCATATGCAGGTATTATGGTCTAAATCTAGATCAGATGTATCTCCCCAGGACCAGCAGGGTTGGGTCATTCCCATAGGAATTATCTATAGTATTTGCTATATAGGAATTCTGGGTAGCAGCGGAAGAAAAATGAATATTAAACAGAGAAACAGAACAGATGGCTCAACAGGCAAGATGTATGGTCTTCCTCCAACAGAGATACTTTGGCTCTTCTTTGATACTAGAAACTCCAGGAAGATGAGTTCTAATGGGGTTGGGGAGGAAATCATGTCAGGTGAACAAGAGGGCCCAAGCTAGAAGCTGACACCTATGCTATCAGCATGAACTTGTTTACAGAACTCTCATTCCTCATTCAAAACACCTCTCCTCTGGAGAGAGAATTCTTTAGCCTTGATCCTTAGAACACAGATTTACCAGCACTCATGTTTCCAGAACACTTAGGTTTTTCTTCTGTCCTTCGAAATACCAGCCAGGCATGAGTCAGCACCTCTGCTGACACCACTCACCATCCACAGAACATTTTAGTGAGCCACAAATCCCTGTCGTATACACTGATGATCCTAGATCCACAGGCCTGGGGGTAAGGTGACCCTTCCACTCACCTGGAGCAAGGACTAAATTACATGGTGGGGGAAGGCTGCCACTCCAGTCCTCAGGTGCAGCAAGCGAGCCCTTCTGGATGCCCAGTCTGACCTTCATTCCCAGGGCGTAATTATCCACCCATGGGTTTTGGTGGGAGGTATAGAGACATTCGTCATCATAGAAGCTAAACATGATCCGCGCCAACCTTTCGGTCCTTCTCGTTGGCAATGTATGGCGTCTTCCCTGGCTCCAACAATTAAGCATGCCCACTCCGGTCTTTGAACAAAGAATCAGAGCTGCAAGAAAGCAAGGACCGTGATGAATGTTCTCGGACAGTGAAGTCAGTTTGCCATGAGGTCATGTTTAGGGGCAACACAAAGAGCAGTACAGAAACTATGGCCAGTGTCTGAGGTCAGTTGTACTATGGCCTCAGTGCATGTCTCTGGCCCAGTCTCAGTAGTTCCAGAGGCAGCTTCCCTGGACTCATTTTTACAAGGCAATTTTGATCTTGTTTCTACCTTCTGAACTTTCAGAATGCCCACAGCATCTACATCCTCTGTATAATTTTTATATTTCTTTGAAATAATCCAGAATTAAAATCTGTGTCATGGCTCCAAAACTCTAGGCGATAGAGACGTTCTCATCATATGCACCACCAAGGCTACGAAGACCATCTCAAAAAATGTCATCCTACAGGGTAGAGGCTGCCTTGTCCACGTCACACAGTCACTCGGCAAATTTACCTCGGACCCCCGTAACTTCTCTCACACACAGTCTCTTTAGTGGTAAAGTTGATTTAGTGGCATCCACATCCAAGATCTCTCTGCAAGGTGAAACAGAGAAGTGGAGTAAAGCTGCAGCTTGAGCTATGCAAATTACTGAACAAGTTTTGCAGCGCTGTGGCCTGCCTCAATTGGTTAAGTAGCATTGACTCCCTTTCATGGAGGAAAGAAATGAAGGGCTTAGATTTTCCAACTAAAACTTTGTCGTCAGGAACACTTAAACATTTAAATTTACTATACTTTTCTAACTTACGTAAAGAAGCTTATGAATAGCAGTAGCTTTGACGAAGGGTCAAGGGGCCCCCTTTGGTAATGGCGGGCACAGTGGTTTATCCTCTGCTCTCTACTTCCCAGGGTAGGTGAGGGACCTGAGGATCATCTCTACAGACGACAAACTGGTCCCTGAAAGGAAAACATCTAGGCTGTGACTCCAGTCACTCATTCCTTCATGCACCAACTGGATCCAGAAGAGAAGAACATGCTTTTGAAGGAGGAGAGGGTGAGGGTCTTCGTCTGAGTAGAGGTGATGCCCGGCCATCCTAGATGAGCAACTTCCCAGCGCCATCTTGGCCTTCCCCCAAACTGGGTGACTAGCTCCTGTGTTGCTTGGAATTTTACTGTGAAACCAAAAACGTATGCTTTTATTTTTCCTTCTGGACTATAAATATAGCAGAGAGTGGTCCCCCAACCCCAGCTGGCATGCACCTTCCAAAACCATGGGGCTGTACCAGAAATTAGAGCTGACAGCCATGGTAGAGTAATTGAGGGAGAAAGGAGAGACCATGTTACTCAGCTAATGATCAGAAGATGATCCGAGGGCGGGCTACTTCCTTACAACTCCACATACTCCTGCTTAAACAGTCATTCTGTGGTCTGTAATCAAGTATCTGAATACTGAATTCATAGGCCCCAGTTTGGTAAGTGTGGTTAAGTGGTATTTAGCAATTTTGTGTGGTGTTGTGCTAAATATGGAAACAGCAGAAAAGAGGTTTTTTTTTTTTTTCTTTTGAGTCTGCTTATGAAAATTGGGTTGGGTGACAGCTTAAAAAAGTCCAGTCAGGGAAGGGGCAATCGGGTATCTGCTTTGGAGTTTAATTTTTTTAAAAGCTTTTCTTTAGACTATGTCTAAATAAATGTCTTCATTTTAAAATCACTAATTATTATTCATACCTTAAACTCTTGAAATGCTGAATACCCAGGGTTAGATTTCTGCTGGGTAATGAATGTCCCGTTGGGAACATTCTTCTCCAGAGAAGTCCTGGGCTGGGGCTGGGGTTGGGGCAGAAGAGAAATCAGGCAAGATCTGAAGGTTTTAGGCATGGCCTTGGACTCTTCTAGAAGTATTTCCTAAGTGTCCAGGGGCAAGGGTACAGGGAGAAGAACTATAGGGCTGGCATTTTACCCTGACAACTCACTGTAATATATTTTGGGGAAAAAGTTATTAACTATCAAGATTGTTCTAATCCTGGGGTTCAAGGGTGGGATTAGGTTTGACACAATTTTCCCATTTCTATACCAAATACCACGTTTTCCTCTTTTCCTTCTCCTCTTTCCCTCTCTCTCCCCATCTTCACTTCCTTTATCTCTTTCTCACTTTCTTTTTAGAGTCAGGGTCTTGGTATACAGCTCCTAGGCTGCCCTGGAACTTGTTATATATCCCAGGCCAGCCTTAAACTTATCATCCTTTTGCCTCAACTTCCCAAGTGCCTGTACTATGAGTGTGTACCACCATGCCCATCTCTTCTTTTCTAATATATGTGATGATGTAGCAATTTAAGAACCTATGATATTTTAAATTATCTTCTGGTTCAATTCGAAAAACATACAAGATATTTGTTGTACTTCTTCCAGAATATTTGTAGTTATTTTTTGTTCCCATAGCATATTAACAGACCCAAGTCTCGCACCATCTTAACCATATTCTATTCCAAAAATCTCTTAACTATCTTGAACGCTCAAACTCATCCTAAAAGTGATGTCCCAAGCAAATCAGACATACTTATGAAATAACCATGCCTTTGGTTCTAAAGGATTTTCAAAAATTCTTGGACTTCAAAAATTTTGGCTTAAAAAAAAAGAAAGAAAAAGATCAAGAAAAAAATTTTTAGTATTGGCTCAATCACACTGAATAAGAGGAATAAGAATCTCAGATTGATGCTCCCCTGACACCTGGCTCTGACACCCTGTCATTGAGCTGTTACCCACCCTGGGCAAGTTGCTGCATCTTTCTCATCTGTGTCATGAAGGCAGTGATGCTAACCTCTTAGTAACATTGTGAGAGTTGAAAGCATCCCTGACATACATAAATATGTGTTAGGCACACAAACAAACAAACAAACAAACAACAAAACACCTTACACCAAATAGGGATGGCAGTATGATTACCTCGTGCATCCAACTGCCAAAGGTAGCTATCATAATGTTATAAATAACCTAGTTAATGTCCTTATGGTTAAATTGGTTTCTCTACCCATTTTAGACATTACGTATTTTAAAGTCATATATTCTGAACGAAGTTTAAGCACACTTTCATTGAGCAGTGCCCAAGAGAGCTCCCCACAGATTCAATAATATTATTTCTTATGACAATTCGCTGAGCATAAGATAGAATGTCCCCATAGAAAAGACTTCACAGGGTGTTGCCAGTTGGCAAGATACCTCTTGTCCCAAATAGAATGCTTGAGAAGACCAGGCCAGGCAGGTATTCTTGACTCATAAAATATGTCATACAAATTAGTGTTGCGGTTGAGCTTGTGATGGGACACTTTCTCTTTCCCTGCCTGCTTCTATCTGCACGTTCACCACTTGCCTTGATGCTGATGGAGAGGTTAGTAGGTCTTCAATGGTAGGCTCCTTGCATATGTGGCTGTTGTCTTCCCTATGTTCTGTCTCTTATTCCAGAGTACCTCGAGGAACAACTAGATGTCCTCGGTATTCAGCCTGTCTGCCTCGCCTCTGCAGCACACATCAAGCCCTCTCACCCTCAAGGGGAGTCATCTGTATGAGCTTCTCTTTTTTTTTCTCATCACCACCGTTACCCTTATAGTTCCCATTTATTCTTCCCACTACCTCTATGGAATTTTCCATTCTAGTCAGAGAGTTGGGTATGGTCTCCACTCTGCTCTATTCAACCTCTTGTTTTCATGTATCGAAATCCCATTACCCATTGGTTGACTGTGGGCTGTATTTTGTGTTGCTCCATCCTAAGTCATGTGAATGAGGCACACCGAAGGTTTTGCAAAGCGAAAGAGGAGAGAAAATATGGAGGCAGATTTCACAGAGAAGCTAGAACTTGACAGATGAGCAAGAGCAACACGAAGGAGGTGGGGAAAAAGCCTTGGGCAGAGAGAATGAACAAGTGTCCCAGATGCTGGTAAACCCATAAGGAAGCAAATTGTATTCACGATGTCTGGTTCACTGAATGAGTGGTGGGAAAGTATCTGGAGATGCAACTGAGACCAAACCACAAGGAGATAAACAGGCTTGACAGATCGTAGGCAGCTAGGTAGATAGATGATAGATAGATAGATAGATAGATAGATAGATAGATAGATAGATAGACAGACAGACAGATAGATCACATTTATATTGTTGGCAAAGCGATATGTTAGATATGGTATTGACAACACACATGCGTTGGTATTGTGGAGACGCTCTACTTAGGATATGGGTTATTCCAAAAGGCCTGTATTTCGAATGCCCAATCTCCAATTCAAGGCCATGTTTTGATAGCTATGGAGCCTTCAGGAGATGGGTCCTGGCAGGAGACTAGGTCACTAGGAGTAGAACTTTTAGCTTTATGCTTGCTCATGGAATTCTGCTTCCTGAGCAGCTATCGTATGAGCATCTACTCAGGCCTGCTTTTGGCCATGGGGGACCCAGCTCCTGCTGACACTATGAGCCAAAATAAACCTTCCTTCCCTGAATTTCCTTCTTGGGGGCATTTTGGTCATAGTGAGATAAAAATAATCTTAGTATGAGTGTTCAAAGGAAAAAACCCCAAAGACAGGGATACTGGAAGAAGCCTTTAAGAAAGCCAAGCTAACCAACATGAGTGCTTCAACTATGTTTGAAGGCAGGAACAAGAGAGGAGAGAAGAGAGGAGACTGTCCAGAGGAGTGCATGGAAACTGAGAGAAAGGTGGAGAATAGCACCAGGGACGGTTGTAAGATGAGCTTTGAATTCTTGTGCTCTCTGGAAACAGAAACTGTTTATCTTAATCCTGCTTCTCCAACGCTCTAACTCCCTACATGCAGGGCACCACCACACAAAGTACACACACAATAGAGCAGATGAGTTTCAAGGTATTCATCATGTTCTTCTGAAGAAAACTGGGCATCTTGAATAGGTTACAGAATTTTCCTTCCTGAAGGTCTTTATGACAAGCTGGATGCCCATCTGTCTGTGATGGCTTAGGTGTGGCTCTTTCTGAGGCCTGGGAGGTGACTTACTGAGTCCTGTGATCTTTCCCAGGCCACAGTTCTGTGCTTCTACATCATTTTATGGCTTGACCCCAAGGTATAGTATTCCCTTGGTAAAATAAATAATGAGATAAAACTGGAATGCTTCACAGACTCTGTCATAAGAGTGTATTCCATAAGAGAAAATTCTGAAAATTGAGTAGAGTCTTCTGAATAAATTATGGATAACATTGTATATAGGTCAAGATTCCCAGAGTTTGAGGGAACTAATTACCATTTTCTTATTCATAATTCTTATACAATAAGACATAATGGGACATCAAGATATTATCAGGATATAAAAAGCCTGGAGGTTTCTTTTAGCATGGAGGCTTGAAAACTTATACCTAGAGAGTTTGTAAATATACATTCTCGGTTACAGTTGTACCACCATGGCTGCCTGTCCGCTACCACGCTCTCTGTCACGATAATCATGGGCTCACTCTTCGATGCTGTAGGTTCCTAGTCAATGTTTTCTTTTGTAAGTTCCTTTGGTTGAGATATCTTATTGTAGCAATAGAAAAGTAACTAAGACATTGTTGTTGCCAGGAGCATAGTCTAAAAGTACTTCAATTCTTTTATACTTTTGAAAGTTGCTTTTCAGTTCAGAATGTTGTCTATCTATGACTATCATGCACATTAGAT
The DNA here is from genome assembly GCF_021556685.1 of Rattus norvegicus. Lineage (NCBI taxonomy): Eukaryota > Metazoa > Chordata > Mammalia > Rodentia > Muridae > Rattus > Rattus norvegicus. Next base: position 23,339,100 of record NC_141548.1, on the reverse strand, counting down.
AAGATAATGTAGTATGTTATTGTTGACTAGAGGATATAAATGAAAATTAGTTTCGCTTCTAATAATTCCCCAACTCTTCTTATGTTGAAGGTGTCCCCCAAGAGTTCCTGTGTTGGGACCTCAGTGTAATATGTTGGGAAGTATTAAACTTGCAAGAGGTGAAGACCAATGAGAAATAACTAGTTTGATGAGGACACTGTCCATGGAAAGAATCTATGTAGTTCTCATGAGATACTGGTTAGTTCTCTCTGCTTATTTCATTGACTGCTCACTGACGTTTGCTCTTGAGCTCCTGAGATCACTATGTGATCTCTCCCCACTAGTATCCTCTGACCCCATGATACCTTCCATCTTGAAATCCAAATCACAGCTGAAGTCATGCCAGTAACATTCTTCTGGACTTTCAAGCCTATAACTAGGTAAAGTTGTTTTGTTTAACTGATCAGTCTTGTATTTCACTACAGTAATGACTTATGGACTAACGCATGTGTAAACATCTTATGACTTATTTTATACATGCTACCAATCATTTCTATATTACTGTCAAAGCCTGTAATTATGACTTTGCTTTCCTTTTTCTTCACCAGGTTCAGCTTCATGCACTTTGAAGTGCTGTTTTCAATGCATACATACCAGGAAATATTTTAATGAGTTTAACTAATTATCATAAAGAATGATAGTTCTCATCACCTCAAATATTCTTCCTTCTGCAGTTTATTTTGTCACACGTTAATATAAATATTCCAATTTCCTTATAAGTTATTGTTTTCATTGTATATGCTTCTCCAACTTTTGCTTTTAACTTGTATTTTTATAGTTAAAGTCAGATTCTTATGCACAGTAAACACTTAAACTTGCAGGGGTCTCCTTTGCCATGGTGGAGCCTGGAGATCAAACCTAGTCACCAGGCTTTGTCGTAAGTGCTGGGATATCTTTCTGGCCCTCAAAAAATATAACACATTGCCTATGACATAAGAACCTGACAAAAACATGCTTCTAATGTCTACCTCATATTTCTGTATATTATGCACCACCATTATAGTATTATTATTTAGTTTTCAATCTAAATCATATTTCAAGGAAATAAAAATTGAGAGATGATGTTTTGAATTTTTTTATATGTATTCATTTCTAGCATTCTTTATTCTATTGCTTGATCTCCATTTGGTATTATCTTATTTTCTGGAGCTGATAGAATTTCTTTGGACCTTTCTTGAGTACAGACTTCTGGGGGTCCAAAGGACATGATTAAAGTAAAAGTGCTTTGGTTTGAATCTATCAACTCAGTTGTAGGAATCTCAGTGAACCACGAGTGATAAAAATAGAAATAAAACCCCTGGGGAACCAGAGGACAGAGCACGTAGAGTTAGCACCATGGATTTAAAGTCCCTAAGACTGATGACTTGAGAGAAGATCACCCTCTGTAAGTTGAACTACATCACAAGCAACACACACACACACACACACACACACACACACACACACAGAAGGGGAGAGGGGGAGGGAGAGGGGGAGGGGGAGGATGAGGGGGGAGGGGGGAAGGAAGAGGGGGAGGGAGTGTGATAAGCACACACATCCCAAGCAAACAATTTTTAAAAGTTTTTATCTGTCCTAGGTATTTGAAAGATTCTCTCCCTGGGGACAGAGTTCCAGGTGTACAATTTGTCATACTTTCCTCTTGTTCCAGTTCCCCTAGCTTCATTGTTTAGAATGAGAAGCTGCCTTACTTCTTCTTCACCGGAACCAAATAGGATCTGTCCTCTGGTTCCCTGGGGGCTGAGAACCCAAACTGGTTCACAACTTGGTCACCATGCACTTATGAGATTTAATTTCCATTTTAGCACCTGTGGTTCACTAAGATTCCTACAACTGAGTCGATAGATTCAAACCGAAGCACTTTTACTCCGCCATGTCCTTTTGACTTTCTCTGCCTTATCTTTTTTCTCCTTCCTGGATTATAATTATATGTGTTAAGTCATTTGACATTCTTCTTCCAACTATAGGATAAAAGAGAATTTTTAAAATTAGTTGTATGCTTCTTCAGGCTCACCATTTACTTATGTAGTGTACTGGCTGGTTTTATGGGTCAACTTGACACAAGTTGGAGTTTTCACCAAGAAAGGAGCCTCTCTTTAAAAAATGCTTCTATCAAATACACCCAGGAGGAGTAGAAGGCAGGAAATAATCAAATTCAGGGCTGAAATCAACCAAGTAGAACCAAAAAGGACTATAAAAAGAATCAACAAAACCAGGAGCTGGTTCTTTGAGAAAATCAACAAGACAGATAAACCCCTAGCCAGACTAACCAGAGGGCACAGAGAGTATGTCCAAATTAACAAAATCAGAAATGAAAAGGGAGACATAACAACAGAATCTGAGGAAATTCAAAAAAATCATCAGATTTTACTACAGAAGCCTATATTCAACAAAAACTTGAAAATCTGGAGGAAATGGACAATTTTTCTAGGCAAATACCAGGTACCAAAGTTAAATCAGGAACAAATAAACCATCTAAACAACCCCATAATTCCTAAAGAAATAGAAGCAGTTATTAAGTCTCCCAACCAAAAGGAACCCAGGACCAGATGGGTTTAGTGCAGAGTTCTATCAGACCTTCATAGAAGGCCTCATACCAATACTCTCCAAACTATTCCATGAAATAGAAATAGACAGAGCACTACCTAATTCCTTCTATGAAGCCACAATTACACTTATACCTAAAACCACACAAAAACCCAACAAAGAAAGAAAACTTCAGAACAATTTCCTTTATGAATATCAATGCAAAAATACTCAATAAAGGGTTGGGGATTTAGCTCAGTGGTAGAGCGCTTGCCTAGGAAGCGCAAGGCCCTGGGTTCGATTCCCAGCTCCGAAAAAAAGAACAAAAAAAAATACTCAATAAAATTCTTGCAAACTGAATCCAAGAACACATCAGAACAATCATCCATCATGATCAAGTAGGCTTCATCCCAGGGATGCAGGGGGGTTCAATATACAGAAATCCATCAATGTAATCCACTATATAAACAAACTGAAAGAACAAACCCACATGATCATTTCATTAGATGCTGAGAAAGCATTTGACAAAATTAAACACCCCTTCATGATAAAAGTCCTAGAAAGATCAGGAATTCAAGGCCCATATCTAAACATAGTAGAAGAAATATACAGGGAACCAGTAACTAATATCAAACTAAATGGAGAGAAACTTGAAGCAATCCCACTAAAATCAGGGACTAGACAGGCTGCCCTCTCTTTCCCTACTTATTCAATATAGTTCTCAAAGTCCTAACCACAGCAATCAGACAATGAAAGAAGGTCAAAGGGATACAAATTGGCAAGGAAGTCAAAATATCACTATTTGCAGATGATATGATAGTGTACTTAAGGGACCTCAAAAGTTCCACCAGAGAACTACTAAAGCTGATAAACAACTTCAACAAAGTGGCTGGGTATAAAATTAACTCAAATAAACCAGTAGCCTTTGAAGGCATGTAGGGGTCACGAAGAGCAGCTGAGGCTGGGCACTGTGAGAGGCCATGGAAGGCCGTTGGTGAAGGTGCAGCCTCAGTTGCATTTAATGACCCAGGACTGAAGGGGTCATGCAAAGGAGTTGAGGCTTGGCACCATGAAGAAAGCCTGTGAGAGGCTATTGGTGAAGCCTAGCTGCAATGGAAGACATCCGTGTTTTGGAGATGAGTAAGAAAATAAGGCTTAATAAGGATGTGTTTCTGTGTCAAGTTGACAAGGGGTCAGCTGTACAGGTTGGCTTTGCGTGTCAACTTGATACAGGTTGGAGTTATTGCAGAGAAAGGATCCTCCCTTGAGAAAATGCTTCTGTGAGATCCAGCTGTAAGGCATTTTCTCAATTAGTGAGCAGTAATTGTGGGTGGTGCCATCCCTGGGCTGATAGTCCTGGGTTCTATAAGAAAGCAGGCTGAGCAAGCCAGGGGAAGCAAGCCAGTAAGCAGCGCCCTCCATGGCCTCTGCATCAGCTCCTGCCTCCAGGTTTCTACCCTGTGTGAGTTCCTATCCTGACTTCCTTTGGTGATGAACAGCAATGTGGAAGTGTAAGCTGAATAAACCCTTTCCTCCCCAACTTGCTTCTTGGTCGTGATGTTTTGTGCAGGAATAGAAACCCTGACTAAGACAGACAGTGTACATTATGGTACTAATTCCACTAAATATTTTATTTTGGTACAAATGATGGAACATTTTTTCTCAAAGCTGCAGTGGATCTTTAAAAATTCTTTACACCCATACTCACCATTTATTATGTTCTTCCATGTGCCTGAGTATATTCTTACAAATAATAACTGTATTATTGTCTATACCTATCCAAGTTTCTGTTATTTCTGGATCCATTCCTATTGAGTTCTTTTTCTTATAGTTCATATTGTCCTGTTTCTTTGCATGTGTTTGACTGAACCCTGGATATTTTTGACTTAAGTTCTTGGACAAAAAAAAAAACCCTCACTAAAGAATTTAATTCATTCTGGAGTACAGGTGAGTCCCTCATGAATTTTCTGAGGCTTGTTTTTATACCCCGTTGTGGTGGGTCTATACAACCTTTATTCTGGGAATAATTTGCCTCACAACTACTACTTGGTGCTTATGACGGCTCTATTAGTCTTCATGAAGTCTGGCTATTATAATTGGTTGGGGTTGTGTACTTATTAGTTAATCAATCCCTGATATGGATAAACTGATACTTTCACCAGATTTTATAGTTATTTTTATAATAGCTTACATTAATATAGCTCAGTGTAGTTTGCCAAGTTATGTTATTGTGAAAAAAGTCTATCCTTTATATAAGACAGGAAAGGCAAAAAGGCACAATCATGAAAGGAAAATTAATAATTCAGAATTCATTAAAATTAAACAATGTATGTGTGAAGGGCTGTAAAGGAAAGAGAAAGACAGTGCCAAAGAGACACAAACAGAGGACAGTTCCAGAACAGATAGACAGAGCTCCAGAACTCTGTATTCAAAACACCCTCATGTGTTTCTCCAATCTTTTGCTTTTAACTCCTGTCCTTACAGTTAAAGTGGGATTGTGTCTGTACAGTGACAGTATCTAAACCTTGCAGGAGTGTTCTTTCCTTCTACCACCTGGGCCTGGGAACCAAACTTGTAATCCCAGCACTTGGGAAACAGCAGCACTGAGTCTGAGGATAACCTTTGTCTACAAGGCTTGCTTGAGGTCACCACTGGGAGATCTTGTCTCAAAAATAACAACGGATAGACCAAAGGTCACAAGAGACACCTTATTCAAGAATCTATGCAGACAATAAATCTATGCAAATGTTCTTTACATACTATATAGTCAGGAAAATGAGATTTAAAACAATGAGGTTCTACTCCATTGTAATGGCCACAATCGAGAGCAATGGCAAGGTCGAATACTGACAAAAATGTGTGACAACATTTTCAGTATTGGGAAAACCTCTTCGGAGGACACTTCAGTTGTTCCTTTAAAAGCAATCACATTCCTGCCATACACTCCTCTCATTATTTTGTAATCACCCAAAGAGTGTTGAATTTGTTTCCACACAAACGTCTGCACAAAGAGTTTATGGGGATTTTTTTTCGTAACTATCAAAACTTAGGATGAAGGCGCTCATCAATAGGTGACAGAATAAACTAAATGGTAGCGCCCCACAGTGGACTATTGATGAGCACTAAGAT